>NW_024080785.1:2596904-2793754 GCF_003009895.1 Hyaena hyaena
CAGAGTCCAACATGGGGTCAAACCCATGACCCTGAGATCAGAACCTGAGCTGAGATCAAGAGGTAGACACTCAACTGACCAAGCCACCCAGGCACCCCTAGAGTCATGACTTTTTAATTAGAGAACAACACTACACTGCCTCTGGAAGAAAGTCGTTTCAATCCATCTGCAAAGCATGATGAATGTCTTGTAACTAATCAAGGTCCTCTCTGTGCTAGCAGCTATAAGCCTCAGAGGCAGAGTTGGGGCCCAACCTTGATAAATGTCTCATTCATTATCCTCATCATTTTTCTTATTATCATTTGCCCAGTTTCTTGACTTACTTATCATTTTACTGTTATGGGCTGAATTGTGCTCCCCTAAAATTCATATGTTGAAGACCTAACACCCAGTACCTCAGAATGTAACTGTATTTGGAGACTGGGTCTTTAAAGAGATAATTAAGTAAGATGAAGTCATTAGGGTAAGCCCTCATCCAATATGATAAGTGTCTGTATAAGAAGCAGAAATTTTGGCACAAACCTGTACAGAAGTACAACCATGTGAAGTCACAGAAGATGGCCATTTGTAAGCCAAGTAGAGAGGCCTCAGAAGAAACCAATCTGAACTGCTAGAAAATAAGTTCCTTTTGTTTAAGCCTCTCAATCTGTGGGCCTTTGTTATGGCAGCCAGTTAAGGGCTGAATTGTATCTCTACCCCCAGCTCCCAAAGCCAGGAAGATAGGTCTTACCAGAAACTGACACTGCCAGCACCTTGATGTTGGACTTCTACCCTCAAGAGCAGGAAGAAAATAATTTTCTTATAATTATTAAACCCCTGTTTCTCTGAGTGGTGCTTAGGGGTAAGCAAGTCAATGAAAATGGAACTCTGATTTTGAGGAGTGGGTTAACCTGGAATGGATGGATCAGAAAATGGTCTGAGGTCCAACCCAACACTACTGTGTCAAAGGACATTTCTGCTATTCCCAGTGCAATAGACTGAATGTCTGCATTCCCCCAAATTCATGCGTTGAAATCCTAACCCTCAATGTGGTGGTACTAGGAGGTGGAGCCTTTAGGAGGTAATTAGGTCATAAGCTCTCATAAGTGGAATTAGTGCCTTATGAGATAGATGTCACAGAGCTCTCTTGCTCTTTTTCTGCTGTGTGAAAATACAATGAGAAGTTGGCAATTTGCATCCTGGAAGAGGGTTCTCATCAGAACCCAATTGTGCTGGCAATCTAGGTCTTCCAACCTCCAGAACTGTAAGAAGTAAATGTCTGTTGTTTATAAGACAGCCTATGTACTTTGTTAGAGCACCCAGGAACTAAAACACACAGGAAATGACAAGACTTGGTCTCTTCCTCTCTTGCATGGGGGCCTTAGTGGTGATCCAGTCCAGTGACAGTCCAAAAGGATTCATTTTAATGTGAATCGGCTGCCAGCCACATCCACCCTGAGGCAAAATGCCCCGATCACAAGAATCTTGTAATCTTCCTTGAGACTGAGAGAATCAGAGTATATGGACAAGAGGTTTGGCACCACTTATTGATTCCTTTATTTCATCCTAGAAATAACCTCTTTTCCTTTCTTTTTTTTAAATTTCTAAAAATATTTTATTTATTTCTGAAAGAGAGAGAGAGACAGTGTGAGCAGGGGAGGGTCAGAGAGAGGGAGACAAAGAATCTGAAGCAGGCTCCAGGCTCTGAGCCAGCTGTCCGCACAGAGCCCGACACAGGGCTCGAACCTACGAACTGTGAAATCATGACATTCGCCGAAGTTGGACGCTCAACCGACTGAACCACCAAGGTGTCCCTCTTTTCCCCTTTCAAGAGACTGAGATTGAATTCTCCATTCAATAGTTCCATGCAATGAGGTCAAGAGGATTATGTTCAACATTCTATTATGCTTCTGTTTTTTTGGCTCACTCAGAGATCATCCAGAATAAGAGGCTGGAAATATGTTGATAAGATTAAAATATAACACATGATGTACCCACAGAAAAATGAGCTTTATGGCAGAATTATGTGCTCGCTTACCTGATTTTGCTTACTATGGGCGTCTTCAGTCAGTCAGGCAAGATACCTGGTATAGGTGAATAATAACCAGGTTTATATATACTTATGTACATACATGTGTATGTATTACAATGCTTATTAGTCAGGTCTCCTTAGTTATAAGTAACCTAAACTAGTTCTTGCTAATTCTAGCAAAAAGAAAATTTATTGGAGGCATTCATCATAGAATGCATAGGCTTATGCATGCATTCATGACTTTCATACAATCACAAAATAAAAACAAAACCAGGGCAGTCCTGCCAGTCTCGGCAGTGGAAAGTATCTGCCCATCTTTTACAGGCTCTGCTCCAGAATAAATGTGCCCCAAACTTTACTTTTTTTAAAAAAATTTATTCTTCCTCGTATTCAATATTTGTAGCTCCCTTCTCAGTATATTCAGAACACAGGGAGTGAGTCCCATTCCATGACTTGGGGCCCAATCTCTGGTTTGGGTAAAGGTATAGCTCCACTCAGACTTAACAGAGAGGTGGAAAAGCAACTCCCCTAAAGGGAGTTAGGGTAACATTAGAAGGAAAGAAGAAATCTTGTTTGGCCCACCAGTAATAATAACGATGACAACAACAATGACAGCTGTCCACTTGACTCTAACTTCTTGCTTCAGATCTAGTAATCCATCCAAGGTGATTCCTCTCTGGTGTGTTTTAGGCTACTCTTAGCAACCTGTCTGCAAGAGCAGGTCTCCCTCTTGCTTTAGAATTTCTATTCCTGATCATAGAGAGTTGTTAGCCTTGAGTTAAGCTCTGGCTCAGAGCATGGTTTTGAAGAACTATCTTACCATATGCTGATTCTTAGGGAAAAGTGTCTTTTCAGTGTCTTCTGGAAAATGCTGGATGCTGGCTTTGCTAGTTTATGGAGGAAGCAGGACTGTGTGAAACTGCCCACTGCATATCACCCTGGGTCTGTGCGCTTTTAGCTGACTGCTTTCTTGTTGGATAACCAGGCTACTCTGCCCTAAGTCTGTGTGATAAAAGCTTTCAAACCTTCTTGGTGGGAATGGAATTTACTGTTTGGAAGTTAAGCTGAGGCTGGGTTTGGTTTAATTACAGCCTGCCATATCACATAAGCTAGCATATGTTACTTGGGAAGGAAGAAGAACATTCTGAAGGTTGATAGTATAAGGAATGATTTCTCTCTAATTAGCTGTCGCTTTGAAGCGGAGGCATCATAGGAATAAACTATGGGTGGATAGGTGACAGCAGAAAATGTAGAGGAAGACCAGCTGACTGGGTCCTTTATCAGCCCAAGAATGCTGAAGTTTAGAATGGTAGGACTTTCGTGATTCACTGTCAGAGAATTTATGTTCATTCTCACCCCCTCGACACCTCCCTTTCTTTATTAAGTACCCAGAATCTTCATGCTCTTTCTCAGTTCCAGTTAGAGCCAATGGGAGGTAGTCTAATAAACATCAATACACACCAAGGTGCCAGAAACTGTGTTGGCTGCCCCTCCAAGAGGATATTTCATTTTAAACTGGTCAGGGAAATCTATGGCACAATGAAATCAATTTTATTTTGGTGAATTTTTAGTTAACATAGTTATGGGGGAAATAATGGATCATTGGGGGCTCCTTCATATCCTTAAAAAAACATGTTATTGATAACTTTCCAATTCTGCCCATGTGCAAACTTAGCTGGAGGCCATACAGCTATTGTGGAGAAAATAAAATAACATTGATCAAGAAAAGGGGCCCAGGGACACCTGGGTGGCTCAGTCAGTAAAGGGTCCCATTTTGGCTTAGATCATGTTGCTGAGGTTCATGAGTCCCAGAGCCTGCTTAGGATTCTCTCTCCCTGTCTGTTCCTCCTGCACTCTGTCTCTCAAAATAATAAATAAATTAAATAAATAAATCAAAGGTGCCCAGTTTCATTTGACTATACAGCAAGTTCTGTGCCTTTAAGGAAGAGCTAGTGGAAAAGCTGATTTAAAGGACGTTTAACAAATACAAACCCCCTATTAGTTCTCTTTAGCCCCAGAAGAGATTGCTTCATTTTCTTATACTTCTTACAATCATACAAAGACCAAACCAGTCAGTATACGCTTAGGGAACCTATGCCAATAAACCATAAACTAATTGAGGGCCATGATTATACTTTCAATTCCTTTGCATCACATCCTTCACCCTAATTTATTCATATAGAAAAAAATTATTGAACACTTACTATATGCTAGACACTATGCTAGATTTTAGTAATTCTACATGATTAATATATGGTTCCTCTCCTCATACAGCTTGGAGCCTAGTGAGGAAGACAGGTGAGTACACAATACTTATAAAATCATGTGTGAAGCGTACTCCTAGTTGTAGGAATAAAGCACTATCTTATCATTGAAGAGGAAGAATTCATTCTGCCTGGCATTAGAGATCTGTCTGGCATTTGAGCTGGTGCTTGAAGGACAAGATGGTTTCTCAGTATCTCATAAGCTCAGTATCCTGAATATAGCAAATGTTTAAAAAATGTCACTGCTTAACAATATTAGAGATGAAGGAGACTAGAATTATTTGAAGGTTGAGGCCATGGTTGTGTCTTCCAATTTTTGCCTGGATTGAGATTGAGTATCCTAACCAGTTCACCATCATTAATCAGACCCTTGTGTGGTTCATCATTTGCCCCATATAATCAATGCTACAGACACTGTATAGGAGTTGACAACTTGAATGCAATATGAATGCAAACATAGTTGTTGAAATTGTCATTTCTTCCCTTATTTTCTTTGAGTTCTGGGGGTTTTATATTTTTAAGTTGTCAGTCTTGACACCACACTCATAACCTCAATAATTCAACTCAAAATACATTCTGATGAATGACTGAAATTTATTGCTGTGATGGCACTTAATCCTGCACTGCTGAGAAGTCAACTCTACAGCTGTAAATTTCAGATTTTATAGTGAAACTTTGACTAAACTGAGCCTTTTTTTCCCTAGTGAGTTATCTATTAACTAGCGCAGTATTTACAAAATAAATGTTGAGAAGCCTATTGCAAATTCTCTGTATAGTCATTAGCGACTTCATATTTAACAGTAATGATTGCATTATTCTGACACATTGAATTTCTGTTTTCAGGCACACTAAAAAAGTTAATAGTTTAATGTAGTTTGAAAAAAAATTTGACTGGCTACTCCCATCAATTGTTTTTATCTGCATCTAGATAATTTCATGTATCTGGATGAAAAGGAACAAATTCTACCAACTATCAGGTGTTCAAAAAAGATCTGAATTTGGATGTCATAGAGAAATCAATGAAATGATTGGCTGAATTTGTCAATTTCTATTTAAATTTGATGCTCAGTATAAATAAGCCTTTGCTGTTCTCTGTCAACCTTCAGATTTCAGAAATAGTAAAAATCCTAATTTTCACCACAAGGGGGAAGTAGAACACTAAAATTGTTATCAAATGGAGCCAGATGAAAAGATGTAGTATATTTGTGTTAACTAAAAACTGTACTCTGTAGCAAGAAATAAGAACTTTAAAAAATGTTGACTAGAATTTAGCAATCTTTGTAGTATCATGTTCACATTAACCTCTTCGTAAATTGCCTACACATTTCACCTTTGAACTAAACATATGGTTTACAAAATGGACAAAGGAAAGAAGTAACAATTGTCAGTAAGGGAAGTATTCACATTTCATCTTGAAGGATAACATGTGAAATCTCAAGTATTTGAGAGTGATTATTAGTTTTCATAAGATAGCTTATGGGCTATCTGGAGAGTACATATTTTGAGGCTGAAACATCGGTGGAAAATGGATCAGCCAAAGTAGTTGCATGATGTGGCTTAGCATTAAACAGAGCCTAAACTTATTTGAAAGGGTAAATATTTAATCTGGGGTTTTTTTTTGGCCTTGCTTGTAGAGCCTTCTATCAAGAGGGAATATTGGGCAAGCCTTCTATTTCTTGTCAAGTCTCACTCAAGATTCTCTTCCTTCAAGAAATGCTCCTGATCTCATTCCACTTGAAGCAGATGGCTTTTCTTTATGTGTGTCAGAAACCCTTGGAAAAGTTGTGACAACTGATTGCTAGGCTTCTCACCCAGAGTTTCTGATTTGGTAAGTCTGGGGAGGGGTCTGGGAATATGTACTTCTAACAAATTCCAGGTGATGCTGATGCTTGGGGTTTGGGACCACGCTTTGAGAACCACTGTTTTAGTATATGCTCACTCCGTTTATGCTATCAAATACCATCACACCAAAGTTTAGAGAATGTTCCTTCTTTGTTTGGTATGCTGGAATTTGGTTTGGCTAAATATTGTTTGAAACCAGGTGGCTGTTGACGGTGGCTCAGAAAGTTTTCTCTTAGCAGTTCTGCAGTTGGATTTTATTCGTTAGGATTTGACCTGAATATTGTCACACACTTTGGGTACATTGGTTTTTCAGGACATTTTATGTGTGTATGTTGTGGTTTTTTGAGCACACTGTCACTTCAAGTGGGTCTGGGCCTTCAGTCCCTGTGCTTGCCCTTACAGCCCTATAGAACCAGTACGTCCTTGGTCTAAAGCATATATGCACTCAAATCTTAAATCTTAAAACCAAAATACCTGTACAGGGGCATCTTGCTCTCTCATTTGGTGGAGTATGCAACTCTTGATCTCGGATTGTGAGTCAGGGCCCCATGTTGGGTGTACAGATTACTCAAAAAATAAAATCTTAAAAATTAAAAAAAAATGTTAAAAATACCAGTACATATGCTACAAAAATACAATAACTTTAGTATTTCTTGCCAGAAATACTAGTACTGATGTGAATGAGGATTAGGCAAGGACTTGGTCGGAATCATTCAACCTATATATATATATATATATATATATATATATATATAATCATTAGTTAAGTGGAAATTGGTTAATTGTCCATATTTTTTTTTTAACTTTTGCATAAGTGAAAGAAAAAAATGGGCCAAGCACTATGCTGGGTGTCAGCATATGACTTCTATTTTGATCTTGAGTTTAGTGGGTACATTGCAGCAATGTGATCTCTGTCAGCCTTCAGGAGTAAAATGAAAATAGCCATGCTTACCTAAACAGATCCATTGAAAAGAACAACTAGCAGCAGCAACCACAAAATCTTTTGTAAACATAAGCACTGTAAATATACATAGTAAAAATAATTAATTCCATATTATGGGTTTCACTGGTCAGATCTATTTCTTTACAAACCACACTTCTAGAAACAGAAAGATGATAAACAGATACATGATCCACTGAGGATAATATAATATAATGGCAACCATTTAAAGGTACTAAAGATTAAAGCCAGCTATTTACCAGCATGGCATAATGGGTGAGAGGTTTTATTCAGCACATGTTCTAATTGCTTAACAAATCAATGCAGGCAAAACAGTTAATCTGGTAGGCTCCGTAGACGCTGCCACTATTTCCCTGATTCAAAATAAGCAGCACACTCATGTGTGTTTTTTCTACAACGTAAGAAAAAAACTATGTAATTTCTACAAAAAAGCTGTCAGATTCCAATTTCTAAATTATCATGGTTTTCTCTCTATCCTAGGTCAAAGTGCAGAATACCCCACAGGACCATCAGAAGACACTGTGTTCTTCTCTGATAGTCAGTCCAACCCTAGCTTCAGGGCACTGAATAATGGCTCTTTTCCTAGGGCCACTGTGAGAGAGTTTATGAAATGGTTTGAGCTTCTCAGATGAAGACATGCTAGCCACCTGTTAGTACCCTCTTCTCAAGGGTTTACAAATAGATTTTAAAATAATCGTTTTTCCAAAATGTGAGGATTCCTGAAAGAATCCTATCTGACCTGCAGAATTTGCTCTTGAAATCCATATTTGCCAATATGACTATTTCCAGTTATCCCTGCCTGATGGTGGCTTGTAATTGCAAGTGATTAAAGAAAGATAGGCTATAGCTGCTGCATGTGGCCGAGAACAGGCTTCTGGGGCAGCATCACACACCTACCTTCTGGTCCTGGCTATAGGGCTCAGCCTCTTGAAACTTTGCCCACTGTATCCTTTTACCCCTCCCTCAATGTCTGTCTGATTAAGTCAGTTTTACGTTCATTTTGACTATTTTCTCACTTCTGGCCTGTGCTACCAAGCAGTTCTGGCAAAAGCAAGGACTCTGATGTCACATGCCTGGAGTTAACTTTGATTCCACCACTGGCTTTCTGAATGTCAGTTTCTTTCTCCCTGAAACAAAAACTTAACCTCAAAGGTTGTCAAGAGTTGCTGAAATAGGTACAATTCCTGATAAATATTTATGCATGGTATATGCCAGTTGTTGTTATTATTATTAGGTGTTTTTGCTTTTAAGCGTGACCCTATGTCACTGTGGCTCTATGACCTGTGCTGTTCTTCCTACTTAATTCTGTGGCACTGAGGTCCTGTCCCAGCTTTTCTTGAGCTGGGGACACTCGGCTTCTCTTAGGGTTCCCTTGCTTCCCCTGGTGGAGACAGGGCTCCTGAGCTCAGGAGAGCTGCTATTCTTTTATTAGCACCAGGACATTATGCTTTGATCTCAGACGAGAGCCAGCACTCTTCAGAATCACTACTAAGGAGACAGGTGAACAGTGGAACTGAGTAAACACTATAGATCACCTCCTGAACGATTTGGATTTAGAAATCAATATTCATTATCGGTGTGGCTAAAGTGACTGAATCAGTTGGCTATTGTTACACTCATTACTCATTAACTGATTGATGGTATGATCTCAGAATCCCCATTTCACGAACAATAATTTCAACTCCAGCAAAGTGGACATTAAACTTTCTTTGTCTCCGGCCAAGTTTTAGGTTTAACCATTAGGTGTTTTAATTTTTTATGTCCTCTTGTAGAGAAATCTCATTCAGTTATAAGGTTGAAATATTTTCTGCCACCCCAAAGTCAAGTATTTGTGCTGTTTTGTAGGTTAGAGAGGCCAGGCTTCTGGGGCCTCTGGGAGAAAGGCAACAAAACTCAAAAAATTTCTTTCCCACTCATACAAAATTGGTGGATGGAAGATTTCTGTCTTTGTGAGATGTTGCAGGATGCATTTCGACACTCTATAGAATTGTTGGGCGTAAAGTGGGGTTAAATAATGAAGAAAATTGCACACTGTGAACAAAAAAGCTTTAAAAAATATTTTTGCCTGTAGCAAAAGGTATAGAAAAATGCCTCTATTTCCAGATGAGTCAATCTTAGCCTTTCCTTACCATTTTCTTTAACAATAAGTAAATGAGGAATCTAAATCGCCATTAGCTTTGAATACCTACACTATATCAATGTAAGCAATGGTTTGTTCTTTTGTCCCAGGAATGAGCAGAGACAGGGCCTTAACTTTAATAGGAAATACACTGATTTTGTTGGATTCTATTACATTCTCATGCTGCTAAGAACTCTTTTCATGTTCAAATTCCACTGTGTTTTCAATGTCAGGTTTTTTTCTTTCAAAAGGAAAAGGGTCCCCTGTGGAAGTTTATGAAAGCTGACACATTTTCTTGTAAAATATCCTTCTGAGACCATATGGTTTATCGGTAAGCACATATTTTTGGACCTTTTAAAACGAGTATTATGAAATTAACGTGAGATGTTTTTAGAAAAGTGAATGCCATTGACTCTGTAGGGCGGAATGCCTGTCTCCTTTGTGGTGGTTACTCCTTATGATTCCCTGCAAAAGGCATTTTCAGATCATTAAAAAAGGTATTTGGGGCAAAAATACTTATCAAAAGAGGTTATATAACAAATGCATGGCAGCCAGCTGTCAAAGTTAAAAATACCCATTTCTTTCCCCCCAAAGTCATTAGATCTATTACCACCTAATTGCTTGGAAAATTCATTTTCTTTTTCTCAAATCACAGCCTTAATTGAGGTCTGAAAGCTCACCAAGTGCCTCTTAAATCAGTAAACCTAACTTTTTTTAGTTCTTCTATAATTTATCTCTGTGGCCAAGAGCATTTTTTTTCTTTGAGACAGTTATGGCAGCTGGTACTAGTAGAAAAGCATCTTACTTTGAAAAGTAAGAGACCTGGGAACATGTTTCATTCTTTCTGATAATGCATATTGAGGGCAAGGGTTCACAGGAAAGTGAACAGATATTAATGCAAGCATATTATTTAATCACACTGAAACCAAAAGATTTTAAACCAATTTATGTGGTATTTTATCCTGAATGTCAAGACAAGAAACACAAATCTATTTGTCATTCTGGCTGTGGAAATCTGCCCGTCGTGTAGCCATCAGCAAGAGTAACCAGTGTAACAGATACAACCTTATCCATTGTTATGTAAACCCTGAAGAATGTACATAACAAGAAATAATTTTCAACTTTGGATTATGACAGATCAAGCATCAGTGATGATTAGAGTATTTAAATCAGTGCCTGAAATCAGAATTATTTTTAATTACATAAAAGGGATGAGAGTAAATGTGAATAAAACAAATAAACATAAAAGCAATCATTCAGGTTAGGGTTGCTGTTTAAGAAATCACCTTGGGAATCTATAAATGAATTTGGAAGATACTATCAGTTTGTAGAATGTTTTTGAAACTCCTCTATCAGAATGGCCTCAGAGTTAGTTTGTGATCTACTTCTCCTTATTGCTCTATTTATTTATTTGTTGGTTAGTTTTAAGTGTTTACCTGGAAAAAAGAAATAAGGGATTATTTGAGCAAAAATCAATTGGAACCAGCAGCCCCAAACCTAAAGTGATTAGGAGGGCTCTACTATCAGGAGTTCCAGGAGAGACTTTTAGAGAGAAAAGGTTGAAGTAGGGAAATTACTGACTGGCTATGGTGTAGAGCCTACTTGGCTGTTTGTGATTACTTGTCCTTAAGCTTTGATTTTGCAGTGTTGAGGCACCAACAGAATTGGGTTTTGGTTTGCTTTCATAGGCTGCCATGCGAGCCATATCAGTCTAATGGCCTCCTTGTTTAATGAATTTGATAATTTGGTGTTAACACCACTCTCAGTCACCATCAGAGCTAAGTTGATCTGTTCTCATTGTGAAACCCCAAGTTGTGATGTCACATCTGGGGAAGAATTGTTTTTGTAGTTCGTCTCTTTGTTCGTCTCATTTCTGCTTCTCCAAGCATTGTGAGATCATCCAATGTCCTCTTGATGCTTATAAACATGCATTTAAGACCTGCAGGAGAACATTGTGTATCAGAGAGACTACAATAACTATTAGAAGCATAATACCAAAAGACTGGTTGTGTGCTCCTTAGCCAGGGCCCCTATTAACCAAACCAGTTGGTATCAAATGAATCAGTGTATGCACCTAAAGTAGGATCAACCTGTTTTAGCCAAGTGACTTGTTTGTTAATTTCCTGTATTTACCACAGCACCATAGGTGTCGATCCAGCTACAGCAGAAGGTATTTGCCATAGCACTGACTTCTCCTTGTTCAGCAATACGTAATCTAAAGCAATTCTATTATCTAAATCCACCTAAGGAAAAAAATCTCGGGACTTGTACAGCTACAGCCTTACCAGTAGATTCAGTGATAGTTGCCAAACTTAAGGAGCTTGCCTTCCCACGTGTGAACAGAGAGAGAGAGAGGAAAAGCAAGTAGCAAAAAGACAGCAGCAATAAAGATTTTAGGTTGGAGATAAAGATCTTGATCGGTGATCTTGGGAGAGATGTCTGCTTCAAGATGCTGTCTGCTTCTGGGGAGAAACCTCCCCAATCAATTTAAATTTTAGATCTCTATCTAGTGTGTAGCTGGAGGAGCCCTTTTTCTTTGGGTGATGTGGACCCAAGGTTCAAGTATGTGAAGTTAGGCTACTGTTTGGGTAGTGAGGAGGTCATGGTATGGTTCCTTCCAGAGTGTTCAAGGGTAGTCTTTTTTCTTACTTATTCCAAATCAGAGGGGTAGGAGAAAATTTAAAGTATTAGCCTGGAGAATTATAGGATATTAGAAGAAAGTAGAGGAATTCCCCTGCTCATGCTGTCTCTCTCTCTCAGAAATAAATAAAAAAACATTAAAAAAAAATGAAAGTACAGAAATTACTGATCCAGTTCAGTTTGTAGATACTTAAGAAAACAAAGACAATGAACGGCACTAGAATCTGGTATCCACCAAATTGTGTTACAGTTAAAATTTTTTTTTACATTTATTTATTTATTATTTTGAGACACAGAGACAGAGCACAAGTGGTGGGGGAGGGGGGGGCAGAGAGAGAATTAGACACAGAATTCGAAGAAGGCTCCAGGCTCCGAGCTGTCAGCACAGAGCTGTATGTGGGGCTCGAACTCACAAACTGAGATCGTGACCCGAGCCGAAGTCGGAAACTTAACCGACTGAGCCACCCAGGTGTCCCAACAATTTTTATGGAAATGTAATTTTACCCTCTACAGTCACTGTAATTTCTATCAAAGGTAATGACAGGAAGGCTAATTTGATTATACAATAAGTCTATAGGCCTGATTATTTACAGAAGTACAGCAAGAACAATAATCATGTGGATTAGGCTTTTTAAAAATCTGCTTTGCTGGAGCTTTTCATAAAGAATCTTAAATGGGACTTTTAAAAAGCCTTTCCAGGGTTAGAAGCCAAGCCAAGAATTCATCATCAGACTTTGCCTGAGATTCTTATAGATTTGGGTGACATCTTCTCTTCTGGAGGTTGCTGGGATATGCTCAGGCTCCTGGGCTTGCCAGGTCGGGACTTGTCATGGGCACCTGGTAAGACTGTTAGGAACCCTGTAAGCCAAGGTACAAGGCCAGTTTTTCCAAGGGGATTTTATTGGCTCCATAATGTCAACCTTAGTTCCTTAAAACTGTCTGATTATATCTAATTTCAGATGCATTCTCAAATACAACCTTCTAGTCAAAGGCTTAGTAAAAACCAATGTTTCCAATTGTGTCCTGTTACAAGGACAACAGATTCTCACTGAACTTATGCAAATAACTACAGTGGCATGAAAGTAAGACTACTCAATAGGTTTCTGAATTCTAGATAAATCAGGGAGAAAAAGCAAATGCTTCAATTTTGTTTACATAGACATACTTTACTGTAGGTCATAGATAGGTTATGAGAAAAGCAAAAAGGTTTTTCTTAAATCTGCAAAAATAAAACATTAAAAAACCAGTAATATTTCAAAGAAAAATTTATACAAAATATAATCATCCTCATCCATTCATTCAATACCATATTGTTAATTCTGGTTTTGCTTGAATCCAGTTTCTTGATTAGTTCGGGAAATTCTTATGTTTCAGTTTTGTGATCTTATAGTTAACAGAAACCTATATTTCAGAGTACTTGTCAGAGTCCTTCCCATGAATCTCTCTGAAGATGAAGTGCCTTTGCAAAAGAGTGAAACAATATCTAAGTGATAAAAAGAATTTAAAAAGGGTCATGGTTAATGAATGATCTGATGAGAATTTATTTGACAAGGAAATGTAGTTATTTCTGTGGCAGATAATAACTTAGGATAACAAGTGGACAATGCGAGTATTGAGATGTTTCTGCAAACTTTAGACAATTTCTGGGATACCTACGTAAGTAACATATCCATACACAGATAACCTAAGAAGGTTTATCATCTCTTCTTATTTGACAATACTTCCCACATAATTTAACATACCAAATAAACCTAATATTTTAACATCTCTCTTTTACAAGGTGAAGCAAATCCTTTGAGATTTTTCAGAGACCCTCTGGGAAATGTCAAAGTAACTTTGAAAACAAAAAGACTCCATTTAGAGCTTTATTTTGAGAATTTGTCTAAAGGTTTGAACATTTGACTACATAGACTCTCAGCTCATTTTGAAATAATACTTATCTATTTAACTAAAGTGACAATAGAAGACTTTGAATGCAAATATAAAAGGTTACATCGTTGTGAATAAAACTTAGCTCTTTCAATATTGAGAAAGCTGGCTTTTCTTAAGTAATCAAAGATCTAATAAAGACAACATGAAACAGTAAATTATTTTGGTAAGATACAAATCTTGCTTTCCAGGTAGATTACCTGAAAGGTAGAAAAACACCTCTCACGTTCTCTTATCAAAAGCAGACCAAGAAACCATTGTCCTTTTAACAGAGAGAAAACCAACTTCATACTTTAGGGCATCAGTTAAGCATCTGACTCTTGGTTTTGGCTCAGGTCATGATCTCAGGGTTCATGAGCTGGAGCCCTGCATTGGGCTCTGTGCTGACAGCGTGGAGCCTGCTTGGGATTCTCTCTCCCTCTCTCTGTTCCTCCCCTACTCTTTGTCTCTCTGTCAGTTTAAAAAAAACAACTCATACTTTAAAAACTTAAACAAAGCAAATTATAGGGGTGCCTGGGTGGTTCAGTCAGTTGAGTGTCTGACTTTGCCTCAGGAGACATATCTAGAAAAACGTTGCTAAGAAAATGGCTAAAACTTTAACTAATATTGTGTGAAATACTTTTAAGATTTTTCATTCACCTAATTTCCAAATAGCTTCTTTTTCTTTAAGAATGGCGTCTTCTTATAAATTGCTTTATTAAAAAATTTAATGTTTATTTAAAAAAATAGAGAGAGAGGGACAGAGCACAAGTGGGTGAGGAACAGAGAGGGGGGGAGACACAGAATCCAATCCAGACTCTGAGCTGTCAGCATGATAAACAGGTTCTGATAACTGATCAGCTGAGTCAGCCTGACTCAGGGTTTCAACCCACAAACCATGAGATCATGACCTGAGCCAAAGTCAGACACTCAACTGACTGAACCACCCAGGCACCCCTATAATTTGCTTTTTAAGAGATTGCTTTGATTTCCTAAACAAGATCTGGTAGAACATTTACATCTCAAAGGCATAGAGAAAAAATGTAGGTTTTCTCCAAGAAGTGCTTTGGTTTCCTAAATTTAGATCTTCTACAATATCTGCAAACCTTTTAAGATATATAGAGGAGTTTGGGAGATTGATCAAAAGGACAGATGGGGTTTTAATTATTTCTAAAGCTGCATTTCTATTCTCATAAAGACTCAATTATAAGACCAGTACAATTATTTTAAATTCTTCAAAGAATTGGGTTGCAACCTGAATGATATCAAGACACTGATCCAGCCATCCAACGACATTATCCTTAATTTGATTCTTTACATCAGGGAGAAGATCTTCAACTAAGATGGAAATCAGAAGATACCTGTGTTCTAGATTTAGAGCTGTGTTTCTTTGTAAAATTTTAGTAAATTTTTCCATAATGGGTTCAGAACTATCTTCTTTCCTTCTGTGTCCATAGTTTCATTTTAGCTTAGTGGAGAAGGTCTTAAAATAATTCCTATCAGGCTCTGAATATTAGTTTCCAGTTTGGCCAACTTCTGACCATAGAGGTACTTAAAAAAAAAAAAAATCCCTATCAGGTTTCAGCTGGGACAAATTTAAATGTTCCTGGCAGTATGAACAACCCTATGGACACAAAAGGGTCCCCAAAGAAGGTGCAAAAGATACAACCCTCCCAAGATCCAGAGCCTGTCCCAAGGATAAGAGAAAGACAATTTTCCTAAGAGCTGGGAACATTTGGTAGGACCCTAGCTGCAAATGGGGTGCAAACCACATTTCTGTCTTGCCCTATTTGGGGGGAGGCAACCTGATATTTGGCAAGTATCAGAACATAAAATGAGATAAAGAAGTAGTAGTCAGTAGCTGTCCCTGGGAGAGAAAGAACCGATAACCAATGTTTTTTCCTGCCAATCTAAAATGTTTCCTTCTTTTCTCAACCAGCCACCATAGAGAAAAACCTTGGGAGAGCTGATTTTGATAAGAATTCTTCCTTCCTGGGGCACCTGGGTGGCTTAGTCGGTTAAGCGTCCGACTTTCACTTAGGTCATGATCTCGCGGTTCGTGGGTTCAAGCCCCGCATCGGGCTCTGTGCTGACTGCCAGCTCAGAGCCTGGAGCCTGTTTCAGTCTGTGACTCCCTCTCTCTCTGACCCTCCCCTGCTCACGCTGTCTCTTTTTCTCTCCTAGAAATAAATAAAAATATTTAAAAAAAAAAAGAATTCTTCTTCCCTCCCTCCCTCCCTTCCTTCCTTCCCCCCTCTCTCTCTCCATCTCTCTCTCTTTCCCTCCCCCTTTCTCTTTTTCTCTTTTAGAGGGAGAGAAAGAGCATGCAAGTGAGAGAGAATGTTAAGCAGGCTCCACACTAAGCACTCAGCCTGATTCAGGACTTGATTCCACAACCCTAGGTTCATGACCTGAACCAAAATCAAGAGTAGGATGCTCAACCGACTGAGCCAGCCAATAAGAATTCTTTCCTTTTGCCCTTTTTCTTGGCCAGTTTTCCAGGATGCAGTCTATAGGCTCTAGAGTGAGTGGCATGTCTCAGTGGGCCTCGTCCTGGTCATCTGAAACTATAGAGAAGAAAAATAACTTCCCCTCGTCCCTGTTAGAGTAACTGCTTGGCAGAGACCCCTTTTTGTCTAGGGTGCCTCATAAATGGATAAGGTTTTTTTTCTTTCTTTTTTAAAATTTTTTTTTTTTAATTTATTCCTGAGAAAGAGAGACAGTGTGAGCAGGGGAGGGTCAGAGAGAGAGGGAGACACAGAATCTGAAACAGGCTCCAGGCTCTGAGCTAGTTGTCAGCACAGAGCCCGACGTGGGGCTCGAACCCACAAACTTTGAGATCATGACCTGAGCCGGACGCTTAACTGACTGAGCCACCCAGGCGCCCCTCATAAATGGATAAGTTTACCGAAGATGGTTAACAGTCTTCAACTGTGACCATTCTAATTCAGCATTAAACAAAAGTTTAGTTTAACCTACTTGTTCAGTATTAAAACAAAATTTTATTCACCTGAGGCCTCCTATGTGCCTATATCCAGTTTAAATCAGACCTAGTCTGTCCTGGGACCCAGTTCGGTTTTTAATTAACACCTACTTTGTCCTAGACCCCATCCAGTTTCTAAGTTGGATCCAGCCCAGATCCTAAGACAGACCAAGTTAGTCCACCGACCCAGTCTTTCCTGGACCCCATCAGGCTGGGTCCGACCTTGAATCCAGTCCAGCTTTTAGGTCAGACCTTGTCTATTCCCAGGCCCAGTCCTTCCTGGACCCAATCCAGGTTCTAAATTGGACCCAGCTTGACTTCCGATCCAGTCCGGTTTTTAAGTCAGACTCTTTCCATTCCTTTCAGAACCCAGTTCCTCCTCCGGGTCTCAATGGTTATGAACCCGGTCTGACCTTGGACCTGGTCTGGTTTTGAAGTTGTGCCCAGCCTGATTTTGGATTCCGTACTGTTTTCTAAATCAGACCTTTCCAACCCCAGACCCAGTCCCAGTCCCGCCAGTTTCGGGAATCAGTCGCGGGAGGAGTCCGGAGGTAGGGGCGGGTAGGGGCGGGTAGGGGGAAGCTTAAATCAAGTCTGAAAACGCTTTGGAGCTCAGATCCAAAATCCAGGAGCGGATTTTGTCCACCACCTCCAGAGGCAGCAAGAAAGCAGCAGAGTTCAAGGTACCTACATCTCCTTGCTTCTTGCTCCTGGGGGCCGTTGGGGGTCTTCTTCGGTTCCCTTCTCTGACACCAGAACTGTTAAAAGATAAACTGAGGAGTATTAATTAAGAATTTATTTGCACACAAATTGTTTCCATTTGGTCAGTGCCAAATTGGAAGTGGTTTGGAATTATGTTTTTACCACAGAGGATGTTGCCCTTCTCGGGTCACCCACTTTATTCCTCAAATTTGAGTCAGAATGAATTTTTTTTTCTTTAGAAATTTACAAGACTGTGGTATAAGCAATTTCAAAATATTATGTGTAGCAGCATCGTCTCTGGAATGACTTTGTGCCTCTGCTTCCACCCCAGGATAACTTAGATTTAAAAGTGAGAAGGAAGTTCAGTGATTAACATACATTCTCCGTGATTAATATACATTGCTCTCATTTAATCTTCACAGAAGTCCTATGAAGCAAGTATTATCCCTGTCAGCCAGATAAAGAAATAGAATCAAAATGTTTAGGTGGTTTTAGGGGCTCCTGGGTGGCTCAGTTGGTTAAGCGTCTGGCTTTAGCCCAGGTCATGATCTCACGGTTTGTGGGTTCGAGCCCTCTGTCAGGCTCTGTGCTGACAGCTTGGAGCCTGGAGCCTGCTTCAGATTCTGTGACTCCCTCTCTCTGCCTCCTCCCTCTCCTCCCCCCCTACTCTGTCTCTCAAAAATAAACATTAAAATTAAAAAAAAAACGTTTAGGTTATTTAAGACCCCTTGGAACTAGGGAGAATTGGGATGTATCTGGCATGAAAGTTCTGGTCCTTCCTATAGTCCCTGTTATTTCCTTCCAGAGTGACAGCATCATTTTACAATGCTAAGCTCTGATGTGTTTGTGAAAATTCACATTACTTTTTAATTATGTTACATGTATACATCTCTATGTAAGCTTGGGCCAGTGCATAAGAGATATTTTCAATATCGTTTTGTGATTATGCAGCTTGGAGAGATGAGGAAAGGTGAAGAAATGCCCTTTGTTTATGCTTAGCAAGCACTATGATGGAAAGCCAAATAACATTGGGCACTGTCGACAGTGATATTTTACTTCCTAGTGTTGCAAAAATTTGTTTCATTAAACAAGATCAAACAAATGAGCCAACAAGAAGTAAGCCTATTTCTAACCAGCAGACCTGCAGAGTAAATAAACCAATGAGAAGTGAGTTAGTGATTTTAATGTAGACATCTTGGGAAAGATGGAATGGAAGTGATTCAGGCCTCTATTTGGATAAGTTTGAAGACAAAAGAATTCATAAGCAAACTGAGTTCTGGTCTCAGGATGAACAGTTTAGGTGGTATTCATCTTGCTCAAATGACTTGACTTTTGGAAAAGTAACAGAAATGAGAGATATTTAACCATCTGTTTATGGTCCAAAAGAACCGTCTTCCATGTTTCACCAACTACATCAATCAAAAGAAGCCAACATGTATATACTGCTTAATGTGTACCAAGTAAGGTGACCATCGCATCCTGATTTGCTTGAGATTTTTTCAGGTTTCTTACTGAAAGTTCTGCACCGTGGGAGACCCCTCAGTCCAGGACAAACCAGGACAATTGGTCAACAATGTCATGTTCTCTTTTAAACACTTTATATTTAGTAACAGTTTTATTATTTATGGTTGTCGTTTATTATTTAGTATTCTTATTTTACAGAGGAGGAAATGTTTGCATAGAGAGGTTAAGAAACTTGCCGGGGGTCCCACGACCAGTAAATGACAGGCAGGATTTGAAATCGGGCAGTATGTTTTAGTGTCAGGCTGCCTCTAAGGGTGTCCTGCTTTGTAACAGAGAAATAAATTGTTGGAGAATCCAATAATGGCTAAACACCTAGTGCTGCTCTCATGGTTGCATATGTTGGATATGTAGGCAAGAAAATAGGCAAGCACCGAGTCTGTAAAAGAAGAGAAGTTCCTATCAGAAAGTAAGTACAGCGAGCAATTTCAGCATGTTGGAAGGTTGATTAACCCAACCTGTGTGGTCAGGAAAGGCATGACATACTATATAGGAACCCAGTCTCCTGCTTGGCGTTGTGATTGGTCAGTGAGCCTCCAATAAGGCAGTTACAGGAGAATGGACACCAGTGACCGTGGCTGCAGAAAAGTGGAAACTGTTACAAGGGAGGAATATGAACCACTTAGGACTTCCAGGGCAGCAGAGGACAGCGTGGAGAGTTTTGGGGTAGAATCAGTTACACTATGATGGTCCCCAAGGCCATGGTAGTGTTTCTCTGCAGGTCTGTGTGGCCCATAGAAATCTGGCTTAAATGAATACACAGCCTGGGTTAAGTGATTACTGGGGATTTCTTGGCAAGGAGATTTTTAGATATATCTGTGATGGGCTCCTAATATGTTAACAACAACAACCTTAAAAAACAACAAACAGACAAACCAATTTGAAATCATTTTTTCTAAAGGAGGGCTGGAACTGTCCTGTGCTGTGCTCTGTTACATAGGAATTGGCAGGTTTCAGAGCTTTCCCTGATCTGAAAAACCATAAGCACTTGTAATCTACTGCCGTCCATGTGTAATGCCTTCAGTTGGACAATCATGCACAGCCCTAGGGGGACGTCCCATTCTTCCAGGAAGCTCTGAGAAATAGCCACATCCAGGCCTTACCCAGACCTTGGTTGTTTTTTAAACAATCCCCAGGTGATTCAAATGTGAAGCCCAGGGTTTGAGCCTGAACCAGATTAATAACTTAATGAGGGACTGTGACCTGAAGTTGCTGGATATCCTCTATTCTGTCTGTTGTAAGCAGGAGCCCAGGACACAGAGGGCATTATGATGAGGAACAGTTGATGTGACTTAGTGGAAAGCAGCAGACCATTGTATCACAATTGTTAGTGCTATTACCTAACCTGGAACAAGTACTCAGTGAAATCTGACACTGTTTTCCTGGGAGAGTCACTCAGTGCTTTAGGTTCCAATTAAATGCTGGTAGAATTTAGCATGTTACAAATGTGCACATCACCAAGAGGATGTAGGCTCCTTAAGAAAGGAAGGGATCCGGATGCCTGGGTGGCTCAGTCAGTTGGGCGTCTGGCTTCGACCCAGGTCATGATCTCACCTTCATGAGTTCAAGCCCGCATCGGGCTCTCTGCTATCAGCAGAGTCTGCTTCAGATCTTCTCTCTCCTCCCCTCTCTGACCCTCCCCACTCAACGTGCTTTCTTTCTCTCTCTGTCTCTCAAAAATAATAAATTAAAAAAACATTAAAAGAAAGGAAGGGATCATATCTTGATAGGCATATTAAAGGAAGTTCTCCACCTCCCAAAGGGTGATACTGATCTACAAGCACTTTGCACGGTGACATCTTGTCTCTCATTTCTCCTTGGCTTCACTTGTAATGGACCCCTACTCTCTTACTATTGTATCAGTTGTTGGTTATCTGTTTTATACCACCTTCTTCCAACTGACATGAATATACTTGTACAGGCTGTAGGATTTTATTTCTGCTGCTGCCCTCATTGTACTAATGAATGCCCTCTAATGTTTGGACCTTCTGATCCTGAATCCCAGTGGCCACATGGAGCTTGTGCTTGCTGAGCCTGGGGAGGTCTGGCTAGGCTCTTCTCTTTGTTGCTCTGCCCACTTGGAATGTTTCTGTGTTTCAGCTCAACCTGCCAGTTCATGCCCACCAGGCACAGCGTAGGCTGAATGAAGGCAAGATCCCCTGCTTTCTGTAGCTTTTGTTGGCCTCCTTGCCCTTTGATACCTATAAGCTGATTGAGAGCTGCCTTATTCCAGGAGGAATCCTTATGCCTGACTTCCTACCTCTCCCACCTTCTCTGAGGGTTTAAATAGATCATAGGCAGAAGTTAATTGGAGATAAAAGTTTACAGTTAAGCAGGCAGGTTGTAGCACAATATCCATATAATCTAAAGTAACTGAGGTTCTCTCAGGGTCATTGAAATGTACAAAGGTATTCTTCCAATGCATTTTTTAAAACCTAGATAAATTGTGTGTCATATAAAATGCATTGTTAAAGTTTCCAATTGAGTCATTGGATTAAATGAACCTTTCAACACCTTTCAGAGGAAAAGAGATGGTATTTGGTGTGATGAAATAGTCAATGCTTGGCTTCATACTTACATGGTGCAGCAATCTTCAGGGAAGACTTTACTTTAAATGAAAAATAAAAAGAAATAAACCAATGAACTCCTGACTCCATATCAGATATAAATTTTTTTTAATGACAACTTCTGGGATATTCCTGGGAAGGAAATGGAATCTAAAGCTCCTGCCTTCCTTTCATCCACTATTAAAATGATTTCTAATCCTTCTCCCTGACCCAACATCCACTACTACCTACTAAACGATTAATTACTCAAATGCTAAAAGCTGTCTGGATTTCTCTCTTCTCTTTCAAAGCAAGCATTACATTCTGCTAATGTCACAATTAGCAGGAAGCTGGAAGCCAATCTCTGACTGGTGAACTAATACGGGAGAGTAACAACAGATGTGATTAGTGTATTAGAAAGGGTTTAATTTTCTTTTCTCCTTAATGTTCTTTTTTCTGAGCCTATGTTTTAGAAACTCCTTGGAAGATTCTGTCAGTTTGTCAATTGGAATCCATTTAGATAGTTTCATATTTGGAGAAGAGTTTAGGGTCACTCTTAGAGATGCTTAATGTCCTTTGAATGACACTGTACTGTTACCTTTGTGGAGAATAACTACTGAGAAAAATTCCCTGATCCTGCTTTGCCTACATTCCAAAGTCCACTTGTCTCAGGCCCTTGTTTCCCTCCTTTCACTGTTAGACTCTTTCTGTGTCTTGACCTTCTCACTGATTTAAAGGTTATATTTTGTTCAGGTATTCTTGTCTGCTTGTTCCTCATTTGTGTATCTGTACCATGATTCTTTTTCTTTTTAATTTAAAATAACTGTGGATAGAGGCCTTGCTCCTGCTAAAATGGTGCTCTTGCTTATTCTTCATTTATATATGTATATCATGATTATTTTTCTTAAAGCTTAAGGTATCTGAGAGAAGGGGTCTTGTTACTATAAAATCATAATCTTATAAAATGGAGGGTGATGATGAGCTAAAATAAGTAATCAAATTTATATATGTTAAAATGGTTATAGGAAACATTGATATCTTGGGATAAAATTTATATTTTCATTTATCAGGGCTTGAAAATAATACTAGGCATTGGTAACATAAAATGTATAAAAAAATCTTAAAACTCAAATTTTTATTGAGCACCTACTGACTTTAGCTCTCCTGGGCTGTCTTTTTGTTCCAGTCCTACTTGGATGGGGTCCCATAGTATCTTGCAGGCCCCAGAGGGGAGGAGGGAAGAGCAAATGAGGTGAGATTCTGGAATGCTGAGAGTTTCTGTGGCAGAATAGAGGTGATCTTGTAGCTGAGAGCCATGGATAAACCACTGGGGCCAGGACCAACTGCCTCGATGAGAGAAGGTGGATTTAAATCAGACCATGTGGGCTTAAGGAAACAGAAAGGGGTCAGATCATGAATCCTGCCAACTGCCAAATTTAACAGCTGCCAAAGTTAACAACAGAACACTGAGGGACAGGCTCAGTCTATGACTGCCAGTCCAGAGAAAAGTCTAAAGTTGGAGAATATAAATCCTAGACCACCCCCTACTGTCAGGAGGACACAGGAAACATACCTCATATGCCCAGATGTCCTCTTGCAGGATAGAGGGAGGAGAGAGGATCTCTGAAACACTGGGCATTTATCCAGAAAAGACTGAGTCCTCAAGAAAAAAGTAGATTAATTTACAAGATTGGAATAAACTCAGCTTTTATCACTACTCAGCAGGTGGGTGCTAATGAGAAAGATTACATCGGTTACAGACAAAGAAGCTGAATTTTCTCTGCACATTTGTGTGAAGTGAGTGATATTTTGGTACCCTTTTCTGTGTGTGTGTGTGTGTGGGTAGGTGGGTGGGTGAGGTAGGGCGGTCACTGGACGAAGGAAGAGGAAATAGTGCTATAGAAGGAAAATTTTGGAATCAGTGCTTGGGTAGTTCTGGCAAGCAGTCACCAGCGCTCCCCACCAACTTTCTCCCATTGCACATGAACACTACCATCTGTTACAATAGAATGAAAGAAGGGCTGACTAGAAATAAAAGCAACACACACAGGGAGTGTTATTAACATGATTTGGGGAACTGTGAAAGACTTTATTGAAGAAGTAGTCTTTGAGATGTATCCCAAAAGATAAAGTAGAATTTCAAAAGGAGACTATTCAAGAGAATTTAAAAACATGCTTGGGAATAAATGAAATGTCCAGTTTGTCCAAAGTGTAGAGAACATGGAGGGAGGGAGTCAAAATGTGTAGCTAGAAGAGATGATGTGGGGTCAAGCTGGGAGGGCAGGACTAGGAGTTTGTACTTTATTCTCTAGGATATTGGGATCTATAAGAGGATTTAGCTCACCTCAGTCTCTGGCTGAAACTCCTTACTCACTCCTCTTAGACAACAACCTCATATCCTAGAATGGGTTGAATGACCTGTCTTGTGAGGAGCATGGAGAAAGGGGTTCTGAGTCAGATAAGTTTGGAAAATGTCCTGCATCAGATTCTCCTAATGGAGATTTACAGTACATATTTGCATATTAAAAGTGCTAAGAAATCCTACAGTAAAGAGATCTGTTGTCATTGTTTACGTTTTAGACCCAGCATGTCTTGGACCTATTAGGTTCTGCAATACTTTTTTTTTTTAACACTGATTCTTATTAATATCCATTAAAAGTAGTGCTTTGCCTCTTTGACTTACATTGCTCCACTTCCTCCCATGAAAATTGCAAATTCTTTATTATTGGGTCTTTGTTCAATGAACTTATTTTCTTTGAGCATTTTCTTTATTTTTTTTTTAATATTTATTTATTTAGAGAGAAGGAGCACGCCCACCTGCTCGTATGCGTGTGAGTGTGAGTATGGGGATGGGTAGAGAAAGAGGGAGAGACTCCCAAGCAGGCTTCATGTTATCAGCATGGAACTGGAGGTGGGGCTTGATCTCACCAACCGTGAGATCATAACCTGACCTGAAATCAAGAGTCCCATACTTAACTTGTTGAGCCACCTAAGCACCCTCCCTTAAGCATTTTCTGAAATGTAGTATTTCTCAAGACTCACCTGTTACTTCCTCTTTACAAACTTCTTTGTTTGTTGACCAAAGAAGAATTTTTTTCTTTTTTGGGGGAGGGGCTCCACTGCACCTTTTATGGTATATTTTTTACAATGATTGGTTTTCTCCAATGTTCTTTGGGTCCCTTGAGTGTAGACTACATACCTTATTAATTTCTATATTTCCATCATTTAAGACAGTGCCTGGCACAGAGTTTAGATTCAGTGTAATAAAGTTTACATCGAATGTGGGTTTTTTTGTTTTAAAGATTTTGTTTTTAAGTAATCTCTACACCCAACATGGGCTCAAATCCACAACTCTGAGATCAGGAGTCACATGCTCTACTGACTGAACCAGTCAGATAGCCCTACATCAAGTGTTTTAATAAGAAAGTTTGATGCGGCTAACATGCTTTGTGAAACTTTTAACCCTGACAACTTTCCTGGGGATGCTTTCCTTCTCCTGGGCCTGGTCTTGCAGCTTGCCATTTCTTGCTTTTTTCTATGTGCCTTAGGCTCTCAAAGTAGTCAGAGTGAGCTCTATACTTTTTGGCATGAAGAATAACTTCTAAATTAGGCCCAACCTTATAGGATTTATTTTGGGCAGAGTATGGAAATTATGAATTCTTACTATCTGCCTAGTGCTATTCTACATGCTTTACATATATTATTTCATCTGTCATAACACTAAGAGTATATATTTAGTTTCTCCATTTTACAGATAAAAAACTGAGGCTCACAGGGGATAAATGTCACCCAACCACAGCAAGTGTCAGGATTTTAAAAACAAATGTTCATTTATTTATTTATTTTGAGAGACAGAGAGAGAACAGGAGAGGGACAGGGAGAGAGGGAGAGAGAATCCAAAGCAGGCTCTGTGCCATCAGCGCAGAACCTGACATGGGGCTTGAACCAGTGAACTGTGAGATCATGGCCTGAGGTGAAACCAAGGGTTGGATGCTCAGCCAACTGAGCCACCCAAGTGTCCCAAGTATCAGGATTTTAAACCAGGTCTCTTTGCCTTCAAACTTTATGTCTTCACTCCTTCTGGTTGTATGCATTAATTTTTCTTTTTTAATATAGACTTTACTTTTTAGAGTAGTTTTAGGTTCACAGCAAAATTGAATGGAAAATAGCATATATCCTCTGCCCTCCACAAACACATCTTCCCCTGCTATTCACATTCCACATTAGAGGGGTACATTTGTTGCTATCCATGAAACTTCCTACATTGGCATGTCATCATCACACAAAGCCCATAGTTTACATTAGGGTTCACTCTAGGTGTTGTACATTTTATGGGTTTTGACAAACGTATAATGACATGCTCCATGTGTTACTTTTGCACCGTTTCACACATTTGTTCAAGCAGGGTTCTTTTGTGGACTGATGAAATCCCTGTGGGTCCAGAATCCAGTTTCAAGAACTTTGATGCTCTCAGTTTACTTAGGAATGATGAGCTTCTGGAGATTGACTTCAGGCTAATAGGTCTGATGGATTTATTTCTAAACAAGTGCTAACTTAATATTCAGTGGGGATTTGCCTTTCTTGTCACTAGAAAGCCCTTATCTAAGTCAGCTCTTCCTTTTATCAAACTTCCCAGGGATCCCAAGTTGCTGATGAAGAAAACATGAGGCATACATGAACATATGAGGTGACGGTAACATAAGTGTAGTAGTCCTGAAGGCTATTTCTTTGGGGTTGTGGAAGACACTAGAGAATCACTCCTGCTCTATTGACCACTGGACGTGTATTTCTAATGACTTGTCTTCCACATCTCTCTGAATAAACCTCAAAAATTATTCGTCTTCAACTCTATATTTTCTAAACATCATGCCGAGGGCCACATCATGTTGTTTGCATTTATTGTGAGCGTGTGTTCATGCAGGTTATCCACAGTCAAAGCCCAGGCTATAGTGACTTGTATTTGGAATTGAGACCTAAGGAGATTTAGAGACACCCTGATCTTTTTCCAAATGCCTCTCACTGGTCACTCCTGCAGATGCCTAATCACATTCATTCCCTGGTAATTCATATAAATTTCACTTGCAGAGGATGACTTTTTAAATTTTGTTCCCGTTTTTTATGGGTGACTTTTACTAAGGCCTTGGAGTTTGTTATGCATTGATTATTCAAAAAAAAAGACTTAGGGGTAACCAAAAATCTTGTCTCGTCTTTCCTATAGCAGGGCTCATCTCAGCCTAGGAAAATGGTGATAACATGGCATATATGTGTGGCAGCTAGTATGTGTTTAAGGTTTATTTATGTGTATTTATAGTCTGGAACGAATGTCTCATATATTAAAGTAATACAAGAAAACATCACTTGGCAAAGTGCAAATCTTAGAATAATTAAAATAGCAAAAAATAAAAACATCAATCCCATAATTTTCCTCAAAGTCTCCCTTGCACCAGTTTCACCCTGGCTCCCATCTTAGGCTGCTTGTGACACTGTGACAAAGTAAATTCCACCCTGTATCAACGTCTATTGTGTACTTTTGGTTACTAGGACAGATTTATTCTCTCGGGTTCCTAAAACCAAGATCTGCCAAATTAAGTGTCACTTTCCATTGAGTATGAGATGTGAGCCACTACCTTCAAAGGGACATTGTGAGAACTCATTTTCTCGGGCTTCCAAGTGATAAGACTTTTTGTTTGTCAGTTTTAAATTAGCACAAGGTCTGAAGACAAATAAAAGAATGTTAAGTCTGTCACCAATGACTGTGGATTTGGTTCCAAAAATTAGTGGTTTTCTCTCAGGCTATTCTTTAATTATGATACATAGCAATAGAGATTTCTATTTTAATTTTTGTTTATTTTTGAGATAGAGGACAGAGGAGGCGCAGAGAAAGAGACAGGGACTGAGTATCTGAAGCGGGCTGCCAGCGCGGTACGGGGCTTGCACTCATGAACCTTGAGATCATGCCCTGGGTCAAAATCAGATGCTCAACTGACTGAACCACCCAGGTAGTCTAGCAATTGATACTTTTTATTTATTTTTATTTTTATTTTAAATGTTTTATTTATTTCTAGGAGAGAGAGAAAGAGACAGCGTGAGCAGGGGAGGGTCAGAGAGAGAGGGAGTCACAGACTGAAACAGTCTCCAGGCTCTGAGCTGGCAGTCAGCACAGAGCCCGACGCGGGGCTCGAACCCACGAACCGTGAGATCATGACCTAAGCGAAAGTTGGACGCTTAACCGACTAAGCCACCCAGGCGCCCCGCAATTGATACTTTTTAAAAGCACACATCAAAACTCACCTTCACCTCCTGGTTAAACTTCTTACATTTAATACTGTAAAACCCGTGGTGGGTTCAAGTCCCAAGATTGTAAATCTTCTTGAGAGCTCTTACTTTTAAAAAATACATTACTATTTAATGGAGAAAAAGATTCCAAGTTGGGTATCTATTTTCTAGTGAACACAGTCATACCAGTTAGAAAATTGGTCTCCTTTTTTTTTTTAATGTTTTTTAAAAATTTATTTCTGAGAGAGAGAGAAACAGCATGAGTAGGGAAGGGTCAGAGGAGAGGGAACCACAGAATCTGAAGCAGGCTCCAGGCTCTGAGCTGGCTGTCAGCACAGAGCCCAATGCGGGGCTCGAACCCACAAACCATGAGATCATGACCTGAGCTGAAGTTGAACACTTAACCGACTGAGCCACCCAGGCGCTGCGAAAATTGGTCTCTTCTACTTCGCAAGCATGAGCATAGGTTTCTTTAGATATGTCCCTTTTGAAATTAGTGGCAAAATTGATGTCCCCCTTTCTTAATCACTAAGCCAGACTGGTATAGAAAAAAGGGCTCCATCATTGTATGCTTCTTCTCATTTCCTTATGATGCAGGATCAAATTAGAACTGTAAAATTGACAGTCAAGAAAATAATTACAGCCTGCTCATTGTTCTTGCCAGAGGAGGGATTGTAAGTAAACAAAGGAGAGCCCAGTTCTTCAAGCTATAATAGGGTTTCCCTTGTGTATTTTTCCCTCTTTGTGCTAACATTAGTTGAGGTAAATCCCATTTCACTTAATAACTGTTTGGATTAAGGAAATTTTTTGAAGAGACTAATTTACATAAAGTAAGCTGATTTGAATAATTGGTGCTAGTTTGGATATTGAAAACAAAACACACACCTGTGATTTTATAAAAGATTTTGGCTTGATTGGCATGCCTTAGGTGTTTCTTCCTCTATGAATGAGGTTAAACTTTATGTACTATATGTACCTATCAGTAGAGAGGGCTAAAGAGAAATTTCGTTCAAATAAATTCTTTGGCAACTAGTTGTGAGGCACTTTGCCTAAAAGTCTGTGCTTCCTTAAGTTACAGAAATATAAAACCAAAGAGAGGAGGAAAAACTAATTCCTTTGAAACTAAAGATTTAATGTTTACCATTATAAAATCCTATACAAGCTAACAGTATTTAGTTTCATAAAAAAATGGGTAAATATTAAGAATTTCTGTATATTTGGAAGTTAAATGCTTTTTGTGATGTTTAAACAAAATTTTGTGAAAATTGTTTCATTCAGTTTTGTGAAAGAGCCAAGATGTCATAATTATGTATAGTTTATGTCTAGAGTTTCATAGCATTTAGGCAGAGGTTCCTGAACTCTCTCTGTAAATAGCAAGTACCCTTAGTGTCTGGTAATTTTTTCACTATGTCCCAAGGCCAAAAGAGATAACTAACATACATATTTAGTAAGTATTTAGGCCCAATGAGTATTTATGCCCTAGCATCAAAGAAGCCATTTTGGAAAATAATGCACATAGAGTGAAAAGAAAAATAATATTTTACTTTATTCTTAAATACCAACAATTATTTACTCATAGTATGTGCACGACTATTGAGCCCTGCATGCATTCTCAAACTGCAAATTCGGAAGGAATCACCACTCTCATTTCTTGTTTCACATTGATTTTTGTTTCAGTTTGCTTTTTATCATAGAAATATCTGAAAATGTTTCACAAAGATATGATTCCATTGCAGTACATACATATATGAGATCCTACAGATAATACAGTTTTATATGTCAATTATATCTTAATAAAACTTGGAAAAAAGACATAGCATCATCAGGTGTAGTCTAAGTAGATCTAAAGGTGAAACTGGATTGTCTTGGAGCTGCAATTTGTATGGTGTCTGACAATTGCCCCTGTCTTTCCTCTGATAATTAAAATGTGCCATGTCACCCTTAGGACTTTGCTTTGGTTCCCCTAGGTGACTCTGTAGTTTGAGAAGGGCAGCATTTAAGACAAGGTATTTTAGAAACTTTTTTAATACATCTTAATATGGCTTAAGTATCCAAAGTTAAATGTCTAGTAGTGTTCTCAGTTCTTGCACTGATGTTAGTCATTAACTGCTAAAGAAGGTATTGGCTATATTCATATACTCAATTACCATCTTTCTGTCATAATTACATCAGTCTATTTCAGGAATAATTGTAATGTTTTGCGATTTAAATATTTTCAGAAATATTGACTTTAGCTTTCCAGAAAAGTAGCACATAAGCAGCCCTCAAATGGATCAGAGACCAGGATGGACCCAGTTTTAGAAAAGAATACATGAGGCACCTGGGTGGCTCAGTCGGTTAAGCATCCGACTTCGATTCAGGTCATGATCTCATGGTTTGTGAGTTCAAGCCCCGCATTGGGCTCTGTGCTGACAGCTCAGAGCCTGGAGCCTGCTTCGGATTCCTTGTTTCCATCTCTCTGCCCCTCCCCTGCTTGCACTCTGTCTCTCTCAAAAATAAACATTAAAAAAAAAAGAAAAAGAAAAGAATGCATGGCCAGATGAAGCAGTGATACCAGAAAGCCCCATTTCCTAAAGTATTTACCTGACTCACGCCATGGCACTCCTGTTTTATGCTTTGTTTGGAATTCTCATGCTTGGAATTACACCTTTGTGAATATGAGAAACAGAGTGCATGGGGTTCAGGAGATTAGTGCTAAAGTAAGCATCTCATTTTGGAGAATACAGTGGATCTGGCCTTCTGCCTGGTGTGTTTCATGTGCTTGAATATCAGATTACCTGTCTACTACCTAGAGAAGACCAGAGTTGTGAGGATTGGGTGAAGAACAGATAAGTAAAATTTAGAGTGCAGAATAGTCTTGAAGAGGATTAGATCAAACATGAAATGGGAATGAGACAACTTGAAGGTAAGAGTAAGATCAGGGGAGGATCCAAGAGATAAAGAAGGACTGGAATCTGCAGATGAATGGAAGAGATGGGCTACTAGGGATCAGCTCCTTCTGGTTGCTTCCTAAATAATCCCATTGGGTAGTCTTTAAATTCTTCACTAATAACTAATAGTGTGCTAGACTTCCTCATATATAAGTCTTTGTGTACCTCTCTGGGAATTTCCTTAGGACAAATTTCTAGATAGAGAATTGCTAGATGATAGAATATAAGTGTGCTAAGACTTTTGATACACTTTGTCAAAGCTTTCCTTGGAAAGGTAATAACAATTCAAAGTCCACCATTAGTGTGTGAATCCTGGAGTCTTTGAGAAGGTCCACCCAAGATAGTTACATCTGTCCATAGCAATGATAAGAGAGATTCTGCCATCCACCTCTTAAAAGGTCAAATATTAATTCACTGAGAAATACTGGATTTACACTAAAAAACAAACAGTAAGTAAGGTTTAGTAATAATTTATGGATACTTCTGAGCATCTGTGAATACAGTGAGATTCTGGCTACAAGTTGTAATTCCTCCCAAAGGATGAGAATACCAAGCCAGAGTGGCTGAAGGAGTGGTCTCTCTTTAGTTTGGTTGGGATACTTGTATCCTGCTTAAAAGGAGTGTCAAAACTGACCTCATTATTTTACTCAAAAGTCTGCTCTTCTTCCTGTTTTCCCATCTTTGTGAATAGAAATACTGTCCTCACATTTGAGCAACCCATACCTGGGAATTATACAAAAATATTACTCTTAGTCTTCACACAGACTCAGCAGCCAATTTTTACCAATTCCTATCAATTCTATTTCCTGAATATTTCCCATTTCTAGTGCCCTCATTTACACCTTTGCCATTTTTTGTTTCCTGATGCCCTTGCTACCTTCAGCATTACTTTTTTCCAATCTATTCCATTGACACTAGAGTGAAATCTCTAAAATGCATACCAGATTGTGCCATGTTCCCGCTCAGGATTCTGAACAGAAATGAACACTTGTATGGTCCTATTAGCCATAAAACCCTTTACCATGTCACATCATTGGTATCACCGAACACCCGTGCACTCGTCATAGTTTTCATCATCAACTGCTTGCCTGACCCCTTTTGAGGTACCATATCCTGATGTGGGCCTTATCCCTCATGTTTTAATGTATGATTTATCTTCCTAGGCACACCCTCTCTTTCACCTTCCCACCTGATGCTCAGCGCTATGTCTCTAGCTTTGACTTCTTATACCCTGCCCTGCCTATTATTGAGGCTGACAGCTTCTTTGGAGAAAGATACCAAGAGTTCTATTAGAGTCAATGCCTCAGTTTTGAGTGAAACTCTGTTCCAAGTTGGCCCCCAGCCTGGAGAGGGACAAAACTTTCCAGAAGAGGTTCAGGAATTCTGTTTTCTGAGCATCAGGATTGAGGATCTCTGGCACCAGAATCAAACCATGATTCTTAGGGGCAAAGTTTCATCTTAAAATTTTGTCTTATTTGCAGTTTTTTCCAAGATAGCTATCACAGAAGTGCTGTAGAGACAAATAAGCTTTTAGGAACAGAATTTCTTCCTCAGGTTTAGAAAGAATGGTTTCTATTAGCTAAATTATTTGCAATTGAGAAATGGTTTAGGATTTGAAAAAGGAGGAAAGCACAATTTCCTGACTGATCTCTCAGTCCAGTAATAAATAATAAGGCAACAGCTGAAGTAAACTGGCTGTCCTAATTTTAATGTTTTTCATGCTGAAATGCAATTGGTTAATGAAAGGAAACAAGAGCATTGCTTATGATAAAAAATATAGACACATATTTATCTTATTGAAATACTTTTTCATCATTATGGTTAAAGAAAAATACTTATAATCAATACATTTTAAGCTGGTAAAGAATTGACATTTTTGTTATTTACCTTAATAACATGACTAAAATATGTATAATGTACCTGTTGAGTATGAAGTGTATTGCTGCCAATTACTTTTCAAGAATTTATTTTTGATTACCTTTTCCATGAAAATTCTGACCATTAAATTTTCTTATGTTCATAGAAAATGAATATAAATATTGACATAAAGCAGTGCCATAAAATATGTAAATAGACCCTCAAAAATCAAACTTGTATTTATATCTTTGTTATAGTTTTTAAAATTATCATATATACAATCCTTTCAGGCTAGAAAGGTTTTATTTGTATGAATTAATGGTTTTAAAGGTATGTATGAATGAGGATGACTTAATTAGGAAAGTATCAGAAGTTCCAAATAAATCAGGGTCTATTTTGTCAGGGATGCATGGCAGGCCACAGAAGGAGATCACAGAATGGAGAGAGAAGGCAATATTCATGAAGATCCAAATTCCAGAGAAGCTGCACTAATGAGACACTCTCAAACATAGGTAAATATATGATATAGTTTCACTGAGTATCGAATAAATATTCACCAGATTAACAGTTAATAAAATGTCAAAGAGTGAGAGAATGGAAGGTATAAGATTACATTTTTTAATGGGAAAAGAGAGAAACTATTTGTTGAGGCAAATGTTGATTATCAAACATATTGTGAACTTTTTCCAGATCAAAATAATTGCCTCTCACTAAGAAAAGCTTTCATTGACACCCCATCTTGAGTAATAAACATATTGTAAAACCCATTCCATTGATTGATAGTTTTTGGCTTTTATGAGAGTTTTCACTAAGATGAAGAGTGTGGAATGGAGTGAAAGGAGACCATCTGTTTCAGTGATGAATATAATTTTCTATTATTAATATAACAATTAGCAATTGATAATTATTCCAGATAAAAGCTGAGTTCATAAATATTTTAAACAAGACAAGTGAGTGGGTTGATTGGATAAGTTAGAGGGGATTTGGATCAATGAAACCAGAATGTAGTGGTTATATCGTTTGTGCTTCTTGTTAAATTTTGAGTGGTATTGAGATACAGAATGGCATTAAATTAATTTCTTTTTTACTCTCATTTTCATGCAATTTCCCACATTATACTCCTTGCTATAAAACATGCCATGTTCAATTAAGGTGTGCTAGCATGTTGAAGCATTTTTCCACCACTCCGTTGAAATCTCATGGATGAGGTCAGCTCGCAGGGTCAAACTAATACATGCTAAATGCTTGTATGTAATTTTTTAGCTTGAGACAGCCTCAGAGGCATTTATTTGACGGACTTCTAAGAATAATTGGTTCTCCAACAACCTTGACATAACAGGCTTTTTGAGAATAAAATAGGTCCTCTTTCATTCCTTTCCTGTAGCTCATTTTAAGTAGCATCTTACAACAATCTCAATTTTAAAGTTACTTCTATTCACCCAATGAAAGTAACTTGTTTCTTCTTATCCTTTTGGTCCCTGGATCTTTAAATTGCTTAGAGCTGTTCTCTCAAACTGTCACTGTTAATCATGCACGTTTGTTTTGCCTGATGCTCTTAGTGGGTTGGAATTTACTAACTTCTTTGCATGACCCTGTTATGCTGATACACTTAACATCTGTCATAAATGATTTATTAAGATTTAGTGAAAATTATATTTCAACATATTTCAGGAGTAAACTTCACTAAAAACATAAATGGTTTACTCACATTTCAGTACCTCCAAACCTTACTAAATACAATTAAGATATAATTTTATATCATTATTACTTTGGAGTCCCAAGTTGTCACAACTTATCTTTCCCTTTATGCAGCATTTTCCACTTACACACATTCAGAAAACTTTCGTTTTATCCAGACAAGTACAGGCCGTTGGTTGCAATTTCTTTTTTAGATCAGATGTATGTTTCAGAGTATGGGAGATTTTTAGAGTGATACAAAGACCTAGGTTAGGAATTTAACCCAACAGTTGGAATACACACACACACAGAGTAGAATTTGATGCTTATTATTTTTTTAATATTGTTCACACCAAAGGTTATTTTATTCAAATGGGTAAAATCAACTGGGTCACTGAAGCTAATGTAGCAAGTCTAGCCTTTTATGTTAAAGCATTAGCCTAACGGATTAATATGTCTCCTCTGAATAAACAGCCCTCTTGAGATTGTTTCAGCTTGTGAGTTCAATAAATTTACCATCCCCCAAAAGCATTAGGCTTAAATAGAGTTCTACTCCCTTGGGATATCAGCCTCACAACTGAAAATCAAGCTTTACAAGGAGCACCCATTGCATTTCCTAGCCCATTTCCTTTCTTGTGTTCTCACTTGTTTTGGGAGACCTTGCAAGAAGAGACTCAGTTGTATAGTGTTCAGATCTGTAACAATTTTAACTCTGTAATTAGTGATTAGAGTATGCTGCTGTATCCCAAAGGCAAAAGCACCATTTAACTTTGGGCAATGTAATCTTTTGGAACCTGGATCACCTTATCTTTACCATAAGGGAAGGGCATATATGTTTTTGTGGGGGAAATGGTTAAAAGGAACGAACATCTCCAGAGCTCCCATGGGGAGGCGGATAATGGGTAAATGCCTTTTTAGTTAAGGCAGTCCATTGAACTGAATCTAGTAAATATTAGCTAATGTTATTATTTTTTTATTATTGTTAATAATAATAAATATGCAACAACTTTCCACTGCACTGCTGATATATGGAGACCACAAATTGCTGCTGCAAGGCATAATATAGACAAGACAGGATATAGGCTCATATTTGAAAGAAACTCCATTTTAGTATTGGGAAATAAAATGACCCAAGTTGGGTCTTCTTTTTAAAGAGTACATTGAAGCAAGCATCCATAAATAAATGTTTCAATAAATGTTTGTTGGTCAAAGCATACTTTGGATAACCATTAATCAGAGACTGAGAATAATCTACAATAGTAAAGACAAAACAAAACAAAACAACAAAACAGTTGCAGTCTGGTGGTCCATAAGTGAAATTTTTCCCTTAATGTATTTTGCTTGACTGAAATTAAAGTGAAAACACAACATATCCAGACCTGTAGGCTGCTGCAAGGCAGTGTGTAGAGGGAAATTTATAGCATTGAATACATATATTAGAAAAGAAAAAAAGATCTAAAATTAATATTCTAAGTTTCCACCTTGGGAAATTAGAAAAAGAAGAACAAATTAAATCCAAAGTAAGCAGAAGAAAAGATATAATAAGGATTATAGCAGAAATCAATGAAACCCCCAACAGGAAATTAGTAGAGAAAATCAACAAAACCAAAAGCTGTTTCCTAGGAAAGATCAGTAAAATCAATAAACCGCTAGCCAGTCTAACGACAAAAAGAAGAAGACACAAATTACTAATATCAGAAATGAAAGAGGGGACATCACTACAGATCCCAGGGTTGTTAGAAGGATAATAAAGAAATACTATGAACGTCTCTGTGCTCATAAATTTGGTAGTATAGATGAAATGGATCATTTCTTTGGAAGACACTATCTGCTGAACTCCCAAGAAGAGATAGATGATCTGAATAGGCCTATATCTATTAAAGAAATTAAATCAGTAGTTAATAACCATCCAAAACAGAAAGTGCTAGGCTTAGATGGATTCCCTGGTGAATTACCAAACATTTAAGGAAGAAATTATACCAATTCTCTACAGTCTCTTTCAGAGGAAAGAGTAGGGGGAATACTTCCTAACTTATTCTATGAAGTGAGTATTGCCCTAATACCAACTGGATAAAAAAAAATAAATAAATAAAAAAAAAGAAAACTACAAAGCAATATCTCATGAATAGATGCAGAAATCCTCAACAAAATATTAGTAAATTGAATCTAAAAATTTATAAAAGTATTATACGTTATGACCAAGTAGGATTTATCCCATTTATGCAAGGTTAGTTCAACATCAAAAATCACCTAGTGTAATTCATTACCTCACCAGAATAGAAAACAAAAATCACATGATTATATCAATAGATGCAAAAAAAAAAAAATAATAATTTGACAAAATCCAAAACCCATTCATGTTTGGTGGTTTCTTACAAACCCAAACATAACTCTTGCCATATAATCCAGCAGTTGTACCCGTAGTGTTTACCGAAAGGAGTTGAAAACTTATGTATACACAAAAATTGGCACCGAGATATTTATAGGAGCCTTATTCATAATGGCCGAAAGTTGGAAGCAACCAAGATGTCCTACTAAATGAAAGAAGTGTATGAAAACCCTATACATTGGTCTGATTCCAACTATATGACATAGTGGAAAAGGCAAAACTATGGACACAATACAACGATCAATGATTGAGATGGGGGAGATGAATAGGCAGAGGACAGAGGGATTTTTAGAATAGTGAAAATACTCTATATTCATGAATTTATGTCATTATACATTTGTCCAGACCCATAGAATGTTCCTCATGAAGAGTAAATCCTAATGTAAACTATCAACTTTAGAGATTATAATGTGTCAATATAGCTTCACCCTTGGTAAAAAAAAAAAAAAAAAAAAAGTACTATTCTGGTAAGTGATATTAGTAACAAGAGAGACAATGCATGTGTTTAGACAGGGGTATATGGTAAATTTGTACCTTCCCTTCAATTTTGTTATAAACCTAAAACTAACAAATAATGTAAAAACAAGTAAAGTAATCTCCATAATATAATTTGTTTTTCACGATTAAAAAAAAAAAACCTTGAGTTTAAATTACTTTCCTTCAGTTTGCTGCAGACTCCACAATTTCCAATATTTTGAAATTGGCAAAGTTTATATCTTTATATACCTGACTGGTCTTTATAGCTGATGGAATTTATGTTCTCAGATAATTGTGTAGTGAGAGTTCTTTTATCCTATCACAAAGATGTTTATTTTATTTTTTTAAAGATTTTTTTTAAATTTTTAAGTAATATCTATGCCCAACATGGAGTTCAAACTCATAACCCCAAGGTCAAGAGTCACATGTTCCGTTGACTGAACCAGCCAGGTGCCCCAATAGGAGGCCCTTTTAAACCAATAAGAAGCTTCTAGAGTAAACCAAAGAGAGAAAACTCCTTTAGCTGTGGCTTATTTTGAGTAGAAGCTGGAACTTACTGTTATGATTTTTCTGTGGACTATCTATAGATGCTTAGAAGCATTTATAATTTAATGTTATTAGTAATGTTCTTACTAGTTCTTCTTTTATTATTTTATTTCTTAATATAATTTATTGTTAAATTAGATAACATACAGTGTGCAAAGTGTGCTCTTGGTTTTGGGGGTAGGATGAACACTGGGTGTTGTAGTAAGTGATCTACCCCCAAACCTAGTTCTTATTTTTTAATGTAAATCTAAAATCTAATATTTCTCAGTGATCCAACTTTTGGCCTTTGAGACATGGCAGAATTCCCCTGGCTGTTGCCATGAAAAGATAGAACTGTCCTGGGTGGACCTTGTCCACTGATTCCAGTGCCATATTCATTCCCATATACTAATGGTGGACTTTAAATTGTTTCTACCTTTCTGAGGACTACTTTGACAAGTACATCAAGTCTTAACACACTTATGTCTGTGATTCAGCAGTTCTCCTTCTAAGAATTTTTTCTGTGGAAATTATGTATCTTGTACATAAGGATATATTTTTAAGGATGTCTAATTCCCTACTAGTTGTAAGAGTGAAAAATCACAACCTAAATATGTCAAAATATGTCTTTATTAAATAAATTCCAGTATAGTAAATTGGAATTTACTACAGAAATTTAAAATCTTGATTGGTATATTTAGTAACATGGAGTAAATATTTACAACAAAGTATTTTGTGATAAAAGTACATTATGTGTATGCTAATGAACTCATTTGAGTCCTTAAAAAGATGATTTAGAGTCATGGAGCAAGTTTAAAACTACATCCCAAAATGTTAACAATGGCTCTCTAGGTGCAAGGAATATGGTTGATTTTTATTTCTTCACTGTGCTTTTCTTTCTTTAAAAATATCTTTTTTAATGTTTATATATTTTTAAGAGAGAGAGAGAGAGCGAACGAGCGAGCATGAGCAGGGGAAGGATAGGAAGAGGGAGACATAGAATCTGAAGCAGGCTCCTGGCTCTGAGCTGTCAGCACGGAGCTCCATGTGGAGCTTGAATGCATGAACTATGAGATCATGACCTGAGCTGAAGTCAGACACTTAACCAACTGAGACACCCAGGTGTCCCTCTTCCCTGTGCTTTTTTGTGTGTTCTAACTTTTATTATTTTGTATGAGAAAAAAAATAACCAAAAACAAAACCAAAAAGCTTTTAAAGAGGCATCTGGTGCTCTGATGGCTAATACTAGGCAAGTCACCAAAAGACTCCTCAGCAAGGCTAATGTCTGGCTCTGCTCCTTGCCCCTAGCCAGAGGACTTGGGCATCAGATCTCTGGAGAGTCTTTTCAGCTACATGTCTTAATTCTCTGATTTTAAGTTAATCATGATTTGTGGATCTCTTGTCATCTTGAGCAACTTTTCAATTGTAGAGGAATTAGGAGCTTTTCACTGTCAGAGCTAATGGTCCATACCAGCACTGCCACCCTGTAGAATAATTATGCTTTTAGGGGGAACATTCTCTGTTACCCTGTGATGGTTAAGTGTAGGATTGTTCTCTTCATTTCAAGAGGAGTGGCTCTAACTTAATACTTCTGAATGATATTGAAGGAAAGAGATATTTGTTCTCAGAGGGATCTTTTTAATAGGATCACTGCCTTGAAGCAATGTTCCCTTGGAAACTGCTTGATGTCTGTCTGAGCACCAGTGGTATTAGACTTTTAGAAGGCAGGTGCATGTATATATATGTGAATTTATATTGAAATGGCTGAATAAAAGTATGAAAAAAAAGAAATGCTTTCATATCCTAAAATCTCAAATTAAATTAAAATGATATAATCATTGTTCTTCTGAATAGAGAGATAATAAAAAAATAAAACATTCACTTATCGTAATGCTTTCAAATATTTAGGTCCTGGAAAAAATTTATATCTAAAATACACAACTCCCAAACTCACACTAATTTTTAAATTCTTCTTTCCCTCTATGCTGTTGGTTATATGAAGAAAATAATGTCAATGCAAAGTTGCTGGCTTGATACAAGAGCACTTGCATATATGGTATTTTGAGGGTATAGGGGGTAAATTGATATGAAGAGTATTAACATTTAGTGCTTTGATGGATATTATAAAAGGAAAAAAGAAAGCTTATATTCATTAGATAGCATGGACAGATTACATTAGAGATACAAAACACTTGGATTAATATGTTCAGATCACAATCTATAGGACATAAACGTACCTACTACGTATTTAAAGAAATGTTGGAGACTGTCTGCCTCAGTGGTCCTAAATGACCAGTGTGATGTGTGTCAGGGATGTGCAACAAGATGTGAGAAGATAAGAAATCAGTTGCTGAGCATTTTAGACTGCCCAAATCCCACTCTACCCTAAGGCGTTGTATCAGTTAGATGGAAGAATAGGAAGTCTTTTGCTTCTAAATTCTGAAAAATTCCCAGAAGTTTCTGCTCAAAAACCATGCAGTTTTGCTTTCTAAATTTATGAATGCAAATATTAGGATTCAGAGAACTGAAGTGGCATTACATAAAATTACCAAATGAGTTTTTGAGAAAATTGAGATTGATTCCTCATCTAGCAGATAAGCTATTTTAATTTTTAATATAAAAAATGAAAGGGGGGTTGGATTAAATACTCAGTAGATTGAAATTTTAGTGCTTCTTAAATTGCTTTACATTTTCTTCCCCAATTCAGTCCAACACTTTACTTGTTGATGGACTTAGTTGTCATGACTCCTACTGCCACACGTCTGTATTGTTTCTGCCCCTTTGATAAAAGAATAAGTGACATTTGAGAAAATGGTCTCTATGATATCAAGATGTGAACTTGATTGAGGGGGGTTGTTAAACAATGTTGGGAAATGAGCAAAAGGAGACAAATACATGCAGTCTATTGCTTCAAGAAGTTGTCACTGAAGAAGAGTGATAGTGGTAGTTGGGTACCAGAGAAAGGATAAAACTCATTGTGAGATGCAGTGGAAAAAAATTAATGAAGAAAGCATTGTAGAAACCTTTCTAGATGGTATTGATGTTGCATATGAAAATACCTTCAGGTTTTTCTTGTCATAATGCTGCATAACAGCCCCCCAAATCCAGTGGCTTATAACAATAAGTGACTTTCTTTCTTATGGGCTTGCAGGTTGGATCTGACTTGCTAGGCTCTGCTGGGCTTCTTGGGCTTGGGTACTGTCTGTGGATTGGCTTAGGTTTGATCCAATACTTTGGGAAATGAGCAAAAGGAGACAAATATGTGCTGTGTAATTGGGAGTGTGCTATGAAATTGGAGTTTTCAAGGAGGCTTCTCTGAGATGGTGACATTTGAATGAAGTCCTGAAAAAAGTAGAGAGAACCATACAGGAAGAGATAAGAACAAGTACAAGGTCACTGGGCAAGAATGTATCTGTTGTGTGCACTGATCAGCAGTCAAGTTGAATGGAATGGAATGGAATGAGGGGGAGAATAGTAAGAGATGATGGTGGGTTAAGTAGAGGAGTGACACAATATAACTTATTTATTTATTTTAATGTTTATTTATTTTTGAGAGAGAGAGAGAGACAGAGGATGAGCAGGGGAGGGGCAGAGAGAGACACACACACACAGAATCCGAAGAAGGCTCCAGGCTCTGAGCTGTCAGCACAGAGCCCAATGCAGGGCTTGAACTCACGAACTGTGAGATTATGACTTGAGCCAAAGTTGAATGCTTAACTGACTGAGCCACCTAGACACCTGAATATAACTTACTTTTAAAGGCTCATACTAGTTGTCATACTGAGAATTCATTATAGGAGAATGAGGGTGGAAATTTGGAGACTAGTTGGGGGCTATTATTATCCTCCTTGTAAGAGATGATGGTGACTTGAACCAAGCTGTTACAATACAGTTGATGAGGTCAGATTTTGGGCATATTTAAAGGTAAAGGCAATAAAATTGGATGTTGTGTGTGAAAGAAAGAAAGATTGTGAAAGAAGCAGGTTTAGGGGGTAAAATTAGTTTTGTCTATCACAAGTTTTGAGATTTTTATTTGAGATGTTTTTTGGAAGATGCTGTATAGGGAGTTGTTGCAGTAGATTATATTATTTGCTCACAATTCTTCCTTACCTCTCAATCTTTGCAATGGCTTCCCTGGTGTAGAGTATATTTCTCTGTCTCGTGATGCTGGGCTTGGCCATGTGACTTTGTTTCTTCAGTTAATTGTTGGTAGAAATAACAGTGTGCCAATTGAGCAGAGGCCATAGGTGATATGGTAAAAATGCAGCAATTCCTTTGAAGATGTCTCTTTCTGCCATACAAGGAGCATACACAACCCTTGAGGAGCTGCTATTCTTGGAATAAAATATATGTGGAATAGACCAGAACTGATCCTGTAGCCTGAAGCAGAGATGACTTGGCACAGCTGCAGATAAATGGGCAAGAAACACATCACCATAAGTCACTGAAGTTTTTGATGTTTATGGTACACAGTATTATTAAAGCAAAGTATGCCTAATGTAGTTAGATATTGAGGCTAGAGTTTATGGGAGAGATGAGGTTGAAAATATAAATCTGGGAGTTATCAGCCTATAGCTTGATAGATCATCAAGAAAATAAGTATAGATAGAGAAGAGATCCAGAGATGGAGCTCTAGGACACTCCAATGTTGGTGTCATAAAGGGGAGGAAGAGCCAGCAAAGGAAACTGAAGAGCATCCCATTGGTAGGAGAGAAGCCAGGTGAGAAGCCAGAGGTGTCCTGGAAACCAAGTGAATAAAGTCTTTCAATGATTGGCTCAGTCAGATAGTGACTTAGTGATTGACTAAGTCAGATATTACAGATCTATCATTTAGTTTGAAGATTGAAAGTTGGTTTAGCAAAATGGAGATGAAGTTGGCAATAGAAGTCTTTGTGAATTGGTAATTTTATCCTTAACAGAATGATCTAGTAGAGATGAAAAAATCAAGGAGAAAGAGAGGGGAGAATTTCTGGAGCAATAGCATTTACTTGAGAGATTATGGTCTCCAGTGCTCTAGCAGAGGAGTTGATTCTGGATGAAGCATGGAAAATTCACCTCTGGTAACGCAAAGGAAAGTGGAATACATGAAGCTGGGGTGGGTAGAAGTGGTAGCAGTAGTTTCTAGAACTCTTCTTTCCTTAGAGATATAGGAAGCAAAACTGAGAGTGAAGATGAGGAGGTGCTGGAGTTCTGAGATGAAGGAAGAGGCTTGAAAAAGTCCTTTAGGAGAATAAGAAAATTGAGCAGAGTAGAGAAATACAATTTATTCACCAGGAAGCCCTCAAAATATCTGAGATGAGTGATTATGATTTAAGGATCCAGTGGGATTGTTCTTCTTCAGCTACATTTAGATTCATAGATGTCAGGACAGAGCAGGTGGAGTGTCAGATTTAACTGTGGAGTTTTGCCAAGTTAGAACCGTGGGGCAAGAGCAGGAAAAAAGAGCTGAGGTTCAATGCAAAAGAGAGATAATGGTCTGTGGATTCTAAACTAAATAAAGAGGATATTAAATGCATGAATAGAATGTGGGAAAAAGTGATAGGTCCTGGTTGGGATTAGGATATAAGAGAAGAAGAGGTGGTGGTGGGAGAGTGGGATGCCTGATATTGAGCTTATGGGGGAGTTACTCTTTTGGTAATGAGAAGGTGGCTGGGTTAGGAGGAAGACAGATCATTGGAGGAGGCGAGTTCAAATGGATTGGAAGGATCATCAGGTGGATATTGAAATCACCCAGAATAATGACAAGCATGGTGCTAGAAGTGAACAGACTTAAGAGATTAATTCTTCAAGGAGTAGAGAAGGACCCAGGTCTGTAGATAATTGCAACAAGTGGGGGGGGGGTGGATAACGGGTTGATAGTCTGATGAGATGAAGTGAAGCCATACCCTGTGGGGAAAACCAAGTCAAACTGATGACATTAATATACAAGGGATTTTGCTGATACTTAATGGTGGGTTTCAGAGGACATATTGTAAGTGTTTCAGGACTTGAGGATGGGTGGGAGATGAATTCATAAAAGGGTAAAGACACAGCTATCTGGTAAGAAGAGCCCAGGGATGAAGGCATATGTAGAGGAGGGGAGTCTGGGCTTCTTGAAGTGGTCAATGAATAAGGAATAAAGGCATGTCTATCTGAGACTCAAGGCAGATAGGTGGTGAGAGTTAATGTAGTGAAGGATGAAGGTTGGTTTTGTCTGTAGCATGTAAAGTTTGGACACCTTCCTCTTTATATCAAGTATAATATGGAAATAGGGGGAACAGTGGTTTTATCAGGTGCTTGTAGAGTTCCAGAGCATGGAGTAAGGGTGGGGTTGTGTGTGTGTTTTGAATAATATTTAATATTAGAATCATCTAGTATAATCAATTAACCTGGGCTCCTAATTTTCAGGGACTTTTAGGTTTAGCAGTTGGGACTCTTTTTCCTCATCATAATGACTTCTCTCCTGATTATGTCATAAAAGCCATTGTTCAGGAGTCAGGTGTTTGACAATTAAGTTAAAAACCACAAAGCAATGTGTATTGAGAGCTTGTATACATGACACAGTTATAGGACTAGTTTATCTAATCTATCGGTCTGTCCATTTATTTATTGTGTGGAGAGATGACTGGGGGTGATACTGTCTACAAATAAGTTACAGAGATAAAAGAATAAATCAGGGCCATGAATTTCTTCCTTTTGTTTCCGACCATATTGCAGCCCTGAGTTAAATTTAAAAGTTCACAGGAGAGGTTCATGCAATCTGGTAAGTTGTCCATCTTTAATTTTAAGGTACCGTACATGAATTTTTTCATAGGATCCTTCAGAATAATACCCTTGAAGAGTATTAATTTCTCACACCTCATACTGCAAAGATCCTCTTTCCCCCAATGGAAAGCTAGAAAAGATTGATGGGGTCATTTTGGCTGTTTCACAATAAACATTTCCTTTATTTTGCTTAGCATTTGGGACATAAATATACTTTATTTTTAAAGGTACATTTTCACAACTACTTCACTTACAATGGTTAATTTTATGATACAATTTAAACTTTTTGCCAACTTTAATTTATGGTGTTAAAGTGTTGCATTTGAGTACTTTACTTAATTGGCTTCCAGAGAGTGACGGACGGGCATGGCTTAAGTTAATCAGCTCTGAATCTCTAGAGCAAATTTTCTTTTACCTTCTTTATTAATTTTATGCTTAGGGGTTGTCAGGAAATAGTATAAATTCCTTCGGGAATCCCATATTCTAGAGAAGCTAATGCACGGAAAGATAATAAACTGTGTGCTTTTTTTTTTTTTTTTTTTTTTTGTACTTGTGTTCCTACAGGATGGGATTCTTGAATACTTAAACCTTCCTAGCTTGAGAAACAACACTCTATTGTATTTAAAAGTGGACTACATTTCAGTTCATTAAGAGCATCTTTTATTTTGGAGTCTTGAAGTAGAGGTTAGAAATACCTCATTTCTTCCTTTGTCTTTCCCAGGGAGAACCACATCAGAGTTTTATTTTTTCTAGACATCCCTTCACATGGTGGAAGGGGCAAGGGAGTTCTCTGGGATCCTATTTAAAAGAGCATTGATTTCATTTATGTGTGCTCCACCCTCATGACCTAATAACTGCTCAAAGCCCTACTGCCTAACAACATTGCCTTGGGCATTCGGATCCCAATACATGAATTTTGGGGGGAACACAAACATTCTGACCGGAGCAATAACAAACTGTATGTTGGAATGGGTATATGTTGTTTTGTGCAATTTTATTTCTCATATGAAACTGTTAGTCGATTATAGCGCATGAGATGGTTTCTATTAGATAGTAAAATTATGTCATGGTTTTATTTGATAGAAATCAGGTTCACACATATCAGTTGTTTCAAGTTATCACTGAGCTCACATATATTTTTACAATTTTGTAGTAAATTAAAATGTACCTTTTGTAATTCACATAGTTTATCTTGTATACTTAAGTGAATGAAGTTTAACATCACAAAATCTATAAGATTTACTAATTAAGTAGAGTATATTGTGAGTTCAGCCAAAAGCTACCTAGTTGAATGAGATAGAGAGTTATCATAGGAATGATAGGAAAGTTATCATTGAGATTATCTAGTTTTTCCTAAAACTATGTGTATTATAGTTCTTCAGGGCAGCAGAAGTGTGTGTGTGTGTGTGTGTGTGTGTGTATGTGTGTGTGTGTGTGTGTGTGTGTGTGTGTTTATTTATTTATTTGTTATGGGAAGTTGGCACATGCAGTTATGTAAGCTGAGAAGTCCCACTGTCTGCCCTCTGTAACTGGACATGCAGGAAAGCCAGTATTGTAATTCCAGCCTCCTGATTTTTGCTCTATTCGGGCCCTCAACACATTAGATAATGTTCATCCATATTGGGAAGGGCAAATCTACGGAGTCCACCACTGATACAAATGGTAATCTCATCTGGAAACACCCTCATGGCTACACCGAAGAATTATGTTTAATCTAGGCACACTGTGGCCTAGTCGAGTTGACACATCAAATTGAGTATGATATTATGTAAATACTTAGGGTACAGTTTAAAATAAAAGATTTTCAACATTCTCTATTATTCTATTTGTTATTTGTTTTCAAACTCTAAACTGCATCTTCTCCATCACTGGAAATTGAGCAGTAGATTATTTCAAATTGGCCAGAAGACCATCCACATTGGAAGTCATGTTAGATAATGAAAGGTGATTGTATTAGTTTCCTATTGCTTCTGTAACAAATTACCACAAATTTAGTTGCTTAGAATAACACAAACTTATTATCCTATATTTCAGCCTTGACTCCACTTTTCCTTATTTATGTAAGGTCTAATTTTGATTTAGAATTAATATTATTGAAATGTCCACACTACCCAAAGCAATCTACAAATTCAATATAATCCCTATCAAAATTCTACTGGCATTTTTCATAGAGAAAACCAATCCTAAAATTTGTACAGAACTACAAAAAAACCTGAATAGTCAAAGCAATCTTGAGAAAGAAGAATAAAGGTAGTGGCATCACACTTCCTCGTTTCAAACTAGATTACAAAGCTAAAAGAATAAAAAACAGTATGGTATGGCATAAAAACGGACATACAAATCAATGGACTAGAGTAGAGAGCCCAGAAATAAACCCCACATATATATGGTCAATTGATTTTGACAGCAAAGCCAAAAATATAAAATGGGGGAAAGATATTCTGTTCACACAATGGTATTAGGAAAGTTGGATATTCACATGCAAAAGAATGAAACTGCCCTTAGTCCAGTCACAAAAATAAACTCGAAATAGATTAAAGACTTGAATGTAAGACTTGAAACTGTGAAACCCCTGCAAGAAAGCATCGTGTCCTTGACATCGGTCTTAGCAATGAGTTTTTGGATTTGCTATCAAAAGCAAAGGGAACAAAAGCAAAAATAAACAAGTGAGACTACATCAAACCAAAAAGCTTCTGCACAGCAAAGGCAACCATCAACAGGATGAAAAGGCAACCTATGGAATGGAAGAAAAATATTTGCAAATTATACATGCTAAAAGAGGTTAGTACCCAAAATGTACAAGAAACTCATAGAACTTAATAGCAAAAATAAACCAACCAAACGAAAACAACCTAGTTAAAAAATAGCAAAGGACCTGAATAGACATTTTCCCAAAGAAGATATATAGCCATTCAAATGTCCAAGAGACACGTGGAAAGATGCTTGATATCACTAATCATCAAAGAATGCAAATCAAAACCATAAGATATCACTTCATACATTTTAGAATGTCTATTATTAAAAAAAACAACAACAGAGAAAAAGTGCTGGTGAGGATGTGAAGAAAAGAGAACTCTTGATGGGGAATTGGTGTTGGTGGGAATATAAACTGGTACAGCTGATAAGGTTTTGGGGTGGTGGGGGTCCAGAGCCATTGGCCAAGAAACAATTCTTGAGACATCTTTGCTGCAAAAGGTGATTTTATTAAACCCTGGAGACAGGACCCATGGGCAGAAAGAGCTGCACTGGGGTTGTGAAGGGTGACTTCTTATCTACTATGGAGTTGGGGGAGGTAAAGGCAAAAGGGAGGTTTCCAAAAGGAATTTCATATGCTAAAGAGGACTCATAAGACACTGGAGACCTAGCTATTGTCAAGCTAAGAGGTTTTTTGTTTTGTTTTGTTTTCCCTCTAGAAAGCATTAAAATTAAGACAGAAGAGAGTCCTGGAGGAAGGTTATACTATGCCTATCTCAAGTATTTCTCAGTAGTCTACAGGTTATAAGGAAAATTAATTTTACCTGCCATTTCCTTCTTGCCTTTGTTCCCCACAAAACTGTAGAGGGGATGGTGGTGTTGGGGCTCCAGAAAATTGAGTCTATAGGTTTCTGGAGATTTAGGCTATTGATAAGATGCCTTTTTCTTATAGTTTACTAAGACATTTGTAACTGATGGGGACTCATGTCCTGCATCACTGTGATCTCTGTCAGTTAACCATTGGTTTTTCCCTTTCCTTTGTTTTTGGGCAACCAGGGGTGTCTGAGGAATGTCACTTATTTCCCATCTCAGGGGGAGGGAATGTGCAAGGTGTCAGCTTGCCTTATCCTCCCTCATCACAGCTACTATGAAAAACAGTGTGGAGGTTCTTCAAAAAATTAAAGATAGAACCACCATATGATTTAGCAATCCTGCTTCTAGGTATATATCCAAAGGAAATGAAATCATTATCTCTAAGAGATATCTCTACTTCCACGTTCACTGCAGCATTATTTACAATAGCTAAGCCGTGGAGACAACCTAAGTGGCTAAGAGATGCGTGGATAAGGAAAACATGGTATGTATACTATGGAATATTACTTAGTCTTAAGAAAGAAATTTTGCCGTTTGCAACAACATGAGTGAGCCCGGAAGGCATTATGCTAAGTGAAATAAGCCAGACAGAGAAAGACAGATACTGCATCATATCACTATTGTGTGAACTCTAAAACAGAAAAGAAAGTTGAATTCGTAGAAACAGAATAGAAAGGTGGTTGTCAGAGGATGGGGGTGGGGAAAGAGGTAGAAGTTGGTAAAGGGTATATCTTTCAGTTAGAAGAGAAATAAAGTCTGAGGATTTAATGTATAATGGTGACTCTAGTGGATAATACTATATTGTATAATTGAAGTTTGCTAAGAGGGTGTGGAACTTAAACGTTTTCACCAAAAGAAGGGAGGGAAGTAAATATGTGAAGTGATGGAATTAATTATTTTGATGATGGGAATCCTATCATAATATGTGTGTATATCAAATGATCACATTATACAGTTTAAATATGTTACGGTTTTGTCAATTATATCTCAATAAAGCTGAAAAGATGGGAAAATGTATTGATAGTGGTGATGACTGATGAGGTTTTGGGGTCATAGGAGTCATCTGGAGCTGAAGGTCAAGAAAGAATTCTTGAAGACGTCTTTGGTACAAAAAGGTGATTTTATTAAAGCAAGGGTTCAGGACGGTGGGCAGAAAGAACTGCCCTGGTGTTGTGAAGAATGACTGGTTTTATACTATGGAGTTAGGGGAGGGGGTAAAGTCAACAGGGAGGCCTCCAGAAGGACTTTGATAATGCTAAAGAGGACTCCTAAGATACCTAAATCCTTGGATATTGTCAAGCTAAGGTTGTTTTTCCTCTAGTAAGGCATTGACATTAGGATGGTAGGGGATTTTTGAACCAATGTTGTACTCTGTATTTGCCTCAAGTATTTGTCAACGGGCTGAAGGTTATAAGGAAATTTAATTTTACCTAACATTTCCTTCTTGCTTATTTCCCCACATCACCATGGAGGGAAGGGTGATACTAGGGCTCCAGGAAGCTCAGTCTTGGTTTCTGGAGATAAGACTATTTATTGATAAGATTGTTTTTTTCTTGTAATTTACTAAGATATTTATAAACGGATGGAGACTCATGTCCTGCGTGACAGTGATCTCTACCAGTTAGCCATTTGTTTTCTTTCCTTGCCTTTTTTATTGGGCATCCAGGAGTGCCTGAGGAATGGCACACATATCCCAGTGTGTGTGTGTGTGTGTGTGTGTGTATGTGTGTGTGCGCCAGCTTGCCTTATGGTCCCTCATCCATGACTGTACCACTATCATTCAACTTTGTGCATATATTAACAACAACCCACTGAACCCTTTAAAAGGGTTTTTATGATTTTGATTAATAAATTTTATGATTTATGAAATGAATTATATTTCAGTTAAGGCATTCATCAACAATAACTAATAAAGAAAAAATATTGGTAACTGCCATGGACTAGGTGCTGCTGTTGGTGCTGGCGATTCGTTAGTGACTGAATGAAACAAAATAGAGCCCAGTTTGAATGGGAATAATTCTAGTGGACTTTGTAATTCAAAGAAGTGTCAGTGGAGAGGATGCAAGAGACCTGAGCAAAATTATAGGTAGAAGAAAAGTAGCCAACAGAGGAGAGTTAAGCTAAGAAAAGTATAAAAGGGTTACTCTTGGAAGGAAATGATACTTTCCAGAAAAGGAGAAAATAAAGAAAAAGGAGGGCTAGATATTGAAAAAAAAAAATAAGGTAGAAGTACAAGAACTCAGTGGTATTTCTGTCTCGTAGCATTATATCTCTATAGAATGATGAAATTTAATTCCTATATTGACTTACTTTTTATGCATGTAAGGGAAAATATCAGTTTCTTTGTCCCAAGCCTCCACCATACTTCACCCTGGACTCACGCCTTTTAGAATCTACATGTTTGGCATTGCTGGGCACAGGTGGGGGTTTCCACCTGGGCAGCTGTCCTAGTCCAAGTCTATTTTTACCGTCAGAGCAACTGACACACGGTTTTCAGCAGGATGTTTCGTCTTCTGTTTTAGGTTGTAAATTTTTGCTAAAGCAAGTTCTGCATTTTCAAGTGCCCTGTGTCCATGCTTTTCATAATAGCTCAATAAATATTTGATACATGATCACATTTTTCTTAACAGCTACTTCATTTTCAGAAGAAGAATGAATGTGAGTTGCTAGGGTATGTATTCCATCTAGTATTTCAAGTTAGGAGGAGGGTATAGTAGATACCTCATCTTTTATTTATGCATATAGTGATGCGATACAACCTAGTGACTAAGTCAGAGGTGGAAGTTGGAAAGGACTCTCCTGGGTGGAAATATCTCAGAAATCCACAAGAGGGAGATATATTGCCACTGAAGCAGAGAATGGAGCTAATGAGATACCAGACTTCTAACTTTGTAGAACCGTATATTTTAGTATATTTCCCCAATTGCAAATGAGAAAAGGCTAGGCTTTCTATTTGGGAGAGAGAGAGAGACCAAGCACAAGCAAGGGAGTCGCAGAGAGAAAGGGAGATACAGAATCCAAGGCAGCCTCCAGGCTCTGAGCTGTCAGCACGGAGCCCAACACAGGGGCTCAAACTCACAAACCATGCATGAGATCATGAGCCGAGGTCGGATGCTTAACTGACTGAGCCACCCAGGCGCCCCAAGGCTAGGCTTTCTAAAGTCTGGCTTTACTGTTTTCTTTTGGGGATGAGAGATTAGATTTCAGGATGCTCAGTTATTTGCAGACTCTTGAATATGCATGATATGTCAAGGTTTATGACACATCAACAGCTTCAATGAGCATATCTAAAGGTTTTAAAGATTTTTGTTTTTGATCTGATTGTGGCTCTTTCAAGGATGGATTGCAAAGCAGCCTTCTCTCTGCTTCCTCTTTCCATTTCTTTGGCAGTGGCAGTAGGGAGTTAGTGCTGGCCAAATCAGGTTTAATACCCTTGCTGGGAAGTGCCCTCACTAATCTTACTGTCTCCTTTGGGTTTCATGTCCCAGCAGGATGAATCATTTTGGTTTTTTGTGGACCTTACCTAGCAGTAGGCAAGGCAGAACTCTGGAAGAGGAACAGAGGAAAGTGTTCTAAACAGCATATATTTGTACTTTGAAATTCATACCATTGCCTGACTGCCTCATGTTTATGTGGTCGCTGGAGACAGATATCCTTTATAGTTTCAATATGAATGTAATGTTATTACTAGGTTGTTTCCAAGTTTCATTTATTTATTTTTTTAATAGAGAATTTTCTTTTCTCCTCTTGTGTGTTTGCAAATGATAGGGTAATGATATTTTCAGTGTTTGACCTTCCTGACTCCTCCCTAATTCTTAAAACTATTTCTTCCTTGGCCTTCCCAATTGCCTTTTTTTAGCTTCTCATTCTCAATATTCTTCCAGTGATCCTTTCCTTCCTCTCACATCATTGCTGTCCAGGGTGCCTCTGTGCCCATCCTGTCTGAGGAAGACTGCATCACTTAGAGGTTAAGAGCCCAGGCTGGAGACAATCTGTCTGGGTTCATATCCCAGCTGGTACTGATTAGCTATGTGTGACCTTGGGCAAGTTGCTTCTATTATCTTTGCTCTAGTCTCACAAGCCACAAAGTGGGGATAATGAGAATGCCTACCTCACTGGGTTTCTGTGAAAGCATCAGTTAATATATGTAAAGGATTTAGACCAGGGCCTGGCACATAGAAAGAACTCTTTAAGTGGTGGGTATTATTAGTATCAGTCTCCTCCATGAGACTCTCCTTGCAAGGGCTCACCTACACCCAGGGTCTCAAATATTCTCTGTGTATCTTTTCTCAGCTTTCTGCAGATTTCCTAAGGCTCTCTACACATTTCCACGGGGACTGACCACAGGTATCTCAGATTCAGCATGTTAAAAAACGGAACTCACTGTCTATCACTCTCCTCTCCTTGCAAACTTGGTTCTTCTCTCTTTCAGCCGGTGTTATCCTTTCTTGTCTGATGGCCAAAGCCAGGGAACAGTGAGTTATCCTTGCCTTCAGTCTTTGACCTCTAACTCACTTGGTTACCAAACTATGTCAATGCACCTATTCAAACTGTACCCACACTCAAGCTCCTTATTACCAAATGGACCCTAAACCCATCTCGTTACCCCTACTTTTACCTTGCTCTTTCCACCTTGGCCAGAATGATCTTTTACAAATGAAAATATGATCCTATACCTCCTGAAATGAAAAAATTTCTAGTTTTTATAGCTTTCAAGATTATGTATGATCAGACACAAGATCCTTTATGATCTGGCCTCTGCTTGCCCTTCTGTGCTGACCTATGGCTTCTCTCTGCCACATAGAAAATGTCATCCTCATGTCAACTTAGGGGCACAAGGGGGAAACCTCATTATCCATGCAGCAGAAAGGGAGTAGTATCTAAATACCTGTGTTTAATAAAGATCTGTGTTTAGTAAAGCACGTAGTAGGTACTAAATACACGTTAATATCTTTACAAATGAAGCCTGGACTCTGTATGAATGAGAATTCTTTATTGCTCATGACCTTTAAAACTGCCCTCAATGTGTTGATTGGAGTCAGTGTGTTCCACAGCATAATTAAAATGTGAGAAAGTGAGAAATGTTTCTATCACATCAGTAATAGAGACACTTTCAAATAACATCTGAGGAAATGCAAGCTCAAGCTTACAAATAGCCTTCTACATAAACAACACTCAAGAGGTGCATTTTCCCCTTAATGCATGTACATAACTTCCATTAACATTCTTTGTCTCAGTGTTTAGCTTTTATTTTTATGTCTGTTGTATAAATCTGAGTCTTGACACTTTAATGGAAAGATCTTGGTTTGTAATGACATCATATCAAATGTAGAAATGGTTGGGCTGTTTGGAAAACTTTCACCTGAAAGTGTCTATTTATAATCCTGAATTTTGCTTCTCAAGGAAGCTTCTCCAGATCACAAGTTACATGTGCTACCTTCACCCCTCCAAAAAATCTTTGATAATTACTTGTGGCTAGCTACAGGGGAAATGGCTTGATGTGGTCCAATCCCACTTAAAAAGCAAAGAACTCAGGCTGGAGGGAAATGTTAGAAATTGTTATGGCTTCTGTGGGGAGGGGCTGACATGCTGCAGGGGTAGGTGATGAGGAAGATTGGGTCATGGGAAGAGAACGCCTGTGGCTCTCTTCTTTTCTTTTTTTCTCCCTCCCTTTTCCTCCCTCTCCCTCTCTCACTCTCTCTCTGTCTCTTTCTTTCCTTCTTCCTTTATCTTCTTTCTTTCTTTCTTTCTTTCTTTCTTTCTTTCTTTCTTTCTTTCTTTCTTTCTCTCTCTCTCTCTCTCTCTCTCTCTCTCTCTCTCTCTCTTTCTTTCTCTCTCTCTCTCTCATCTGTCTGTATTTCTTTCTTGGTATTACTGTAAGTGGTAGAAATCACTCTCTTCACACTTTGTTCTACATCCTATAATCTAAACCTTTTCACACCAACTTTGGAGCAAATTCAAATTTGAATGCACCAAAGTTTCCTCAGGTTTCTTATGTTGCTCTGGAATCCTGAAACATTGGAGAGAGGCATGAATCTTTGCTTCTCCTCACAGTTGTCTTTAGGCTTTCCTAACCAAGGGTGTGGCTGTTGGATCCTGCTCATCATAAATGGAAGTCTGAAACCCAGCAGTTTCCCTAGGTTACTTTTGCTCACTTCCCACCCCACCTACCCTTGCATAGCAAACTGCCCTGATGAATGATGTGTGGCTTTGACCTTCATACTGAATTGTGACCCTAACTTTTTATTCTAGCACTTTGTTCACTGGATCAGAGAGAGGATGAGGGTTTTTATCTCAGGGTAATACCTTTTCTCCAAATGTGAACCTGAATGGATATTTCAAGGATCATAGAATATAAAGTTGGAATCTAGGTCGTTGTCCTCTTATTAAGGAGGAAGAGACTGAGACTCACAGAGCTGAAGTTACTTGCTCAAGACCGACGTAGTGAGAGCTAAAGGATAGGAGCTCAGTTACCTGACTTCCAGCACAGATAACCCCCCTTCATTCCATGTTTCTCTCATTCTCTGCCTTTATTCCTTCTTCCCTCCATCCCTTCCATTTGATTTCCGTTACCATAGAACACTTTCACAATGTGGAAGACACAATAATTGTTATATCATAAGTCTTGACAAGAATCCCTTAAATGACCACAAGGTATTATTCAAAGTTATGAAAAGATGGACTTTATATTTTGAAGATTTTATTCACTATCAACTTTCCCTAACTCAGAGAGTTGAGTCCTGACATTTTTGCTTTCAGCCTGCTCAGCCAGTGAGGTGGCTTGTTCCCTTTCATGGCTCATTTTTTTGTAGCTTGTGAGGGCAACTCATTGTCTTGCTCTTAGCTCAGCCAGATCTTTGTGTCATTTAATATCACCGTGACACTTCTCTCTGCTGACAATCATACACGAGCTGTGGCAATTATTTTTCTTTGTAATTTAAAAGATATTTGAAGCATCTAAATAAGAACAAAAGAAATATAACAGAAATCCACGTTTTTCACTCTCCCGATTTAATACGTATTAATATTTTGACATAACTTCAGATACTTTTCATGAAATACAACATTGTAGATAGAAAGTCCCTTAACCTCCACACGTCCCCAGGGTAAGCATTGTCTTAATGGTAACGTGTGCCCATTTCTTTATATTATGTCTCTACAAGCAATGTGTTTTTTAATAATTGAAATAGAATCATTGTGTATGGACTGTTTGCAACTTTCCTTTTTCACTCAAAAGTACTTTCTTTAGGTATATGCATACTAATAAAGTAATATTTTTCCATTGGTCCATATATTATTCATTTGGACTGCTATATATGATGTCATTTTATAGAAAGAATACCATAATTTTATCTATTCTGCTATTAATAGACACTGAAGGTGGATTCAGTTTTTTCTACTATAAACTATGTTGTAGTGGACATCTTTGTATGCATATTTTTTAGTGGACTTATGTGGGAGATTCTGTGGGGTACCCACCTAAGAGTGGAAATTTTGGTTTGTAGAGTATATTTAACTTTGGTAAATATGCTAAATTATTTCCCAGGCATTTTCCAACTTACATTCTCAGCATTTAATGTGTGCCCATTTCTCTCAGCAGTGGATGAGATTCCACATTTCCCTCCATTCTCTCTGTTGTAGTAATTAAGTATTGTTCACCTCTGACTTCTAGCTCTCTGCCTTGTAGGCATGTAGTGGCTTGCTCTCTCCCACCAGCTTTGAAGTTAGGCATAGTCATGAGATTTGTTTTGGGCAATAAAATGTGAGTGGAACCTTAAAGACCAGTGAGAAATTTGTCACATTCTCTGGACTCTGCCTTGGTAAATTTTAATGATCCATGTGATCACTTATTCCTCACAGTGGGTCTCAGTGAAGATGACATGGAGCAAAGCCTCCAGGTTGACTTGCAATAAAGTATGAGTTAAAAGTCAGTCAGTGATACTTACATCAGACATTGGAAGACCATATCCTATTGGTCAAACCTGGCCCACTGCCTGTTTTTGTAACATTTTATCAGAACATAGCCATGCCCATTTGTTATATTTTGTCTAGGCAGAGTTGAGTAGCTGAGATGGAAACCATGTGACCTACAAAGTTGAAAATATTTACTATTTGGCCCTTTGCAGAAAACGTTTGCTGACCTCTGTTTTCAACCAGGGATTCTAAGAGGTTTGTTATTGTTGTATAACATAGCATATCCTGCCTGATATATTTACCACTACATGGTATTTATTTAATAAGCTTTTTGCCTAATTAAACAGATGTCTTAAAATATTTCTTTTGGGGGAATTAAATAATTCTTGTTTTGAAAGCCAGAGACCTGTCTCGCTGATCATCAGGTACCAGTTGCTCTTTTTTTTAAGTTTTTTTTTTTTTTTAATATTTATTTTTGAGAGAGACAGAGCACAAGCAGGGGAGGGGCAGAGACACACACACACAGAATCCAAAGTAGGCTCCAGGGTCTGAGCTGTCAGCACAGAGCCTGACACTGGGATCAAACTCACAGACTGCAAAATCATGACCTGGACTCTTAACTGAATGAGCCACCCAGGTGCCTCTGGCTCTTTCTTTAAAATTTTTTTTCTCAAACAACTTTATTGAGGCATAATTATATACAATAAAATTCACCCATAAAGTGCTATAATTTGTAGTAAATTTGTAAAGTTGTTGCAATCATTACTTTCCAGTTTTGGAGCAAGTTCATCAGCTGCCAAAGTTCTCTTGTGCCCATTTTCAGTCAATCCCCACTCCCACCCCAGGCCCCAGACAACCAGTGATCTGCTTTCCACTTATATATACATGTTACATTTCTGGACATTTCTTTTAAATGGAATCATACTTTTTTGAAGAATGTGAATCTGAAGTGAATCTTGCAGTTTTTTGCAATTTTCATTTTTCATTGACCGTGTTTTTGGGATTCACCCTATTTCAGCATCTATCAGTAGTTTGTTCCTTTTTATTGCTGAATAGTATTCTATTATGTGGAAATTCCACATTTCACTTTATTTATCCATTCACAAGCTGATGGAAATTTTATTTGTTTCTACTTTTTGGCTATCTGAATAATGCGGCTATAAACATTTGGGTACCTGTCTTTACGTAGACATATGCCTTCGTATCCCTTGGGTAAATTTTTTTGTTTGTTTGTTTGTTTATTTTTGAGAGACAGAGAGATACAGAGTGGGAGTGCTGGAGGGGCAGAGAGAGACACAGAATTTGAAGTAGGCTCCAGGCACTTAGCTGTCACCACAGAACCCGACGTGGGGGTTGAACTCATGAACCGTGAGATCATGACCTGAGCCGAAGTCAGACTTAGCTGACTGAGCCACCCAGGCGCCCCTCCATTTCACTTTTTAAAAGGACTGCCCAACTGTTTTCCAAAGTAGCTGTGCCATTTTACATTCCTGCCAGCAATATATGAAAACTCCAGTTTCTCTACATCCTCACCAACACTTCATGCTATCTGTTGTTTTGATTATAGCCATTCGGGTGGGTGTGTACTGGTGTCTCCTTTTAATTTCATTTTCATGTTACTCAATACTAATGATGTTGGGCAAGTTTTCTTACAATTATTAACCATTCACATGTCTTATTTATGAAATATGTATTCAAATATTCTCTCCATTTTATATTTATTTATTTATTTAAAAACTTTTTTGAGGGGCGCCTGGGTGGCTCAGTTGGTTAAGCATCCGACTTCAACTCAGGTTATGATCTCACAGTTCGTGGGTTCAAGCCCCGCGTCAGGCTCTGTGCTGATAACTAAGAGCCTGGATCCTGTTTTGGGTTCTGTGTCTCCCTCTCTCTCTGCTCCTCCCCCATTCATGCTCTGTCTCTCATAAATAAATAAACTAAAAAAATTTGGAAAATATTTATTTAGTTTTGGGAGAGTGCAAGTGGGGGAGGAACAGAAGGAGAGGGAGCAGAGAATATAACATGGGCTCTGTGCTGACAGGCTGACAGAAGTCAGTCCGGTGTGGGGCTCAAAGTCACAAACTGAAATCATGACCTGAACCAGAGTGGGATGCTCAAACTCCTAAGCCCCCCAGGGGCCTCTCTGCCCATTTTAAAATCGGGTGTGTGTTCATATTATTTAGTTGAAATAATTCTTTATGTGTCTTCTGGGTACAAGTCCTTTCTACAATATATGATTTATACATCCTTTCTCCTATAGTCTGTTTGTCCTTTCATTTTCCAAATGGTGGCTTTTGAAAGGCAAAAGGCTTTACTTTTGATTAAGTCCAGTTAAATTTTTTCTCTTTTATCATGTTTTTGCTCTTGTTTGTAAGAACTCTTGCTCAACCCACAGTCATGGCTATTTCTTATAGGTTCATCTAGCAAGTGTATAGTTAAAGCTTTTACATTTAGGTCTGTGATCCATTTTGAGTCGGTACTTTTTTGGGTGACTGGTGGAGGGGAAGAGACATCAGTGGTGAAAAACGGAAGCCTTACAGAGTTTGATAAAGAAAAGAATCAGTCAGAAGCCAGAGAACCCATCTTCCAACTTTCTAAATATGAAAATATAAAACTTTTTAAGTATGAAAATGTGTTTCTTCTGTGGAATACACATTTGAAAACATTATCAGTTTTTATGTTCCAGTGAGTAATAATGAGAGCTTTCTCTTTATTTGTGTAGAGTTGTGGATATTTGAAAAGAAACTTTAATTGAAGCTTATGCAACCTTATCTTCCTTTCTGGTTTTACAGACTTCAAGAGAGTGAGGCAAGTCCAGCGAGACTTAAGTTTCCTTCAAAGATTTCAGGACTTAACTCAACTCAGCAAGGCACACTTTCATAATTATTTCATAAAACGAGGGGAACACAGATGTCTTTGAGTAGGACTAACACTGCTCTCTGTAGAGATTTAATTGTACACATGGAGATAAGCCTGTTTTCTTTTTTCTTTCTCGCTGCAGCAACTTGAGAGCAGAGTGGGAAATTACACGGTGCGTAGTTAGCTGCAGAAGTATGCACTTAAGAAGGAGTATTTCCCCTGCCCCGCCAACCTAAAGGTACAGGCATCATTGTCAGCATAACTGTAGTGACATGAAAAAGTATTCCTCATTGATCTCTACTCACCAGGAGAGTGCCCACCTCCTGGCCCCCCCCATGTTCCTCTCCATCTGGACTGAGTCCTGGGTGCTGTTCCAATTCTCCATCCAGAACTCATCCAGGGCTGATGGAGGTCACCACCAAGTGCTGCCTTCCTGCCCCTTGGCTCTCTGTCTGCAGCACCCACAGGCCTTGGACTCAAACAGTGACCATGGGCAATCATTTGTCATCTTTGAGCCTCACCTTCCTGACCTATAACCATGGGAAAATAACATACAACTTCCAGGACTGCTGTGTGGATTAGAGATGATCTAAGACACCTAGCACAGTGCCTAGATGGCATTAACACTTCTCAGCATAGAAAATAAAGTGCTAAGCACATACTACAAATTGCAGCAGAAACAAAAAAGCAGAACAACAACAACAACTAAACAACCAGTTGTGGCAGTAGGAGGGCTGGGTATTCTCTTTCTCCCTCTCTTCCCTCCCCTCCTCTTCTTATTCCTTCTCCCCCTTACCATGATGCCATCAGTGCCACAGATGTTTGGATGAGCACCTCTGTGCCACAGAGCTGAGCCCGTCATTGCCGCACGTGTTCTCCTCTCTGGCTAGTGATTATGGCCACCCTTTCTACCATCACCCTGTGACCCTACAGATGGAGCTGTACCCACCAGAACAAGCAGTGCCTTTCATTTCAATGTAGCACAGGCTCAGATGTTGCTAGGGTTGTAAGGGATTAGGCTTTTAGAGCACAATGTGGGAGCAGAACTCCTCTTTGCAGCCCCAGTTACTCATCTGCAATGTGCAGTTTTGAGTGGCTGCTTTATCTGCGGAAACCCAAGCTTCTTTCCAATGTGATCTTCTGGCTGTAATTCTCTCCTCTCCCTCTTTTCCTTCTGGACATTTGTTTTCTCCCTGCCTTGGGATTGCAGTGCCCTGTTTTCCATTAATTTTGTCACCTGTGGATCATCCCCATCAGCATAAGAAAATGCTCCAGGATTTACTATCATTAAGCCACTACCCTTACCTAACCTCTTCCTCCAGTTTGTGCTCCATTTCTCTGTTCCTTTCCCAGAAATAGTTCAGTGCCAGTGTCATTATTAACCCTTCCTGTTTTGTCTTTTTCATTGGTGGTCTTTCCTTCACTGGTTGCTCAGTCTCTGTCCCTTCCTCTCCACTGGTATTTTTTTTCATCAAGCTCATTAGTAACCTCCATGTTGCCAAAGTCAATAGTCAATTCCAGACAGAGCTGGAGCTGGGATGAGGTAGTTGTGGCATCTAAGGTTAAACTTTAAGCAGGCATGCCTTCTCAGGGCACCACATTTGCCCCACCCCAGTCTGACCATGGTCACTTCTCTGTCTTTACCTCACACATCTTGGTAGCAGTTGACTGAGCTGAACTCTCCTTCTTTAAACATTTTCTTCTCTTGGCTTCCATGGGTTTCCATCTCAGGCTTTTGCTGGCTCCTCCTTTGCTCTACAATCTACCCATGGTGGTGCGCCCCAGCGCCCAGGCCTAGATGACATTTTACTTCATTCCTGTCCTCTAGTGTCATGTCTACAGTGTCTACAGATGCTGTTGACTCCAGGATTTTATGCATAGTTCCAACCAACCAAGGTCAATGGTCATAATGTAGCTTTTCTTTGTCTACTCTTGCAATGGACTAAATATTTGCATCTTCCTCAAATTCAGTTGTTGAAATTCTAACCTGCAATGTGATGATATTAGGAAGTGAGGCCTTTGGGAGATGCTTAGTTCATGAGGATGGAGCCCTCATGAATGGGATTAATGTCCTTCCTTATGAAAGGTCTCTCAGAAAGGGACCTCTCTCAACTGCTTTCTGCCATTTGAAAATCCAAGAAATCGGCAGTCTGCAGTCCTCAAAGGGTTCTCACCAGAACCCAACCATGCCAGCACCCTGATTTTGGACTTTTAGTCTTCGTAACTGTGAGGAATAAATATCTGTTGTTTGTAAGCCAGCTGGTCTGTGGTACGTTGTTACAGCAGCCTGGACTGACTAAAGGTACCTCTTCTTCTATATCTAGAGGCATCTTAAAGTAATATATCCCAACAAGGCCCTGGATTTCCTCTGTCAGACTAGTTCTTCTTCTACTTCTCATGTCAATATTGCCACTTCAGTCTGTAACTCACATCCCGTGCATCAGCCAGTGTCTCAGGGCCACATTCAAAATACACTGCAACTCACTTTATGTAGCCCCTTTGCTACCACTGCAAGCCCTAATTCAAGCCAACATTATGTCTCTCCTAGACATGAGTCTCATTACTGCTATTTCTGCTACCACTTTTGAACCCTATAATGTATACTACATTTCATAGCCAGCGAGATCTTAAAACATAAATCACACCAGGCATTATCCTACGTAAAACCCTTTAATTGCTTTCCATTGCTGTTAGCATAAAATCCAAACACTTTATCATGATTTTACACAGTTCTATATATTCTGGCCCCACTAATCTCTGCCATCATCCACTACTTTCATTCGCTGTGCTCTAGGTACACTGAATACCTTCCTCTTCTTTAACCTAACCAGGTTTATGTACAGCACAGGATTTTTACACATGTCATCTCCTTTGCCTAGAATCCTCTTACACTATATCCTCTCATGACTCCTTTTTTCTTCATTTAGATTAAGCTCCAGTGTCATGTTGTAAGAGAAGCATTTCCTGATGGCCCAATCTAAAGAGGTGCCTCCAGTCTCTCTTAGCCTTTGTTTATTGCACCATCAGTGTTTGAGTTATGCATCTTTGTATGTTTTTATTTTTCATTTGTTTGATGTTTGTCTCCCCCAGCTAGTACATAAGCTCCAGGAGAATAGAGACATTGTCTTGTTCTTCCCTTTATCCTCAGTGTATAGAACTCTGACTAGCACATGACTCAGTAAATACTTTTCATTAAATGAATGAACAGATATACATCCAGAGACTACTTCTCCCCTATCAGATCACTTCTCATTGGTTAGGTGTTTTGCTCCATGATTTATCTCTCTTGCCTCTGAGAAACATCCTATCACCCTCCTCTAGGGAGGAGCTGCTGGTGAGGAATAAGTCTGGCCACTTACTCCTTCAAGATCTGAGGTAGGATTCCAGCCTGTTCATAGTCTGAGTTCTTGTAAATAGTGACAGTCTAGTTTTGGAAGAGTGTTAGTGTCGAGACAGATGTTGCACTGTGAGAAGCAATTGGGTTAGTCAGGAAAACATAGCTGAAGCATGAAGCAAAATTGGACAGTGGGATTTTGGATGGTGGACCTTCTGTGCTGAAGAAACCAGTGTTGAAAGGCAGCCCAGTGAGAGTGGCCTGGGTGAATTCGAGAGTTGGAGTATGGATTCCTGAGGCCATTCCTTATGGAAGCAGAGCATGTCTTTAATATTGCTGATTTAGGTTTGTGCTCCCGTTACATCTTCCTCCCTGAGAAAGACTGTTCTGCTTTCCAAAGGAATACCTATATATTTTCTCTAAAGTATGCTCCAAATTTTCTGTTCTTGGAACAACAGAGAAATGTGCCGTTGAACAATCAGATTTTCAAAAGTGAGCCTTGGCTGCTACTTCCAGGTACACTTCATCTTTCTGACCAAACATTGCTTGCCTGTGAGAGGAGATCTTGGCCTGCCATCTATGGGACATATTTGTTTGAGGCAGTACACAGAGATGTCCCTTAAGAGAACCCAGTACACGTAAATCTGAGCTCACTGAACCCAAACATATATATTATAGTTGATTATGTTACAAAACAATAAAAAGTGGATGCTACTAGTGATCCAAAATAATTGGTTTGAAGGAATAAGATCACCATACACATTTATACCCTAAAATAAAGAAAGTGAATACAAAGAGCCATCGTCTCTCCTAAAGTAGACTATTTTTGAGTGTTTCTCAGCTGTCCTAGAGAAAGTATGAATTTTGGTTGGATTCATTAGTTGGCAAAGCTATTGTTTGGTTAAGGCATCAGTAGAGAGATAAGTTTCCTTCAATTCTCGCGTAGAGAAGTATCACCCAGAAGTAGTAACTGTAAAGAGCTTCCTTCTTCCACACCAGGTTTTCTCATTTGTGCTTACAATGACCAGAGTAGGTGCCATTATGCCCATTTTACAAATGGGGAAATGGACAGAACAACTGACCTTTTACAAGTATGGCTGAAGCTTTATAAAGTAAATCTTGCTTTTTGGATAATGGTTGTAACTCTTATTTCAAATAAAAAGCACAGCTTTTTTTCTACTTCACCAATTTTCCCAGTGAGAAGGGAGCTAAAACAATGATGTATCTATAGAAGTATGAACAAGAACTGTTACCCTAGAGTTTTGCAGAAACAGAAATATTCAAGAACACTGACTCTTGCTGTTGTTTTTGATGTGTTGAGAAAGTCTGTGGATAGTCTTGGGTATGAAAGAAGTTGACTGAGAAGTGTTTACTGTGTTGTTCTGGCTTCAGAGACATGTTTATACTTCATTTTGACCCTCACTTGCTCACTCCTATTTTGTAATGACTTTGTTTCCTGACTATGAGCTGTTTGGCAGAAATTCTCCAGGCATGACTATATTAAAAGAATGGGATTAGTAAAAGCAACAACAGCACTCAGAAAAAAAGACTAAAGTAGACTATTATTAGTTACTGTTAATGTTTCAATAGTGATTTGTATTTATTCAGATGAAAATTCTTATAGGATTTGCAAATGACCTTTGAGGAAAAAGATGGTTTTTGTAACACAGAAGATACCGAAAACCTCCCAAACTTTCTAAAATATTTGATAGAAATTAACCATTAAATTTTTCTGAAGTGATAGCTTGAGAAAGTGTCTCAATAGTTACATCTAATCATATCTTATAAAATTGAATTTTTAAAAAAATGTTGAAGAATTGTGGAAAATTTCTGGAACTATTAGCATTTATTATAGTTACAAATTTTAAGAAAAAATAGATCTTGATCTCTTCCTTGGAATCCACCTGTCACAACTATTTAAAAGCAGTGAAACCCTATCTAAGGAGAGAGAAATAGCAGGTATTGGAAAAAGAGGGGGTTAAGTTTTAAGATTATGTCTCTTTGATTTGAGTACCAGTTATAGAAAATGTTGGGAGGGTGCTATTATTAATTTATGGAATGTTTGGTAAATTTAAGTATTGGAGCGTGGGAAGAAAACAAGCAGAACTTCAGGTGTATGGGTACTGAGTCTGTTAAAGTGAGTTTCTTAATGGAAAAAATACAAAGTAAGATAGATGATCAGGGGCCATGGAAACTCTTGGATGAGTGTTAGAGATAACTGGGAAAAAGAGTGTCCAGCAAGAGAGTTGATTAGTTGGATTGTGACATAAAGGTGAATTCAGCCTCTAAGCATGATTTTAATCCAGCCAGTGTAGAGGACTTAGAATCCAGAACATGAATTCCAAGCCTAGCTCCTCTGAATCAATTTCTTGGTAGCTGAGATTTGGGCAAAACACATCGACCTTCCAGAAATGCTTTGAGATTTATGTATGCTTAAATATAAAATGACAATAAGTCAAGGATCACCTAAAAGTTAACCAATCCTAATAAAATATAAGTGTATTTGGTGTCTTTATCTCTGTTTTCTTTCTTTCTTTCTTTTTCGGATAAGCCAAGACTTCAATTCCCCTCAGAAGAGGGGCTAAAATGACTAACTTACTTTTAAATCTAGTGATTGGAAGTGACATTTCCTTTCTTTTTATAATTCAGCAGCAACACTCATAGATGCTATCTGGGCAGGTTATCAAGATATTTTCTTCTTATTCGAATTTTTCAAAATCACGGTATTGATTTCATCTTGTAACACTAATATCTTGTTGCAATGAAAAAGGGATTAATCTCATGAAATAGCCTAAGTGCTGTGATTCAGAGTCCAATCTGATGTAGAGTTTTGCAATAGCACTATAGTGAGAAGATCTCCTTTATAAATAACAGTTGCAAGAAAGAGAGAGGAAGGCCCCACTACCTGCTAACTTATTCCCTAAGAATAAGCAAATACAAATAAATTTTCAATGAGTTAAATTATATAATATATAATTAAATTATAAATATATATTATCTGTGTATATAAATACATGTGTAAACATATTCATGTATAACATTCAAATAAATAGCCCGTTTTATGTTTAGAATTTTGATAGAAGCCATGGGAGGTATAAATAAATAAGTACACCATATTTCAGGATTCTTGTCCTCGTCAGAGCTGTACAAACTGATTTCTCATTACCTCTGAAACTGCCTCCCATGCTTCAGTTCTCTGACTTTTATTCCCAATTCTCTTCCGTAGGTAACAAAATTAAGGTTTCTCCAAATCTGTGGGAATTAAAAAAATACAATCAGTATGTAATTATAAGAGATAATATGCTTCCTAGATTCGAATCTAAAAGAATAAACCAAGCTTAAATGTAATATAATCAATAGTATTAACATCGCTAAAGGAAGAATTTACCAACAGAAGCAGGCAAGAGCATGAAACTAAAGAAAAATGAGGAGTATGAGCATCATCTTGGAGAAAAATTGCTTTGAAATTGCCTGGGTATCTGGTGCATGAATCAAGTACACATCTATAGAGGAGATGGAAGCATCCAGCTCTCCATACTTGCTGTATTAGCCATGGAAATTGTGCAATTATTTATCCTTGTTTTGATTCTTTACACTAACATTTGACTATAATCTGGCTTCCTATATAGCTTTGCCCTAATGTCAGTATTATATCTGACCCACTAGGCTAATATGTCTCTTTTTGGAAAGGCATTCATTGGCATTCTGGCTCATACTTCACTATTTTGCAAGTCCAGTCATTGAGACAGGTTTCTGAGAGATTGAGCAGCTGATAATTGATATTCTCTAATGTGTAAAATTGAAGGTCACGCTCTGAGCTGTGGGGCTCTCACTAAGTAAATGCCATCACGGGAAGCTCTGACTGGGGTGCCAGGTGGCTGGGGTTTTGCCAGTAGTACTTTTTGCTCAGCTCACCTCTCCTTTCAGATGACAGTGCCTAACTTTGTGCCTCCCATTCCCCCATCATGATGCACTTTTTTCTCCCCATCCCAATGTGACAGTAGAGACAGCAGTGGTTCTCAAGTGTGACTGTTCATTAGAATTACCTGGGGAGTTAAAAAATTTCTTAATGCCAAGCCCACACTTAGGACCAATTAAATTAGAACCTGAATAGAAGGAAATCAAAGTAATTGTAATCTGCAGTCAAGGTTCAGAACCACTGCTTTAGAGACCCTGTTAACTTATAAAGCCCACCTGAGTTCTCCCTTCTCCCAATTCCTGTTGCACGCAACCTATTTTCATGTTTCTTTGTGTTTTTTTTGTCTTTCTAATTTGAAAACATATTCATTGCATCTATTGAATTGTGTCTTAAATGAATTTTATGTGTAATTTCTTAAATTACCTCCGATATACATAAATACTTTGGATAAATACTGGACTTGTAGTCTATCTTATTTATAGTAAACCATTCTTCTCCTAGGTTGCTAAAACATATTTCAAAGTTGGTAGAACACAATCCACATTCCTTCTAATTTGGTAATCCCAATCTGTCCCTTTTGGCATGAGGTGTATGGTAGAATGTGTACGTGTGTTTGTGTGTGTGTGCGTATAAATTGAATTCTGTTGAAATTCTAATGCAGGAATTTACTATATTAGATAGTAGAGAGAAAATTTAATTTTATTATCTTGTATTATTGATAGCCATTTCATGATCCTATTTTTTTCCCACTCAGTAAAGTCAGAAACTTATGTTTTTATTAAAACGTATTAATGTGCTCATCAGTGTATCATTTAAGTCCTAGGATGATATCCTAGATGAGCAAGGCTGGTGATTTAAATATAAGATAATATACTTTTATATCCTTCATATGAGAACCAGGATTAGACATTCTTAGTTCACGAGTAGGCCAAATAAGACTGTAGCCTTTTAATAAAAATATCTATCTCCAGATTTCAGCTGAGCTCAAATGAATTCAAATGGTGACTTGGCCCACATGTTTCTTGGTTAGCATAAAAGGAAAAGTTTAAAAAACTCTTTTGGAACTATTTCCCACTTTCACTTTTTGCTTTGAATACAGCATCCAGCTTTTAGGGGTATGACTAAAGGGTGACTTAAAAAAGCTTAACAAATTACCAAGGTGTTGAGTGAGTAAATGTACCTCAACCTGGTAGGCTTGGGTTTTTTTCCTTTTGTTTTTCTCCCCCCCCCCCCCCATGATTCATGGTGAATCATAGTTGTTTGAAAAACTACAGAATTAACTATTTGTGATTAGCATTAACTATTATAGGCTGGGAGGTGCTTATCATTTTTCTGAGATAGGAACCCTAACAAAATATCCAATTAGGACCTTCTGAAATTAATTAGACTGGAAGATTATATGTTTTTTCCCTTGTAAACTTTTGTCAGGGAAGCTGGTTACTGATTCTAGTTCTCCTGTGTACTCTGAGCTACTTAGTGGCTATAAAATAATATCAGAGTCTGCGTTTAAGGAAAACATCTTTTCAGAATGAAGGGGTTAAAGAACTTTGAATTGCTCACATGTGACTCTGACAAATTGCTTTAACCTTTAACTACTCTCTGCCTTACTTCTGAGTCACTAAAGAGTAGCTACGCTAAGGCTGAAGAAAGGACTTCATTTTATTCCTGAAAGAAGCAACTATATGTGAAATGCTTTTAAACTTAACAGTTATGAGTATGAGCATCAGATATCAGGCAGTGCTTAGTATGTCTGGATTCCCTTTCGGATCAAGTGTGACATTTCATGCTAGAACTCAAAGTGTACATTTTCTTAAAATCGAGTCCACTCAGGTGTCGCTTTCCAGGCTCATTCCAAGATGAGGCACCTTGAGGAACATTTTGTTCTTTCCCATTTGTATACCTCACGTGACAGCACTTTTGTTGATGAAAAGTAATCTGACAAATGGAATTTAAAAGAGGATTATTAGAACAGCTAGCAAAAAAAAAAAAAGCACTAGAAATTCTGGAAACTGACAGGAATGACTTCTTAAATGTATTCTTTAATAATTTATATTTGACATTTAGATTCTGAGCGATTCCTGAGTGAGAAGTGAATTAGAACAGAGACAGTATGTTGCCTAAGATCTGTCTAAACAGCCATGTTATAATTAGAGTAAGTTCTGGGGGTTTCATGGCAAGGAGGAACTCTGAGCAGTAGAGACACTTTATACTAATAGGGATTGCATTGTAATCCTGCTGAAAGACTGAGGTCAGTTTGATTTAAGGATGCAAGTTGTTATTTATTATTGATCAGGATTATATTGGTAGCAAGAAGCAGAGACCCTTGTGAAGTGTGCTGCACACAAGTAGACTCAAGAATAGAAGTCACAAGAGATCTGGGTGTCACTGGTGGGGCGGCTTTAGAGTTAAGGCTGCCCACAAACCTTAGTGGCAGGAGCTCATCCATTTTTCCTTTGTGCTTAACCATTCCTGGGATCCAGCTGCACTCCACATGTCTGCATCTTTCTGTCTCCTGGTCTAACCAACTGTGAGTCGGGAGAATCAATGGCCTACTGTCCATTCAGCAGGGGCAATGAGTAGGAAATGATTCCATGATCATATGGCTTGGGCATTATCCCAAAACATATTATTTTCGAAAATGTTACTGGTAACAAAGGGGGAATGAATCTGGAGAAGAAATATTGTGGGGGAGAAGAGGTCACCTTTAGGTTTGTCTGTATTGAATGGGAAGTGACTGTAGATATCCAAGGGAGTATATGTAAGAGAACGTTTGGTTGGTAAGTCTGCAGCTCAAGACAGAGGGCAGGGCTGTAGAACTAGCTTTTGTTGTCTTAGCACATATGTAAGAGTTCACATCATTAGCTCAAATGAAGCTACCTGAAAAGAGCATATGGTGAGAAAGGCAGTGTGCTGAAAAAGTGAGAAAAGAATAAAATCCTCTGGAACACCAACTTTTAAGGAACAGGCAGAGGAGAAGCAAAAATACACTTGTAGGAGATAGTAATAGAATAGTCAGAGGGGGGTAAACCTAGGAGAGAATAATACCATGGAAACCAAGGGTTTACAATTTTAGAAAGGATTGGGTCTCTATCATTCTCAAATGGGACAGAAGGGACCAGTAGAATAAGAATAGGCAATTGACAGTTTTGACACTATGGAGATTGTTGGTTGCCATTTCCAGAGCAGTTTTTGCAGAGTGGAGGCAAGTGTGGGATGGGTAGGAGGTGAAAACTAGCTTTTCGTGGTTGGGAGAAAATGGGAATGGGACGCAAGGATGTGGAGATAGCTAGAATAGAATATTTTTCAGAAACAGCTGAACAGAAAGCAAGCACAGACTTAGAGGTAGGGACCAAGCAAGGAAACATTTTCAGGATAGAATAAAACTGGGCATGTTTATTAGCCAGGAGAAGGAGACTGGAGATGCCAGAGGACTGAAGGGTTGAAAAAAAAATTATGTTTCTAATTAAGCTAAGGGAAAAATAATGTGGAGCAAGATGCTACATTATTTCTTTTTTCGATGTAGACAGTTTTGGCAGATGTTAAGAGTGCAAAATAGAAACATGTCCAAGAGATGAGAAAGGAGATGAGGCATGGCTCCCTCCTCCAAGCGAGGACCCTGAAACCAGGCCAGCAGAGTGGGAACACTTGACTGCAGCCACTTTGACCCCCATCAGGAGGGCTCCTGACAACATGGGGCAAGGGGCGGGGGCTGGGGGTGGAGAAGGAACAGCCCACAAGGGGCATGGGCTGTGCCCCATCCTGGAGCCACTTGGTCCCTGCCCAGCACACACCTTGACAGCTCAGCGGGCAGAGGTGTTAGGGGGCTGTGAGTTGGATACCAGTAAGTAACTATGAAGTGTATCTATGTATGGTGTATTGTCTAATTAACTTCTAAATTTGTTAAGTCATTGATATCTGCCCCAAGTCAATGTCTTTGATCTCCTACCATTGTGATAGCATTTCCTTTCCTTTACCTTTTTTCTTACCTGTAGTATTTTTCAGACAACAGTATTGTTGGTATAATGATGGCAGGAACAACTAAAATCCCCAAGTAGTTCATTATAAACTATCTTTAAACTACTTTTAACCCTTTGGATCTGCCTAATATTTTAGTGAAATTCAAAATACAATGTCATTGACTGACTTAAGTTTTATCTCTATTCCCTTTCCAACTTACTCCTGGGAAAAATACTAATGAGAAAAAAAAAAATTCTAACATTTCCTCCAAGAAAAAAAAGATTGAACAAAACACACTCCACCTTCCCCAACTCCAGCCTAGTGACTAACGTGGCCTATGCAGTAGGAAAGTTAAAGTTTTTATGATCAGGACCTTTCTGCCACTTAAGAAGTTGTAACCACTACCTTCTGGTTTTGGAGATTCCAAACTGGTCCTCAGTGGAGCTCAGTCACACCATGTCAGCAGGGACAGGACTCGGAAAGAGACGCAGCATGGGATGTTTATACAGAATGAGTTAAGGAAATGTAACCGTGTGCCATCTGGCCACAAAATAATTTACAGTCTCAACACAAATTCCTGATATTGCACCTTGGGTTCCTTGAGATGTGAAGTCACATATAACAGTTAATTATTTTTTGAAGTGTTTGTCATTAACAGCCTCACCCAGCTATGCATGTTGTGATCAAAGCTCTAAGGATATCTGTAGACTTGTAGCAGCGAACATCTCTTTTTTTTGTTTGAGCAGAGAAAAACAACGCTGTAGCTCAGCCTGACATCCTGAATGTTTCACATCTCCTTCATTTGGTGCTTCTGAATGGAAAAATCAATGACAAATAATACATGCATTCTTGCCACTGGGAAACAGTTAACAGAGTTCCTCTTGTTTATACATGGACTGCTCAGAATTAACATTTTAAACTGGGGAAAGATAAAAACCTCAAGTAGTATTTGAGTAGAGCAAAACTCCTGAGAGTAAGAGAGGCCAAAAAAAAAAAAACAAAAAACAAACAAACCCAAAACCACCTTGAAAATATTCTGCAGTGTTGTGAAGAGAAGGAGGGATTAAAAATAAGTTTTTGTGAAAAAAAATAGGTTAACCAGGTTCTTGTATCAGACAAATGGAATGGAATCAGGCAGTAGGGTGTGACTCTAGCTTCAGGCACTTATTAGCCCTGTGACAGTGGACAAATGATACAGGTGTAGAAGCCCCAGTCTACCCATCTGCAAATGGGTTGCTGTGAGTTTTAAATGAAATGTGAAGTGATAAGCATGATGCTTGGCATGTGGGAGATGCTTAATAAGTGTCAGTCATCATAATTAAAAAGGGGTCCTAATGGGATATATGAAATTGAAAAGTGGGTCTGATGTATATACCAGAGACTGTGTATGTTAGAAACAAGCTGAACTGTGGATGGGCTGACAGAATGTGTGCTCTGAGTGAGGGGAGCTAATAGTGGCACACTAATAAGGAGCAAGCACGCTCCCCTCTCTTTAGCAAGTGATACACCTGTTCAGGTTAGCTCAGGGAGTTAAGAACAATGGCTACGTGGAAAGTTTGCTAATTACACATATTCCCAGACTGCCTAACATCTCTTTCACTCCAACTTCAGTATCACTGAATTAGACCTGGGATAGCACCCTGAAATCTTTACCTTCGAAGTGATCCTCTGTGGGTGTGATCCCTTAGTTCACATACCTCTGGGTTAGGGAATGAGGTGTAGAAGGACAAAGCTAGTTTAGAAAATCTCTATGTGGTGATGATGTAAAAATATCTGGGTGGGGGGCTCTTGAAGTTCTCTGAAAAATCTGAAATAAAGGCTATGGAATCTTTGTAAAAATGTAGTCTGGGAGCGCCTGAGTGGCTCAGTCGGTTAAACATCCGACTTCGGCTCAGGTCACAATCTCACGGTCCATGGGTTCGAGCCCCGCATTGGGCTCTGTGCTGACAGCTCAGAGCCTGGAGCCTTCTTCAGATTCTGTGTCTCCCTCTCTCTCTGCCCCTCCCCTGCTCATGCTCATGCTCTGTCTCAAAAATAAATAAACATTAAAAAAAAGTAGTCTGTACTTATGAAAATTTGAATACATTTCAAAGTATTCACTTACCTCTGAAGCTCAACCACACCAGGCTAAAGAAAGACCACTGTAAGTAATTATTTATGGAAACAGAACTCTTTGTGGCACAGATAACAACTAGTCAAATAAAAGGATTCTTTCCACTAGTTCCTAGTCGGTTATGACAGTGAGCGCTAGCTCTTCATCAGAAGCTTGTGTCCTTCCTGTTACAGTGTAAAACCGTTGCTGGGAAACAACCACACTTGTCCCAGCTTCCTTTACATCTAGGTGTGGCCATGCCAGGGAAACATGAGCAGGGCTGCCGTGTGTCACTTAGAGGAAGAGAGGGCCAAGAGTGAGACCCGCCTTCTCCATCCTGTCTTTTTCTCACCTGCTGCCTGGATGAACACCCCTGGGGTAACCTTGGAAACCACATGTTGAAAATAGAAGAGCAGCAAATTGGATGGAGGTTGGGTCTTCAAACACTGCTCACAGGAGTGCTGGCAGCTTATCAGGAACACCCATTTTGTTTTTATACGCAGGAGGGATAGATGTAGGTGTTAAGCTGCTGAGATTTCAGGGTTTCTGCTTTTAGAGCTGCTGGTGTTCTCTTAACTAACCATGGTCAGGTTTTGGAACTGCTGTGGAGGATGTAGCCCTGGACTGCTACTTGAGAAATAAGTAACAAGTGTAGAGTCTTTGGCAGTTCTGCAGGTTCAATTTCCCCTCTTGTGGGCAGTGAGTTTCCTAGATGGAATACGGTGAAGTAAGCAATGAATGAGGTGAATGGTGGCGCCAGGTCAGTTATTTATTCCTCTGACTCCTCTTGTGCAGTGTAAGCCATGTTTTCCACTCCCTGTGTTTCACTCCGGCAGGATGGTAACACCAGTCTCAGGCCTAATGGCGAGGGACTGGGAGGTCCTATTTTGCTTCAGGTGCCAGCACACTGTCTGCATTGTAGCTTTCCTGTTTAGAAAACGGGGGCGATGCTCTTTCTTCCTGTTTGCTAGGTGTGTGTTTTAAGGGCTGAAAGAAACAGGTTTTTTTTTTTTTTAATTTATTTTGAGAGAGAGTGTGTATGAATGAGTGGAGGAGGGCAGTGATAGAGGGAGAGAGGGAGAATCCCAGTCGGTCTCTGTGTGGTCAGTGCACAGAGCCCCATGTGAGGCTCAAACCCATGAAACCATGAGATCATGACCTGAGCCGAAATCAAGAGTTGGATGCCGACCAGACTGAGGCACCCAAGCACCCCTGAAAGAAAGGTTTAATGACACTGTGGCAGACTTCTAGATGTTCCTCAAATCCCTGTTCTTCTTTTCTTCATGGACAAACAGCTAGGCTCATTTCCCAGCTTTGGCGAAAGTTCAGTATAGCTATGTGACTGGGTTCTTTAGCTCATTTTAGTATGTGGGTAGAGTGATACATGCCACATTTTTCTGGCCTTGAAAAATCTTCCAAGTGTGATCATCCATGCTGTTTTTTCCTTTTTGGCTGGCTGGGAGGGAGATGGCCACAAGAGTCTTGGAAGCTACATATTGAAGATGGCAAAGTGTCTGTCACGTTACTTCCCTTGAAGGACTATGACGATCTGAATCCCACTAATCTGATCACCTGTCCAGCAAGAAGTAAAGTCCTATGGAGTTTGAAGCAATATACATTGTGACAGTAGATTAACCAATATAACCAGTAACTAAACTTTGGACCAAACACTCCTCCTAAAGATCCTTAAAAAGTCTATAAATAAATAAATAAATATAAATATACATATATGTGTCTATATGTAATGGACATATATTTTATATATAAGATATTTACAGATACAATACGCACAATTACATACACTCATATGTAAAAGGAGAACATTGACTGGGGCACCTGGGTGGCTTAGTCGGTTAAACATCCGACTTTCGCTTAGGTCATGATCTCACAGTTCGTGGGTTCGAGCCCCGCGTTGGGCTCTGTGCTGACTGCCAACTCAGAGCCTGGAGCCAATTTCAGAGTCTGTGACTCCCTCTCTCTCTGACCCTCCCCTGCTCATGCTGTCTCTCTCTCTCTCTCCTAGAAATAAATAAAAAACATTAAAAATTTTTTTAAAAAGGAGAACATTGACAATATTTAATAAATAATTAAATTTATTAATAATTTAATACCTGGAATATAATAGTAAGAACAATTGGTGAGATACGTGATGTGAGGGCCAAGCTGTTTGACATTGGGGAAATCCGTACTTATCTTAGATAGGACCCCATTCGTTAATGGCAAGTGAAGGGATAGCTTTTGAGACAGCAGTGGCTTTCATATTTTTCTTTTTTTAGCAGTGAATTGTTCAAATTAAAATTTGGGGGGGATTATGTTCTGAGAGGCTTTTTTGAAAGGAGGGCGTGGGGCTGACTCCCATCAGATTAGATTAAGTAAGACTGTAGAAACTTCCTAGAGGACGACTCACAACAGAGTCTGGAAATATCTTCAGTTGCATGAGCTCTGAAGCTGCTTTTGGATATAACATATTCTCATCCTCCTGGAAAAACACAAGTTTTTCCATTTTTTGTTTCAAGCTGTGCTTAGTTGACAAATAACATGAAGTTCTGCTTCCACTTTCCTTTTTGATTAATAGTAACCTAACTAGGCTAAAGTGATGGGAATCCACTGATATTTTATCTTCCTTTCCGAGGGACCTGCATTTGAAAACAAGTTCCCAGGAGTCTGACCAAATTGCAGTTTAGGATCTGTGTCAACACGTTTGTAATTGCTTTTGTAGAAGAATCTTTGATATCTGCTATTAATGATAGAACTATTGTTACTGTCCCTTTGAGCTTTGAGTTGATTTTATTCCTAACTCCGAGTATGTGCATTTGTACTGTGTGTGTATATGTATGTGTTAAATGACTAATATTTATAGCAATGATCAGTGACACATTTGATTATGATCCTCTTTTACCTCTGTGGTGAGATATATCCATTCGTTAGCTTATAGTTTTAAACTTTATTCTGAAGTATTATTAAATGAAAATGTTTACTGATTGTATTGGTCAGTGTCCCAGCAGGAAACAGTTGGGATACTTAAACAGAGTAATAAATAAGGGTGGGGTTTGTGGAGCAAGGTAGAACACAGTTTCAATACCTGAGAGCTGGTAACAGTGGGATGCCATCAGTGTCTCAGGCCAGAAGACCAAAACGAGGGGGTTGTTACCAGACCTTACAGACAGAAATGGATTTGGAGAGATCTTCCTGAAAAGAGCTGTTAGCTGTGGTTGAGGGATGATATTGCTGGCCCATAGATACCTTGCAGGAAGGAAACAGGGAGATGAGCAAACCAATTTTGCTCTGCTCCTTCCTTTCCATCTGCTGGGAATTCCCTGTCATCAGCCTCCGGTGAATGGAAGGCAGAGGGTGAAGGAGTCCATTTATACAATCCATACGTGTCAGCCTAAGGCACCAAGAGTGTTAAAGAAAACAATAGAGGCTTGATTGGGAAGGGCAAACAACATATCTAGCCAGGGGACCATGGGTCTTTGTTATGAAATGTCAGAGTATTTGTAACAATTAGAGTGATTAGTTTTCATGATTAAGGCTCTCATCATTTACTTTAAAGATGCTGTAACAGGCGTGAGACCATTCTTAATTGTAAAAATATAGTGGGTCCAATTCTCCTCTGTCCAGTATGATAGCAAACAGTTACATGCAGCTACTTAAATTAAGCCTAGTTGAAATTAAATAAAATTATAAACTCAGTTTCTCAGTTGTCCTAGCCCCATGTCGAGTGCTGGTTAGCTTCATGTAGCTAGAGACTGTTGAATCGGACCCCACAGATGCAGGACATTTCCACCATCACAGAAAGTTTTGTTGGCTTGTGCTCCTCTAGTTACTTCATTGTTACATTGCCCAATTTCATTTTGATTCAAAATGAAAGTAGAAGGACTTTAGGGATTATTCATTTTTCCTGAAATCCTGGATCCCAAAAGTATTATATTAGTATCAGAAATGAAAGTATCTTGGGGAACCTGGGTGGTTATGTCAGGTAAGCCTCCAACTCTTGGTTTCAGGCAAGGTCATGATCATGGTTGGTGAGTTTGAGCCCCATATTGGGCTCTGCGCTGACAGCAGGGAGCCTGCTTGGGATTTTCTGTCTCCCTCTCTCTCTGCCCCTCCCTTGTTCCCTTTCTACCCTTCTCTCCCAAAATAAAAAGACAACCATAAGAAAAATGAAATCAAAGTATCTTATTGTGATTGAATTGAACTTGCATCCGTGTACATGCAAAAAGAAAAAATCATCTCTGACCGACTCAATCAAAGATGAAATATATTGGAAGGATCTGGTGGATCCAGGAAAGCAGAAAAGCCAGGAGTTAAGGAAGTGAGGTCTCTAAGACAGTCTCCTTACGTGCTGATTTAAACCCCAGTCTCTTCTTTTTTTATTGCTCATAGAGAGGAGCTAGTTGACCGCCAGATGCCTGCACCTTGATTGGGAGAATACAGGCCCCTTGATATATGGGTTCAATAAGGCTGCATGTAATGAAGAAAGGACCATTTTCTAGAGGAAATTTAGTTTGCTAGTACCAAGAAAAGGGGAAATGGAGGAAAGTGCTCCCAACCCTTGAAGCTGTTCAGTACAGTCCATCATTTGGCTACTTAGCATGCATGTATATCCTTCCTATATATATATGTAACATGCGTTCTAAATGGTAGTGATACTACCTCAAAGGGGCAGAATTGGTTTGTGGTAGGCTGATTATTTGTGGTAGGCTTTTGGCTCCCCCAGAGAGGTTCATGTTCTGTTCCCAAGCATATGTGACTATGTTATCTTATCTGGTACAAAGGGAGTTTGCAGATACGACTTTGAAAGGAGGAGATTATCCTACATTATGTATGGGCTCAGTGTAATTCCAGGGTCCTTGTAAGAGGGAGGCAGAACACTCTCTGGAGTCATAGGACATGGGGTAACACAAGCAAGAGATCTGAGGAAATTACCCTGCTGGTTTTGAAGGGGGAGGAAGGAGCCAGGAGCCAAGGAATACGGGCAGCCTCTAGAATCTGGAAAAGACAAGGAAATGGATTTTTCCCCAGAGCTTTCAGAAGGAACAGGACCTGCCAACGCCTTTCTTGTCACCTAGTAGAACTGATTTTGGACTTTTGAGCTCCAGAACTATAAGAGAAAAAAATCTGTCCTTTATAAGCTGCTAAAATTGTGGTAGTTTGTGCAAGAGTAGGAACCAAATACAATATTTCGGTGGTTTGTGGCTCTCTAACGCTCAGCCCTACATGACAAAATCTTATTCCTTACTATTTAATTACTCTCATTAGTGAGAATTTAAATTAAATTTAAATACTAATAAAGGGAGTACTAATAAAAGATTGAGAAACACTAATAATAGCCTTTCAAACATGTTCCTACCTCTTGCATTATTTTCACTCGTTTCCCGGAGGGAGACAGCCTGAAGTTGTGGCCAATTCCTGCATCTCAATCTGTGTGTGAGATACCTGGTGTGGTTTCTCTGTGACCCAGCCATCCTGATATTACCCACATAAGTGACTGCATCGCAAATTAATCACTATCACAAAACACCATTTATGGTATTGGTGGAGGGCACCAGCAAAGACAAGGGCCATTAGTAAAAGAGAAATGACCCAATAATGAAGGGAGTATCGGTGACGGTTAGAATTTTTCATTCTTGCTCTTATGATTTCTTCTGCAATACCCATTACAATTCTGTTTGCCTGTGGTGGGGGTTGTTTGCCTGCTGATAGGTTCTAAACATACTTTCTTTAAATGCCTGAAACCCTGGCCATTGATTTTTCATGAATTTCTGTTACCAGCTTTATCAAGGCATAAACAAAAACAAGTAGAACAACAGCAACAACAACAACAAAAACGCACATGCTTAATGTACGTGAGCTCAGAAATATTCATATACCCTTAAAACCATCATCACAATCAAGGCAGTAAACGTCCATCATGACTTCAAAAGTTACCGTGTGTGCCCCACCCATGCCTTTGTGTGTGTGTGTGTGTGTGTGTGTGTGGTAAGTAGGAAGCCTTAGTGTAAGATTTATCCTCTTAATACATTTTTAAGTGCACAATACCCTGTTGTTAACTGTAGGCGCTAGTTGTCCAGTATCTCTAGAATGTATTTATCTTGCATAACTGAAACTCTATGCCTGTTGAACAGTAACATCCCATTTTCCCCTTCCTCATCTCCTGGCACCCACCATTCTGTTCTCTGCTTGCATGAATTTGGCTTTAAATACCTGTTAGAAGTGGAATCATACAGTATTTTTCCATCTGAAACTGGGTTATTTGATGTAATATAATGTCCTCAAGTTCATCTATATCATTGTCAAATGATAGGATTTCTTTTGAAAGGTTGAATGAGATTACATTGTAGGTATTTACAGGTATCCCCCACTTTTTGAAAGTTTGCTTTACAACACTTTGCTTATATGAAAATCTTTCATTAGTACCTGTTTTGATCAATGGAAAGAAATCTGAAGAGGATTTCCACTTTTAGGAAAAAAGGTGCAGCGAGCCATTATAAGGCAGCACACACCTTGAACAGAGTGGCCCCGCCAAGTTCCTTCTCCAAGAACTACACTCAGCATCTCAGCATCAAGCTGCCATAGCTTTGAACTGTGTCTGTTAGCATCTGTGCTTTATCTTGATTTATTCTGTGTACCCATTAGCAAAATATGACCCAAGGTATCAGAAAACCTAAGAGAGATTATTTTGGGGGTCTGGGAATGGCCAAATTTTTTTTCTGTATGAATTAATGGTAATTATTTCTTTGATTTATGAAAGATTTTGTAGAAATGTTCTCTTTATAACAAGGGAAAACTGTGCCATTTTTTTTTTTATTCATTCATCTGTCAATGGACATTTGATTTGTTTCCATATCCTGGTTTTTGTGCATAATGCTCCACTGAACATGGGAGGGAAGATTTCTCTTCAAGATTTTCCTTTAATTTTACCCGGAAGTGGGATTACTGGATCATATAGTAATTCTATTTTTAATTTCTTGAGAAACAGCCACACTGTTTTCTGTAGCAGCTATACCACATTGCATGCCCACCAAAGGTGTACAAGAGTTCCATACTTCCACATCCTTGAGAATACTTTTCCTTTTGTTGTTACTGATAATAGCCATCCTAACAGATGTGAGGGGATGTTGTGGGTTTTACCTGCATTTCTCTAATCATTAGTGATGTTGAGCACCTTTTCTATACCTGGTAGCCATTTATATGCCTTGAGAGAAAAAGAGAGACAAAGAGTGAGATTAAGCAGGGGCAGGGCAGAGAGAGAGGGTGAGAGAGAATCCCAAGCAGGCTCTGTGCTGAGTTCATGGAGCCCAACATGGGGCTCAATCTCACAAATCATGAGATCATGACCTGAGCCGAAATCAAGAGTTAGATGCTCAACTGAATGAGCTACCCAGGCACCCTTCTTTATTTTTATTAAAGTTATTTATTTATCTATCTATTTATTTATTTATTTATTTATTTATTGAGAGAGAGAGAGAGAGAGAGAGAGAGAAAGAGAGAAAGAGAATCCCATATCCCAGGCAGGCTTTGCACTGTCAGCATGGAGCCGGTTGGGGGCCTAATCTCATGTATGAACTGTGAGATCAAAACTGGAGACTAAACTAAGAATCAGATGCTCGACTGAACCACCCAGGTGCCCCTATATGCCTCCTTTGGAGAAATTTTTATTCAAGTCCATTGTCCATTTAAAAGTCAAGTTATTAATTTCATCACTAAGCGTGATTGTAAAAGAATGTGTTCCAGGGAATTACCTGGGTTCCAGCCATTCTCCCTGAACCCATTTAATAGTAATAACCACTTTAGGATCTTGGTCAACAAAATCTTTTACCTATTTTTCCAATGGGAGAGGATCTCAGCATGGTCTAGCAGCAGTCTGAACTTTCAGTGCGTGGTTATTGGTGCTCTGTTGTAGAAATTCCTTCCTTGTATAGGAATCTGCTCCTTTGTATGGTAAAAACCTCTAAACAACTCTGATGTTTGGGGGGCTAGGAGACAAAATACTTTGTGGGTGGATCAATGTATGTGTGTGACTGGGAGGAAACTGAACAAAGTTTGACTTTTAAAAGGCAATGACATTTTTTTTTAAGCACAGGAGTGATACAATCAGCTTTGTATTTAGAAAATAAGGCTGCATTTAATTTACTGTCTGAATTATTCTTTAATTAGTTGATGATCAATACACCTCAACATAAGATTTGCAGTCATTTTGCCAGTTCCCTGGAGCTGCTACCAACTTGAACCACCAGAAATTAAAATTTCCTCTTGAGGATTATTTTTTTCAGATCACATAGGTAGTGTGAACTCAGATTGCAAATGTGGTTTAGGGATGGCTCATGGTTATGAATTACTAGGGTAAATATATGTGTTTTTTCCCTTTAAGAGAGCTTAGTTGGCATAGATGAGTTTCTTTTCTGTTCTATGCAGTGGGGTTTATGTCCCATATACCCTTACACAGGGGAGTGGCCAGGACCACTTATTAAATTAGTCAGCCTTGCAGAGCCCTGGGCTTTATCTCACATCCCCTACCTCCTAAGCAGGTGTCAAAGTGGAAGCTCAAGGTCTCCCAACTTCAGTAAAAATCTTCAGGTCAAAACTAGATCTTGGCATTCTTTTATCTCCTAGAACTTCCAGGTTATCTTATTTTTGAGGCTCGAAACCTTTATTATTTTTGTGTTAGCTCAGTGATGCATTTAAAAAATACTTAAAAAAATTTATCTGATACTTTGTTTTGCTCGAAAGTTTGTTTGCGGTATCTAATCTGCCATACTGTTAAATCCTTAGAGTAAGAAATCCTTATATGTTTATTCCAAAGGTAAAAAAACACAGACTCAAAGTTAGCATGACTTTCCTAAGATCACAGAGCCCTTTTGACAACCACATATCCTGTGTTGGATACTAATTGTAAGACAAGGCCAAAGTCAGCTTTTCTGACAATGCCTGGCACCTTGCTTTTACCTGTATACTTACTAGAGATCAACATTTGAATCAAATGTGATTTGAGTATATGAAATAGAACCTATAAAGATATGCCAAGACAGAAGGAGGATTTGGTAGATTTTACAGAACTCAAAGGTAAGATGTGCAGTCTGACCTCAGGAAGGGTTGGCATTCAATGTGAAAAATCATATAAGTGCAAGGCAGGTCACTCTGTCTTTCCTGTCCTCAGGGTCTCTATCTCTCCAGGTCTCTTGTGTCTCCTTCATTCTTCCACTTTTTTTTTTTAACTGACTCTCTTTACATGATTTTGCATTAGGTGAAAATATGACCATTTTAGTATTTAGAAAATAATCTCATAGCTAAAATATTCAACAGAGACGGACTGGGCTCTCTTAAAGTCCAATAAAATGATGGATGTGAGAAAATATAATTGGCTCACCTTAGGCTTCTTCTTCCAATCAGCTTTGGCCAGAGTAACACTTGGGATATGACAGTAGATTTTATGAAAATGTGGTATGGACATATTATTTAAAAAGAGAGAATAGGGAGGAAATTATTAAAAGAATAAATAGCCATTTCTAGTATCACTAGGAATATATATGTGTGTGTATGTGTATATACATACATATATATGTATATGTAAATACATATACATATATATATATCTTTACTATGCCATGAATTACTATGGAATGATGGGGAACAACAACAACTTGGATCCTTAAAATAATGCAATGGCTTTTTTATCTTTTGTTAAGCAAAAGTAGATTTATAAAAAAGTCTTTGTCTTCATATTAACCTTATGCTCATGTAATTTGCTTAGAAGGGTGACATTGACTTCCTTTTCAAGGTCGTTATGAGTTATTAAATGTGTTTTAATGCTTTGTTCCAACCAGTGAATGCCAAATATTGTTGTGCCCGATTTGCGAGTCCCCAGAGACCACCAAGGAGCCGACACCGATGCAAGTACAAAAGGGTTTTTATTAGAAGCTCAAGCAGGGGCTCACCTGCCTACCCGCCTACCCGTGTAGTGGCAGAAGGTGAAGCCACGAACAATAGCGAGTAAGATTTTTATGGGGTCAGGAACGGGGGTGTTACAGTGCACACATTGTACGTATAGCATCATGACATAAGCACCAATTACAATTGTACAGCACCCATGGTAACAGTTTTGACCATTCAGTATCTGTGAGGTGTCCATTACTTTTGGTGGGACCCAGTATGACTTTTGAGAATCCTTTGAAAATGACCAATTATGAGGTGAGTTCAAAGGGCCCATGTGGGGTTCAGGCAAGCGGTGAAAAATTGGCTAGTTTGTACAGAATAACTGTCTACAGTTCCCAGCCTTGACTCAGACCACAGGAATGTTTTTTGATTATTTGATCTGAGGGAGGTCCAAGGATGGCTTTAGCCTTGAGCAATCTGAGGCTTTTCCTGGAACTGGGGCTGCGTGCAGCCCGAGGTTGCTCTTAATGGAGGCCTTAATTTCAAAATGACGTTACTTAGGCTCTTCAATATAAGTTGTCAAAAAAAATGACCTTTTTGAACCTGACTCCTTGTAGAGGGTAGTTGCCAAAAAGAAGCCACCTTATAGATAGCTTTAGTGAATGGGACAACTCATTATGAATAGGACAAAACATATTTGAAATTGGTACCAATTGTAGGCTTATTTCAGATGCTTTATTCAACTAAGAGTCTATAGATCAATTCTTTCCTTGGTTTATTTTATTTCTTGCAGTCACCTTTTCAGAAATTTAGGTCCTTTTGGATACTGGGTACAAGAAAAGAAGGTAAATGCAAGTTTGTGTATGTGTGTGGGGGGGTAGTTATTTTGAACAATTAAAGGAAGTATCTTCTAAGGATTACAAAACTAAAGTGTCAGGAGATTATTTTAGCATACATTTTCTACATTTTTTAAACATTGATTTTTTTAAAAGAACACAAAGTATTATATATTTGGAAGCTCTTTAGGGATACAGAATCCTTCCTAGAGAAGCACTATGGGAGTGATTGAAAATGTAAGGGCAATAATAAATCTAAACATGGTTTGAGAAGGGAGAAGAAAAATTAGGGCAGGTCATTCTGTTTCTAGCTTCAAAGAGAATGACAAGACCCGAGTAGGGGATTGGAAAAGAAATACATAGAGCAATTTGAATATGTTGCAGTTTTTGTTGTAAGATATTCTGTCTACCCTCTTAATAATGCCCAAGCTCCCAGTACTTACAATTTTGTATTTGTCAAAGAAATTAATTGTGGAGCCTCTGGTCCTTGAACCTCATTGTGATAACCATCAAAATATACAATAAATTCATTTAAATTGAGCTACAGATGAGGTTCTTCCCTATAACTTTTTTGTGATATTATGTAATATGACTCCAGTAAATAAACGAGATAAGTTACATCTTGAGAAATAGCTGTTTGTGTCTTGTTCTCCAAGTATAATATTATTTTTTATTTTTTAAATTTTTAAATGTTTTATTTTTTTATGTTTTTTATTTATTTCTGAGAGAGAGAGAGAAGCAGCGTGAGCATGGGAGGATCAAAGACAGAGGGAAACAAAGAATCTGAAGCAGGCTCCAGGCTCTGAGCTGTCAGCACAGAGCCTGACTCGGAGCTCGAACCCATGTGAGATCATGACCTGAGCCGAAGTCTGATGCTTAAATGACTGAGCCATCCAGGCGCCCTTCAAGTATAATTTTAGTAGATAATTAATGAGTATCTTTTTGAGAATTTACAAACTTTATAAAGAAATAGATTAGATATCATGATGATTGTCAGGTGGGACTCATCATTTTGTACACCTAAACCTAATGTTAACTAACTAGAATTAAAATAAAAATTTTAAAAAGAAATGTGATAGAAATATACTAAGTTTTGGGGTGCCTGGATGGCTCAATTGGTAAACACCTGACTCTTGATTTAGGCTCAGGTTGTGATCTCACGGTTCCTGCCGTTGAGCCCCATCCCATATTGGGTTCTATGCTGACAGCACGAAGCCTGCTTGGGATATTCTCTCTCTCTCTCTCTCTCTCTCTCTCTCTCTCTCAAGATAAATAAACTTAAAAAAAAAAGAAATGTACTAAGTTTCTAGGAAGTCAGGGACTATAATAGCCATCAGCATAGACAACATTTTAACTAATGCAAAGTCTGTTACAGTGTATGTGCTCAATTATCGTTTGTTGGATGAGTGGACAAGGTGCATGTTCTGTGGGCTACAAAGACAGTAAATGACATGATATAGTGTTTTGGGCTTTCATTTTATTTTGCAGGCTATAAGCAGGTAAATAAAATAAAAATAAATGTGATGTCAAATTGACTTGTAATTCAGGCTTGGAAATCTAGAAGTTTCTGGTTCATAAAATGATGGTTAAGGTTGAATCTACATAATCTACATTAACTGCTAGTTTGTCCCTGAAAACTTGTCCAGGGCTCGCTGACATTAAAGAGAGCAAGAATTATGAACTGCAGCCTTCCTGGACACATAATTTATCTCTTTTTCTATGGCATTTACCTTGAATAGTGATGAGCATATTAAAAATGTCATAAATAATAAGTCATGTAAGACTGCTTTATTTTGGAGTTTTAAAATTAAACTTAGGGGACTCCTGGGTGGCTTAGTCGGTTAAGCGTCCGACTTTCGCTTAGGTCATGATCTCACAGTTCGTGGGTTCGAGCCCCGCGTTGGGCTCTGTGCTGACTGACAGCTCAGAGCCTGGAGCCTGTTTCAGAGTCTGTGTCTCCCTCTCTCTCTGACCCTCCCCTGCTCATGCTGTCTCTCTCTCTCTCTCCTAGAAATAAATAAAAAATATTTAAAAAAAAATAAATTAAAACTTAGGGGGAAAAGGATGTAATAGTAGAATGAATTGGGCTATGAAATAACACTTTTTAGTAAAATTAAAATAAAATTTTAATAAGGATGGAGACTTCTCCATATTATATAATTAGAGCTGAAGAAAATGTTAACTGACAATTTATGATATTTTACTCTTGATAATCTGGTAGGTTGAGTCTCTAAAATGTGGGGATATATCCTTTTCTTTGAATTCCCAAGGTCTAACATGAAGTCTGGCACTTCCCTCAAAACGGAAATGTAACTAACAATAGTGAATTCCCTGTTAAGTAGCTAATCCCACTGTATTTGGTGGAGAATCCACTCACTAAGACCTTTGAATAGTTTGTGGATGAAAGTATTTTAGACTTCTGTTTCAGAAATCCATCTCAGACTTCTTCCTTTTTACTAATAAGATGTTACAGTGCAATGTTGCTTTAAAAAATGTTTGGGCCATTTGAATGGCAAGAATGTCACCAAAAATATATAAAAATTCCATTTTCTATAGGGGCAAAAGGACAAAGTGCTAAAGACAGAGGCTTAAATTCCAGTTTTGAATTGAACGTGTCTTGAAACATGAGGCAATATATCCTTGGTTGACTAACGCAATGTGTAAGATGAAATACCTTTTATAGAATCCATCTTGAAAAGTATAAGCCAATGACAGGCAATCAGTTGTTTTTCAAGAAGAGATAAGGACGTAGTTAAAAGCCTTAATGTTGATGAGAAATGAGCTTGCTGGTGCTTTAGCGGACTGAATGTATGGTTTGTAGGAAACAAGCTTTAAGTTTTCAGGAAAATTGTAAGTGCAATAAGATGTCACTGAAACAATGTATTAGAGAATGTTAAATCTCTGGTTAGAGCAATAGGCTGAATGATCACTTTTTTGGGCTCATCTTTGCCTGCTCCTCTAGATTAAGTGACACTGTTTTGTACTTCCTACTCTCTCCTGCTTTTATGCTTTAACTCCTGTTAATGTGTTACTGAGCTCTCTGTATCTACCTTTGACCTTTCCCTCGACCTTGAGAATCATAGGTACATACTTCTGGTGGATATCTTCACTTGGAAATCATACATGGCCTGAAGTTAATATTATATCTTCTTCATTTCCCTCTAATGTTACCCAAGAGTAGCTTCTCTTCTAGTTGTTTACCATCATTCAGTTGGTCAAGACGGAAAACTAGAAGTTCCCCTAGACAGGGCTGCTGCTTGCTGAGGCAGTTCATGAAAACTAGAAAAAGGTGACTTTTTTTCAAGCACATGCAAACTCTACTTGATAAACAAAGATCAGGTTGTAGGTCAGTCCCTCTTTTCCCCCTCAGTTCAGGGCATGACATGTATAACTGTGTGGGACATTTCTCATTCTAGATTCTTCCACTTTCCTAACCACATATCTGATCTGTTTTGAAACTTCAAATATTCTGTAATCTGCAACTCTTTTTTCTTTGCTTAATTCTTTTAGATCAAATATTTAATACAGAGAAAAGTATGTATGTTATTGTACGTGTGCTTACTCTAATAATGTAGAGAACACCAGTGAACCTAACACCTTCCCAAGAAGCCAGAACATTATTGGTTTTTTGCCCTGTCCTTTTTGATTCTTACTGTCTCTGCCCTATTCCTGTTCCCAGCAAATATCACTTAAACTGTTGCACACATCAATCCATAATCCACATCACCACACACTTAATCACCACACATTTACTCCCCAGCTAGAAACTCTTCTATAGATTTCCATTCCTTGGAGAAGAGCCTCTAAATTGCTCACCATGGCAGAAAAGGCTGTTTGAGTTCTATGTCCCCTGAGGTGAAAGCTCCATCTTTTGCCACTTCACAGTTTAGGCAGAACTAATGGCAGTTCTTCAGACAGCAGCTCACACCACTGTTTGCTCTGACACTACTACCCTCTGCCTGGATTGGTCAGTCCTTTCACGTTGTATTGAAATTACCACTTTATGTCAGTCTCCGTTATTAGACTACCAGCTCTTTGAAGACAGCAAACCTATCTAATTTGTTTTTGTTTCTAATCCAATTTCTGGATCATAGCAGACTTTGAATGAATCAAAATGTTGAAGAAAGGACTTTATCTTAATATCTTTGTAGTTGATGTCAAATCTTCATTCTAAATTCTTGTTGTAGATCAACTGGTCATATATACATTTGTTCTGGATTCCTTTCAATGTACATTATATATATATACATTAAATATATATAGTAAGTGTATATTTAATAAAAACATATTAAATATATATTAAATAAAATATATTTAATAAAACATTAAATATGTATTTAATAAAACATATTATATTTAATAAAATTATATATATATATTGCCATCATGTATACATAGCCTCTGAGTTACCTTAGGGAAATTTGTTAATGTGAATCAGGGAATTTGACAGTTAAAACAGTCAGATAATAGTGTTGATTTTTTCCCCACTTCAATATAATTAAGTGACTGAACTCAAAGGACTTACTTGGCATCATACAAACTCATCTTACATGAAGGTTGTCCCAGGGCACTGTTGGGTGAGGTTTTAGAAGTTTCATTAGCATACATGTATCTTTTCTTTTGGTCCCCTCTTTCATGTCTGGCGTCTCCTCCCTCCCTAGGACATAATCTCCCATCATTGCTGTTCAGGATCAGCTGAAGCTCCCATCAACAGTGTGTTACCAGAGTAGCATCATGTGTTAGTTTCCTCTCCACACTCTCTGATGTTTAAACCCTCTTTTCACAGGGCCAACAATTTTTACTGACTGTCAGGAGGAAAGCGAGGTCATTAAATTGATTCAGTTAGGATATGAATAACTGTTATTTAGTTTAATCTCTGGGCTGTCTCAAGTGTAGCTAGCTTTTAAAAGAGGATTCCTCTTGCCCAAAAGAAATGAAGCTTGAATGATGCATTGTATTTAGTGGGTGGTATATCTTGATATTTTTCTAATTATACCAAATAATGCACATGCATATTCTTTTCCCCGCAAATTGGCCTTGCTTGGATGTGAAAATATTCAAATTCATCCTTTCATGAAAGAAGTGATAAGCTTTGTAAGTATTATGCAGTGTCAGAGTCAAACATATGTACAAAGGATTTCAGAATCAGTTTGGTTAGTTATTATCTGTGGATATCAGCAATAAGAGAAAAATTGGAGCCTCTTTGTGCATATTTGAACTTACAAAAAGCAGGTTTCCGTTTTGCCTTCTCTTTCTACTTCCACAGAAATCCCATACTGTGAGAAAGCTTGGTTAGTAATATAGTCTTTTCGCTTTTCTCCAGGTCTAACACATAGCAGGGTGGTAAGAGATGTTTGAAACTTCAGTATATTTTTCAAAGTGACAAATATTTGTTGGAATTACACTATTTTCAACGCAGTGTGCAGTGAATAAGACATGATTCCTGTCCTCACATAGCTTATTAGAGGTCCTCGTGTCCAGATAGAAGGCAAGATGTAATGAATGTTATATAGTACAAATAGCCTCCCTAAATTACCAGGAGAAGATTAATTGTGTATGGCAAAGACTGAAAAGATTTTGCCAAATGATGGCATCTGAAGAATAGCTATAATCTTAAAATGTAGAGATATGGGTAGGATATTCAGAAAAAGGAAGGAGTGGTAAGCAAAATACATAGGCAGGAAGGGAGAGAAGCCTAATGTGGAAGTGTCAGGGTGGAGGAGAGGTTAGGTGGCCTACTTAACTACTTTAGGTTTTGACTGAGAAACACTCTCAGCTCACAGTAACCTCTTTGTTATTCTCAGAGAAACAACTCAGGCTTGTTCCCTTTTTGCTACTTAACATATCTATAGTTCAATTGTTTCCATTATCAATTGGCTTGATTTTATTTTTTTTATTTTTATTTTTTTTTTAATATTTTTATTTATTTCTAGGAGAGAGAGAGAGAGACAGCGTGAGCAGGAGAGGGTCAGAGAGAGAGGGAGTCACAGACTGAAACAGGCTCCAGGCTCTGAGCTGGCAGTCAGCACAGAGCCCGACGCGGGGCTCGAACCCACGAACCGCGAGATCATGACCTGAGCGAAAGTCGGACGTTTAACCGACTAAGCCACCCAGGCGCCCCTCAATTGGCTTGATTTTAAGGAAGAACAAAATCTCCTTTGTTCTCAACAAAGAGAGGAATTTGACAATTTTAAGAACTGTTTAAATATTGCATCTTAAAGCTTTGAATTGTCCAAGGAATTTTAAATTTTCTACAGTGGTGGATTGCATCAGCTGCTAATGGGTTTTAACAAGCAATTATTAAGTACCAACTACAAACCAGATACCATCTTTGGTGCTGTGAATGAGAAGTCTCTACCCTCACGGAGCTTGCCTTTCAGCCAGGGAGACAGAAGATAGACAAGTAAACAAACAAATAGCTTATGGAGTGATAAATGTTCTGAGTTTTTGCTATGGCAACAAAGAATAATAAATATATAGTACCTTAAAAAAAGAGCATTTATTTCATGCTCTTAGATCTGGGGTTACTACAGTGGCTTCCATGTATCTGTCATTCCAGCACACAAGTTGGAAAGCAGTGGCTGCCTCAGACAAGATCTTCTCTTGGGGGTTTGGGAGGAGGGGGTATTAGGAGCACAGGAGGGCTGATGAGGCTCCCTAAAGCTCATTGTCACTTCCAACTACATAACAGTGGCCAAAGGAAGTGATGTGGATAAGCATTAGATCAATGGATTGGAGAAGTGCATATCTCTTATAGAGAATACTGTGGGGAAGAGGGACTATTTGCTGAAAATAATCCAATCGACCTCAAAAAATAAAAGTAAATGAGTGAAACTTTTTGAGAGTAATGTTTATTGTAAAGAAAATAAAATCCAGTAATAGGATTTTTATCTGGAGATAGAGCAAAAAGCTCCTTTAGACAAGAGGTGACTTTCGATGAAAGTTGAATGACAAGCTAAGAAAGTCATGGATAGAGTTGGAGAAAAGGCAATCTCACATAGGTAACAATAGGTGCAAAGGCCCTATATGGTAGAAATTAGCCTTGCTCAAAGGGTAGGAAGATGGCCAAGGTAACTGAGGCATGGTAAATAATAGTGATTGGAGAGGAGCTCAGCCTGACAGACAGGAGCCAGATCATATTGGAGGTTGTAGGCCAGGTAAGGAGTTTGGGTTTCATTCTTGGTGCAGTGGAAAAGCATTAAGACTTTCAAGGCAAAGTAGTGACATAATATAATCTATATATAAAACAATTTCTCTTGTTCTGTGGATTAGGGACTCTGGGAGTGAAACAGGCAAGGGTAGAAGCATGGAGATGACTATTGGAGAAGTCCATAAGAGAGATAATGGCAGCTGGCAATAAGGTGATGAGAAGGAAAAGGGGAGAGATCTAAGATGAGATATATTTGGAAGTATAATTAAAGTAGGATTTATTAACTTCTCTCTTAGAAGAGACAGTATGCTTTTGAATAGTCTGAACAAACACACAATGTGGTAGAGGGGAAAAGCACAGGACGTTGGAAGATTTTTCTTTATCTAGGCTTTGCTTCTTAGGACATGTTGACTCAGGGCAGCGTAACTATTCTGAACCTTAGTGCCCATAATTCCAAAAAAACAAGCAAATAAATTGAATAAATAAATGGATAGGAGAATGACCAAAGTCATGTAATTTTCAGAGGATTAAATATTAAAGAACTTAATATAAAATACGAAGAGTCCACATGGGTAAGGCTTATATTTCTTTGCCTTAGTATGGTCATTTGTTGGCATTCAAAAAAATGTTCTAGATATAGGTAGTTCCTCAAGTTGTGCATTCTGGAAGATGATACAACGGTGGGAGTAGGGGCTTATAAATTCACCTAAACTCTTACCTAAAATATCAGTGTTGTTTCTCCCAGTCTCCAAGTGAGTGCAGTCACTGGAAAATGCAGGAACTGCTGAAGCTTGAAGTTTTTCTAAGCATGGATTTATGATATATGTTCTTGTGAGTCACCCTCTCATGGGCTGACCTATATGTTGCTGCCAGGGATAAGGGATAGTGTACCATAAGCCTTATCAGTTAATATAGCACTTTTGCCTGTATTGGAGTGATTAAGCCATTGTTTTGGCAAAAACACCTTAACATCAAATTGAGCTGTCAGGGATTTGCAGGTAATGTAGCAATTTTTCAGACAGGGTTCTGGCATTTTCTGATAACATCACTGTTTTATATGTAATTAATACTACTATTTGGTGTTTCTGAGACATGAACTTCAACTACCTCATAAGTCCAGGATTGGGGGGAGAGGTGACATTTTCCTAAGTATCCTAATCTGTTCTTTTCTGATTGTCTCCCCTGTTTGAGCTGGTCTTCGAAGACCTATGACTGCTATTACTTATGATAAAAAGCACACACAGATCCCAAGCAAACATAAAACTATTTCTATTTGTTGTTTCCATACAGATTCAGCTAATTACAGTTATGTATACAGCACTGCAACTTAGAGGGTGTATATTTAAATGAGTTGCCTTAACATAATTATTGTTTCTATATGCATGTGCCATTCAAGTTCCAGAAGAAAAATAAATAAATCAGTTGGTTCAAGCTCCCAAACCCCATGAAGGGTGAATAGCATAAAGGAAACAAATAAGGGATGTCAAGGCAGCTAGTGACTAGCAACAAAGGAAGCCATTCTAGTCCCTGGGCTTGAAGGGAAATAGCATTACTTGAGGCTAGAGACAGTTGGAGCTTCACAAAGAGGATCAACTAATATTAATTGTAGTCCTGGAATAATGTAATTGGTGGAAATGTGGTCCAAAACATAGAGTCTAAGGGGAAAAATATACTTATTTCTCTCTCCTCCCAACCTCGGTTTCCTTCTGGTGCTGCCTATTGGCCAAGCCCTATTTAAGTCCGGCCACAAAGAACTTAAGACGATGTGGATCATTGGTACAGGCTTCCAGTGACAGATGAGAGAGGAGAAGAGCAAGGAATGAATTTAAGGGACTAAATGAAGAAAAACTGTGCAGTTTCTAATTCTCAGCTGCACTATTATTGTACTCTGAAATATGCTTCCAATTATCTGAACGGTTTTAAATTTTTTCTAAACAATGATTTGCCGTCTTGTGGGGTAATGTCCAAGAGGCCAACAATAATATTTCAATTCTCCACGTTTGGAAATCACTGGGTCATGAGAAATAGTCCAGGCATCCCATTTGGTTTTACCACTGACTATGCTAAACAGGGGGTTGGGAATTTTGAGCTCTGGTTCCACCACAAAATAAGCATGTGACTGAGTTAAGTAATGGTGACTCTGTGGATTTCTGTTTTCTCAGCTGTAATATGAGGAAGATTCTTTATTTTATAACTTGTGAGGATCATTGTAACCACTGCTGAGTCACAGATAACTTCTGGAGTATATATTTAAGAAAGGCTAATCCATAGCCAATAATCTATATAATAATGAAAGCCACGTATATGTGATTTTAGTTTTAATGCTATTTGAGATTATCTATAATATCAGACTTAAATCAGCACGATTAGTTGAAAGTTGACATAAATACAGATGTCTTTTGTATAGTCTGCTATAACTTCGTGATATGAAATTAAATGCAAATATTTGTTACTAATGAAAAGATGAAGTATGAGAGGTTGTTGGAACTCTGATACTGCAGAGATGGCTGTATTTATGCTTCTATTACAACATATGCTTGCGAATAAGCATCTGTGGAGGGTCAAAGATAACACTAGTGAAGCCATTAACTGCTTTACATGAGATCTGTTCTCTTAAACTCACACAGCCAGATTTGAGTCTTTGTCTCTTGCTCTTCGTGGGGCTAAGAGTTCTTTTCCTTCGGGCTGTTTTTCCCCCTCTATGTTCCTTTCATAATCAACTTCCTTCTTCCTCTTTCAAATTGTATGTTTTTGCCGGATTCTCATGCTTTTGTCCTAAAACCAGACATAATTTGGCATGTAATAGAGGCTGGGCGATTTTTAAGAGCTGCCAGATTACAGTGAAAGAAAGCAAGAGGGATCAAAGTGTTTGTTGATCAAGAAAGCTCAAAGTTATAGGAGGTTCCTATTAACAGAGAAATTGTCTTTAATATAAAAAAGGCATATCTGGTAAATATCCTTTTTTCCACAGTTGTAGGGAATAAAGTATATATTAATCACATGATATAATGAGTCAGGGTTAGATGGCCTTCTTTCTATTCCCCACAAACCATTTCTGTAATGTCTCAGGAGATAGCATCAAAATGCCCAAAGTACAGTCATAGGAGTCACTTTCTCTAAACCTTCACACCTGGTCACTCACTGCATTTGGCAGAATTCTGTTGATTGCATTTCCTTTTTTTTTTAAATTTTTTTTTAATGTTTTATTTATTTCTAGGAGAGAGAGAGAGAGACAGCGTGAGCAGGGGAGGGTCAGAGAGAGAGGGAGATACAGACTCTGAAACAGGCTCCAGGCTCTGAGCTGGCAGTCAGCACAGAGCCCGACGCGGGGCTCGAACCCACGAACCGCGAGATCATGACCTAAGCGAAAGTCGGATGTTTAACCGACTAAGCCACCCAGGCGCCCCTGTTGATTGCATTTCCTAAATTATCTCCTGATGTATTCTCCATTCATTGGCTTGTTCATTCATTCGACAATTAAGTGTCAGGCACTGTGCTAGGTTCCGGAGATTCAGAGGTGAAAAAAATCTTTATGGTCTTAACCTCACAGTGCTGATAATGTAGTGAGACTACATTATAAAAGGACTATGGAGAGCTCCTTCACCACTTTTGCCATATGAAGACACAGAAAAAAAAAAAAAAAAAGGCTGTCTGCAAACCAGGAAATAGGTTTTCACCAAACACTGAATCTACTAACAATTAACCTTAGAGATCCCATCCTCTAGAGCTGTGAGAAGTACATTTCTGTTGTTTATAAATCCCCTAATCTATGGTATTCTGTTATACCAGGGTGAATGAACTAAGACAAGAAGGGTTAAGAAGTAGTAGACATAGGCAGGGTTAGGAGTTTGCATTTTATTTAAATTGTAGGGTGAAGTCCCAGTTGAAAATTGGAGAGTAACATGGTCAGCCTCACCTTTCAAGAAGATACCTCTGACTATTTAGTAGAGAATGGATTGGAGAGCATCAGGCGTGGGGATACAGAAAACTAGTTCAAAGCTAACACATTGTCAAGGTGAGAGATTATAATGGCTTTTAATAATCTTGGTAGCAGAAAAAAAGGAACTGAATGAATATTGGCATGGAGGACTCTGTGCTATGCTACCCAGAGTTTCCTTTTAGGACTGAGGCATTGTCTCCCAGTTACTAGGGGTGTTAACTGCTAACACCATAGAGCGTAGTGTATCCCTAGCACTTACCCTTTGCCCAACAGAAGTGCCTCCTTTAAGATCACGCCTTTGGGTTGACTCACACCCAGTGATCAGTCAATGAGAAAGAAGAATAAGGCCCTTGCCTTAAGTCAGGATAACTCAGAAAGACCATTCTAGCTACAGAGGTCCCTGTAGGATCAGCTGAGGCCTCTGTTGTAGCTACATGGCAGTGAAACTACTGCCTCTGCCCATCCTGTTTCCCTGTTCCCATAGAAATATTATTGTGTGTCATCCCCACTAGACTTCTTGTATATAAATCTCTGAGTCTGTTTTCAACATGAACCAAGACAATCAAATATTTTAATTTTGAAGGTAGAATTAATGAGATCTGTGAACAAAGTAGAGTGGTTATGGGGGCAAATAAGAAAAAATAGAAGAATCTATTATGTCTCCAAGGTTTCCAGCTTCAATTTCTAAGGGAATGATTATGCCTTTTACTGGACTTGGAAAGACTGAAGATCTTCAGTAGGGTTTTGAATATGATTTGCTACGGAAGCCTCCAACATCTGCCTGCTCAAGCAGGAAACATCAAGTATGTACAGTGTACCTTTCTTCAGATCTCTACTGCCACCTCTCGTATCTTGGCCACCCTCTCTCACCTGATGTTCTCTAACAGCTCTTGACTTATCTTCCTGGTTACAGTCATGTTTCTCTTAAATCCTTTTTACATTATTCAGTTAGAGCAACAGTATGAAACTTTGTAATTTAAGTTTCATACTCAAATGGTTTCCTGTTGTCCTGAGGATGCAGTTAATATCCTTTAATCTAGCTTATAAAATCTGCCACCTGGACCAGGTCTAGACAGTTGGCCTCATCTCCTTTCCCTCCCCTCTTTTATATTATCACTCTCAAGTTTTTCATGTCTTGAATGCATCTTGTTTTGTCTTACAGTTTTTGCCCATGGTGTGTCCTCTAAGACATGCTACTTTCCTTTCAGAGGGCCCTCTCCTAATCCTATTTCAAGACAAAGTTTAAATGTTAGCTCCTCAGGAAAGACTGTGTCTTGGAAGACCCCTCTGGCATATTTTCATAGATCACTGGACTTTGCTTATCATGATGCTCATTCAAGGTTTGTTTTGGCAGGTCTCTGGCAACCTATTACTACATTAAGGGAAAGAAAAGTCTAGTTTAAACTCACATAAAATTTTGTTTGATAATTCCATAGAGCCCCAGCCCTTCTCCTCATCTCCTTTTATCATCAAATCAAAAAGCACTTAAACTACCGACAACCCCTTATCTGAGACCTTGGTGTATAGGTTTCCATTAAAATCGGTTTTCTAGGTCGGATAAAACTAAATGAACTTGTCTCTTTACAACCCACCAACTACTCCAGCATCCTCCCCTGGCCATAGACCTAATAGAACGAGGAACCCTAATAGCAGACTTTTCTTCTTGCCCAACTAAGGCATCCTAGGAAGAAGGGGAGTTTCTAGTACCTGCTTTCTTTGCTTTCCTTTGCTGAACTTGGCTGTGCATGAAAATATTCTGACTACAAGTTTCCAAAGCTGTCCCTAATTGCATTAAAAAAAATGCTTATTTTGAAAGACAGAGAGAGTGAGAGCAGGGGAGGGGCAGAGAGAGAGGGAGAGAGAGGATCCCAAGAAGGTTCTATGCTGTCAGCAGAGAGCCTGATGTGGGTAGCTCAGTCTCATGAACAATGAGATCATCACCTGAACCTAAATCAAGAGACAGATGCTCAACTGACTGAGACACCCAGGTGCCCCCCAAACTGCATTTTGTAAAGCAGTTAAAAAATGCACCTATTCTGTATAAGGATCTCTTGTTATAATGCATTATATCAATGTATTTTCTTTTTTACCACTGATAAGAAATTTATTCATCAGAAGCTATCCTGCTCAGGCATTTAATCTCTGAAATGCTGGGAACGTTGGATGAGTGCAGAGCATTAGGGATTTCTGGCTATTAGGGTTGGCACTTGAGCATGGATTTCAATCTCAAATTGTCTTGGACTTCTTAAAGATATCCAGGACCCTCTCTAGAGGAAACTTATTGGTGATTAAGGGTATAACATTCACAGTCTTGATTTCAAGCATTGAAAATGCCATGGCTGCCTATTGTGCTATTAAAACATGCCTTGATGTTTACTTCCTGGGTGGGAGTATTCACTAGTCATAGTTGTCAGAGATCATATCTATTGTCTCCTAAATACCAGGGTCCAATAAGAGTGGACTTTGTAAATGCTAGTCAACAATGGTAGCCTTTGCTACATGCATTTAATGGTGATTTATGTTTTCATCTAGTAAATAATCCACTTTATAGGTGATTTTCCGAGAGCTCTGCTTTGGAGATATGGAGGACAATATTATCTTGGACTTCTTTGGCTGAGAGGTAGACAGATTAACCACCAACTCTTGAGTTACACACATTGATTGCCTGGCCACAAAGTGACCAGCCTGGTTGGCCTATCTACACACAAAGACTTTTTTCATGACCTCAGATCTCATCCAAAGGGATAGATTCTTATAGACTGTGGCCCAATCAGTGCTTTTTCTTCAAAGGCAAAATCAGGAAGTTTGTAGCAAAAGTTTGTAAAACTATCAGAAGTTCTTGTCATTAGAAGCTAAAGCACAGAATAAGATGGACAGAGACAGATTTTATGGCCAGTCTGTAGAATTCATTGTGTTCTCAGGGAACATTAGGGTTGATGGCAACCCTGTTAGGTCATCTTACCCTGTGGAAGTGAGATCCTGTGGACAAGGACAATGTCTAAGGTATCACTGCTCTATTCCTATTACTTATCAGGGTGTCTACCTAAAGAAGCCACTCGGTAAATATTTATGTTGCCAATGGTGGATGTCTGATTTCAATAGAATTCATCTTCATTCATGTTTCATTTGGGCCTACTTCTACCATTGGGAGGTTTGTCTCAGCTGTTTCTCCTTCTTTGTCTCATGATTCTGCCCTTTCTAGTTGGCCCCGTGCATCATCAGGGACAGGTTCTCAGTTTGGATCGCTGTGGCCATTGTGCCTGCTTTTTTAGATATCTGGACTGAAAACTATGAGGAGTGCTGTTCATCCTCTTTCCCTACAAATTGTTGTATCTATTGTCTTAGTCAGCTCAGGCTGCCATAAAATACCATAGATTAAGTGGCTTCAACAACAGAAATTTACCTCCTTACAGTTATGGAGGCTGGAAAGTCCAACATCAAGTTGCTAGCAGAGTTCAGTTTCTAGTTCAGTTTCTAGCCAGTGCTCTCTTCCTGGCTTGTAGACAGCTGCCTTCTTGCTGTATCCTCACATCACACACACGCACACACACACACACACACACACACACAGAGAGAGAGAGAGAGAGAGAGAGAGAGATCTTTTATTTTTTTTAATAAGGCCATAGTCCCACCATTATCACCTCATTTAACCTAAATTGCTATTTGAAGACCCTATCTGCAAATAAAGCAATATTGGGAATTAGGGCATCAACATATGAAGGTCAGGGGAACACAGTTCAGTCCCCATGGCAGGTATTATAAATGTCTGCCTTCTGCAAAAATTGTCATCTCATGAAGTCAAGGATACTGCCATCGACTGTATCCTGGCATGCAGTAAGAGCAAAGAAAACCTTGAATTCCTGAAGGGACTGGACATTTCTAGCAAACTAACTGAATAACCTTGGGGAAAATCATTTACCACTTTAGGACTAAATTTTCCCTTCAGAAAAATGAAAGGTTGGATTCTGATCTCTAAAGTTGATCTGAACCTTGTAATGTATAATTTTCCTTGCCTGAGGGGAAATCATTTTAGCTAGCTTGGTAGAGCTCTTTATGCCCTTCTAAGGCCTTTATCATTAATCAACAAGAATCTACTAAATGATGTGCAAGGTGTTGTGTGGGATACCAAAGAATTTAGGAAAAGACATTTAACATCTCACTTCCTGCAGCTTCCTCATTTTTGCCTACGGGTTCATAGTGAATGGTGGCTCTCTTTGTTTTGGGTGCTGCTATGCTAATGTAATATAATACTACTAAATTCATCTATCACTGAATAATGTGAAATTTCTGATATCTACGATATAGCCATATTTGAAAAAATCACTTTTGTTCTTCACAATGTCAGATGTAATTCTCTTCAACAGTTTTTTTGATGGATACTTATCTTCAATATAAAGTTCAATGGTATGTCTTTTTATTATGAGTTTGGTGCTCTAAGGCAGTTCTAACTATTGTAGTTACTTTATATTATTTTCTTGGTGGTCTTATGTGTTAGCTTAACTTCTCCCTCTGAATGGGCTCTGAGTGGTATGAGTCTAAGACACACAGATTCGAAATGACCTTCTCTCCATCTCTGGATTTAGCACAATCTTATACCCAACAATTAATCTCAAAGTGCAATCCTCTTCTAAATTTGATTAGCTGGTTGTTATTTTTGGATTCATAGAACTTATTCTTTTTATCTCTTCCACCTCTTAATTAACAAGATGATTTTGGTAATAAGGACATACCCTTCCAGAGATGTGCAGGAGATTGGAAGCATGTGGTAAATTATTGATGGCGTCTTGTTCCCCTCATGGAGGTATTGGGTTAAATAGAATGACTTTTGAAATGACCTGTGAAACTTATGCTATTCTTTGAGCTCAAGATATGGAAAAAAAAAAAAAAAGAAAAAGAAAAAAGAAAGAAGCATGTATACAGATTTATTAGAATTTGTCTTTTCAAGATATGACACTGTATTTATGTATTTCTTATGAATCTCTTCATGCATTTCTGTTTTTTCAGTGGCTGCTCAATATTTGATTTTGAAATTATTCTCCTTTCCTTTCCTTACTTGAAAAATTTCCATTTTGTGCATGGAAACTTTTTTACTTAAGGCTGTTTTAGTACTGTCTTTGATTAACTTAATGATTATATCTGTATATAAATTGTCTCAAGATGAACATTTTGGATCACACCCTAACAGGAACAAACTCTTCTCTTCTAGTGGGTAAGTATGATAGAGTCTATGTTCTTTTGGATTTATAAAGCAAACATTCTGATAGACTATTACAGTTCAGCAGCAGTTATGTAGGTATGGAACATGAGGAGAATGGTAGAAAGAAGCCAAGTGTATTTAAAAGCAGATAGGAAGGATATAAATAAGAAAGAATTTGCAATGGGATGAGTTTTGCCATGCATATCAGTAGTAAACCACAGTGGAACCCAAGAAGATTCCTATCACTCAGAGGTGTAGTGTTTCTTTGGGCTGGAAAATGCATTCTGTTGTATGGGCTTCATTAGCATCACAGTCTTGAGCTCCTGTCATAACACCCAAACGTGGTGTGAGTACTGCCGTGGGCCTCTCAGCACCTGCCATGCGTTGATCACTGATCAGAGCCAAGGTTTCATTGCCTTTGAATTCCTGCTCGTCAGTTCAGCTTGGGAAGGGAGGTGATGTGCAGAAGGTAAGACAGTAAACAGTGTTTGGAGGAAGTGGTGGATCAAAAGTCCTGTCATCCTTTGTCTTCACAGAGCATGAATGACAAGGGCAGGCTCAGCGTGGGGTCACCTGAATTTCCCCATCCATGAAAAAACTGGCTTGCACTCCCAGGGATGAATGGTGTTTCTGGAGAGCCTACCCTGTCACTCGGTGCTGTCAGCAATAGTACTAATTAGTGTCAGTTTTAATAATGGCTCTTGAGACCCAAAGGGGACCAGTGTTTTGGTTACCGAACTAGGAATTTGCTTTTCTATTCAAATGATAAGGAAAATGAGCATTCTTTATGGGTCTCCAAATGTGGATGGAGAGTGAGTGAGTCATTTGACTACCATAAACAGCATTTTCATCTGAGTCTGATTAATATGCATTCTTTGGGTAGTGTCTGGGTATATAGACATCTGTGGTCTGAATCTGCATATGAGATAAGAATGCCCTCAAGTGTATCACATTTTTACTTTTTTTTTCTTTTTACACAAATGATGGGCACCTATCTTGAATACATTTTCCAGGGGTTGTGCTGTATTTTGCTGAGTACATTAACTTTTCTTTTACAAAGATTATTTGCATTTTTAAATTGTCTGGGCAAAGTCTACCTGTTGTCTGTAGCCATTGAAAAAGAGATGTAGAGTTTGCATTGGTGAACTGTGTCTCCTTAGAACAGAATTCTAAATTACTCAGTTAACTGATGTGTTCTTCATATGGTCTAATCTCTTTAGGGAGTAGGTGCTTGCCCTGGATGTGTTTCTTTCATGTTTACCTTCCTTTAATTATTTTTCTCTTTATGGAAGGAAGTGAACTGCCCAAGTGGCAAAAATGAAGAGCATTATCTCTATCCAACACAAATGTCATGTTAATGCTGATAATCTGGTAGCACAGAGATGGTTACAATTATAGCCTAACACAGAAAAAGACTTTTGTAAGCAGAGATTTAATGCTAAGAATGAGAACTAGTTCAAGCAATGAAACTAGTTCACTCTTGCAAGTGAAGCTAATATAGAAATCTGACTAAACATGAAAAGATTCATGAAAGTTTCTCCTAACATAAAAAAGTTGGGTTGTTATTTTCTGGAGAAAGGGGAGCTACCATTTCCTTATCTGCCAAATTCAGGGTGATCCGTATTACACATTTCTCTCTGTTTATAGTAATATTACATATTATCGACAGCATGGTCTGCTCTTTCACTGTAGAAAAAGAATGGATGGTTTTTGAAGTCTATTTAAAGCCCAAGCCTATCCAAACTTAAAAAGGAGTCAGGTAACATTTCCATTTTGTCATATGATGTATTATTCTCCCTTTTAGAATTGTGGCAGATTTTAAAAGACCTTTTTGGACTGTCTTGGCATGACATACTTCCCCTATTATACTGTTTTCAGTAGTAAGCTTGACATGCTTCTCAGGGTTCTGCTGAGCAGTGTAAGTTGTGTCTCAGGATGGAAATTTAAATCGTGAACTAAGAAACTTTAAGAAATATACCCTACCAAAGTTTTCTTTAAATGTAAATGTAAAGTAAGGATTTATCAGCAATTCGAAACAAATTACCAAATCAACATTGAGTAACTTTATACCATTACAGGGAAAACGGAAAGAAGACAATGAATTCTGATTTTCAGGTTAACCTAAAAATAATCTGAAAAACTTTATGTTATTTTTGTATTTAAACAATCTATATAAATGTGGCAATAGTACCATTTAAGTCCCGTAGGGGTTGAGTTAACTCCCATAAGATTCCCATTTAAGTCACATAGGAAGTAGCAGTGTCTTTCTTTCTTTCTTTTTTTTTTTTAAGTTTATTTATTTATTTTGAGAGAGACAGAGAATGGGCATGAGTGGGACAAGGGCACAGAGAAGGGGAGGTGCGGAGAGAGGAGGAGGGCCAGAGAGAGGGGGAGAGAATCCTGAGCAGGCTCTACACTATCAGTGGAGAGCCCAATGAGGAGCTTGATCCCATGAATCATGAGATCATGACCTGGGCTGAAACCAAGAGTCGGCCACCCAACTGACTGAGCCACGCAGATGCCCCCAGAACTAGCAGTATCTATTGCTGATAATTATGAGGGCTCTTGCATATATGTCAGGGAGAGATGAGGGGGGATTTGGGGCAGGGCAGGAAGGAGTGAGAATGATAATGAAGAGGATAGATTACTATCAGTTTCTTACCTGGTTCTAGGGACTAAAATTTTGAACTCCCAGAGAATGGTTGAAGAAGCTGAGAGAACAGTTTGAAGAGATTTTATGAGGTTCTGGGTACAGGCAGAATTGCTTTGGGGACAGATATTAAAGAGTGGCCCAGTACTGAGTTAAGAGGACCCTCAATATTCTGATACTTTGAGGAGCTAAAGCTCTGGGAAATCTGCAGGCAGCACCCTCAGCCTCTGGGAACATTTATGGGTGGATCCCGAGTTGGGCATTGGCATATATGTGCTGCTGCTGCTGCTGCTGGGCCTTCTCAGAGTAACTTCTGGCTGCACATGTGACCATGCTGGGTAGCCCAGGTCAGAAAGACCATCTGGGTGCAGGAGGATGGCTGTGGAGGCAGACTGCTATTGGAAGCAGCTAAGACCTCCCCATTGGGTCCCCTCAAAAAAGCAGAGTAATCCAACCATTGTATGGAGTAAAAGTCATGCCATCATGCTTTGCACACAGAGAGGAAATGTGACCTTGGTTTGTGCTCAGAAACTGATGAAAAGAGAGACTTGATTTTTGTGGTCAGAGGCTACACTGGGGCTAAATGAAGTAATGTATGTAATAGGCCTGTTCTGGCTTCTCATTCAAGATGGCTAATTGAGCATACATATTAACCTCCTTTCCCTCTCAAGACCCAAATAAAATGTTAAAGACTAAGAAATAGAATCTACTTAGTGGTGAAGAGAATGGAACAACAGCTGACAGGGTATTTCAGTCCTTATCTGGAAGATGGAGCAGACAGGAGCATGCTGGTACATCCTACAGGGTTGGGACCAGAGGCCGGAATAAGTCTGGCAGAACCCCTCAAAAGGCACCAGACTTGTCGTGGGCCAGTATAGGAGGGTGAGAATGGGAAAGTGTGTTAACAGGCAGGAGGGAATTAAAAGTGTGCCTGCTGGAACAAAAATACTTTGGTTTCCACACCTCCCTTCCTTTTGCCTTTTCCTGTTCTTTGGCAGGCAGAATGTGGACAACTCAATATTTAAACTTTGACAAGAAAATCCAGAAGATTCTTTTACACATAAATTAAATAAACTGCCTGGGAAACATTAGGGCTGCTATTCTGATACTTGGGATTCTCTTCATATATACAAGCTGGATCTTTACCCCTTTACTTTAAAGTGAAGTGTGTCAAGTAGTTAGTTCTATCCACATACACAGCTCCTTGTCAAATTTCCTATTAAGAAGAGACCTAGTAGAAAAAAAAATACATATGTATATAACAGTAGACAAACATCTCAAAGAAAGAATAGCTAATTGGGAGGACAAAGTATAGCTTAAAACAAATACAAACAATAAATTCCAAACTTTTGCATATTCAGAAAGTATAAGACATAAGGACAGTTTAAACCAAGTCAACATCTCATGAAAACAAAACCAAGAATGATAAGGAACTCTTAAAATTAGAAATATTAATGTAAAATGAACAAAAATAGAGTAAATTAGTCAGAAATTAGAGTCAGGGAGTAAAGTAGAAAATCTCCCAGAGTAGAAAAGACATAGAACATATGAGAGAGAGGGAAATGACTGTATGAAGGTCAGCATAACATCCATCTCATAAGAATTCCAGATAGAGAAAAGAAGATAAGATGACGAAATTCTGAAACCAGTAGTAGGAAAAATAAATGTCTTTAGATTGAAAAGAGCCACCATGTATAAAGTATAATGAACAAAAATATACACACATGCACACACGTCCATGCGCGCACACCCCTCTAGTGATTATTTTATTATTTTTTTTTAGAACACCAAAGATAAAAGTACACATCCTGCAGTCAGAAAAGGAAAAAACAAAAACAAAAACAAAAAACCGCTCCAAAAGGAATGAGAATCAGGTTGTCATCAAACATTTTGTGGACAGTCCTCAATACTGGAAAACCATTGGGCAATATCTTTAAACCTCTGATGGAGGGGCACCTGGGTGGCTCAGTCGGTTAAGTGTCTGACTTTGGCTCAGGTCATTATCTCGTGGTTCATGAGTTCAAGCCCTGCATTCGACTCTATGCTGACAGCTCAGAACCTGAAGCTTGCTTTGGATTCTTGTCTCCCTCTCACTCTGCCCCTCCCCTCTGGCGCGCTCTCTCTCTCTCTTAAAAATAAACAGTAAAAAAAAATAATTTAAACCTCTGATGGAAATTATTTTGAATCTAGACTTCCATACCCACTCAGACATAATGGTAATTACTTTTTTGACATGCAAAAATGAAGAAAATTAACCTCCCTTATATATTCTTAAGGAAGTTACTTGAGGATTTTTTCAAGCACTACAAATTTGAAAACCAATAAAAGGGAAGATGAGAGACTCAAAAAATGTAGAAGTAACTCCAACATCCATTGGAAACAAATTCAGGATACCAACTATATGCAGGCCTAGAAGCAAGTATCCTGAGGAATCTGCTAAAGAAGAATGGAGAATCAAAGCAGTAGATAAGAATATCAAGAGTAAAATAACTGACTGTAAGATATATGTGATACAATAGAGAAGATAAGTTACTTTTCTCAACATGAGAAAATAAGACAAATTTGTATTCAAGGAAAGGCAAGAGTGAATGCCTGCATGCATGCAGAAACCTCTCTAAGAAAGCCATAATCCAAATATGAAGTGAGTAAACAAATTGGTGGGTTTTGAGAAATTAGTGGGGTGTAAAGGAAACCGTATGACCTGAACACTAGGATAACAAATACAGAATCCTAGTACATTTTTTGGCTTTCAATAAATGATAGGTATATAGCTATAAAAACAGAAGTGCTATTTGTGGATTTCCAATTTCAAAGCATAATAAACTTTAATAAACGGAATGGATGTAAATGTTATCAATTTTAATAATCTAAAGGTAAAGATATAGCTGACAGATAAGAAAAGTGCCACTATCTTCATTACATAGAGTGGAGAGTACAGAAATATTGTCATGAATTGGTGGGAAAATAACATTATATCTATATATTTATTATTTAAACTTACATAGATGTCCAGTAAAAATGAATGCTCAGTTTATGGTAAAAATTTGTAATGCCCATCAAATGTTAGGGGAAGTTAGAGAGACATAGAAAGAGTGTTAAGCTAAATCTGTATAGTTAATACCAGAGTCAGATTTGACAGATCAAGAGATTATAGTGTAAGTATATTTTTAAACATTAAAGACCTAACTACTAGAAGAGCTAAAACAAAAAAAAAGTTAAAACTTGTCACCTTTTGACATCCAGACTTCAGATAAGAAAAGTGGCTTGTGGACTATCACTTTTCATTTAAAACACTTGTTATTGAATATACTTTTTAAAAATGAGTGCGTGTATTACCTTGTATTTTTAGGAAAGAAAAAATCTGAAATCTGGAATAAATACTCCTTTTCTACATATTTTATGCAGAAGTCTATGAGCAAGAGCTTCTTTTTTTTAAACTATTTTATTTTATTTTTTAATATATTTTTTATTTATTTCTAGGAGAGAGAGAGAGACAGCGTGAGCAGGGGAGGGTCAGAAAGAGAGGGAGACACAGACTCTGAAATTGGCTCCAGGCTCTGAGCTGGCAGTCAGCACAGAGCCCGACGCGGGGCTCGAACCCACGAACCGCGAGATCATGACCTAAGCGAAAGTCGGATGCTTAACCGACTAAGCCACCCAGGCGCCCTTCTGAGCAAGAACTTCTAAGTCACTCCTTCCAGAGACTTCCTTGACTAAGAGTTTTAGTTCTGTCTCTCAAACTGTAATGTGCATTTAAACTCATAGGGGATCTTATTAAAATGCAGATTCTGATTTAGTAGAACTGAGATGGGGCCTCAACTATTCTGCATTTTTAACAAGCTCCCAGGTGACACTGGTGCTGCTGGTCTGGGAACCACATTTTGAACAGAAAGAATAGCCCCGGATATCTTCATTTTGCTGCTGCTTTGCATGCATGGTGACTTTTTCCCCATGGTCACACTCCCAGGCATGGTGACTTTTTATGGGATGCCGGACATGATGAATGCTACCTTGTTGGGTGCTGGATATTTTTGTATCTTTATAAATATTCTTAAACTTTGTTCTAGGATGCAGCTAAGTTAAGTTGGAAACAATTAGATCCTTTTGAGACATTAGTGGATCCAAAATAATCTTTAGTCTAGGGATAATTTTACCCTACTACTGAGGCAATACTCTTTCTACTCTATCAATTTCATGTTTTACACTTCGGCTGTTGGAAGCTCAAACTATTCCTTTCCCTGTGCGACACCCTCTGATGTCCAAATGTCTTAATAGCATTGTTTTCATTTATTATTTTCAGTGTTATATTTGTTTTACACGTGAAGATAAATTTGACTCATTGCTCTATCTTGACCAGATGCAGAAATCTCTGGATATTATTTTCTATCTCATTTGTTTTTGCTTATTTAGCTTAGTGTCAACAATTGTGAAAGACCTGAGACTTTGCCCTGCTTGCAAACTAACGTTTGCAAAATAACCAGTTAGTTTGCCACAGTTTTAGAATGCTGGCAGAAGACATGAGACTCTGGTATCAGAGATAAAGGATTTATTACTCACGGCACAGAAAGAAGCTTGAGCTCCATATTCTCAATGATTCCCCTTGTCTCCCACGTCCAGTAGAGTGATGTAGCCTTGCCTAGTCAAATGATGCGCATGTAGTGGGTCTGTGTCACAGCTAAGAAATCCTGAGCCCCATTCTTTTAAAGAAAATGCTAGCCAGTTTGCCAAAATTTGCTCCAAAGAGAGAATTTCTTTTTATTCTTGTCACTAAAAAATCTGCCATCTTCCCTGGAGGGGAGACCCTATTTTTATCTTCTAAGACTTCTTGGCATACAGTTATTCTTAGAAAGGTAGCACAGACAAAAGCTGTCACAGTACATGTTGAAACTCTTCAAGGTTGAGCTTTACTAATTGATCTAGCTGTGGGCTTTTGGTACTGTGGTTATCCCAACTATTTTTAATCAGGTATTGAGAGATGCAGAATATCAATGCAGGAATACTTAAATAAGGCTGAGTCTCTGACAGTGAATAGCATTTAGAGCACATACACATTGATTATTTAGCCTCAAGTTAATTTCAACAAATAGAATTCTTTACCAGCATGAGAAAGCACTCAAGCTACTCACTTTACCAAGCAAGATAGGTTTCTCCTTCCTTAGAATTGATATACAATCTCAGCTTTAACAGGGGCATGTATTCACAATGTAGATTCAATGCCAATTTATTGAACTTTTTCAGTAAGATAGGATGATATATTGTTGACCATGGGAAACAATAATTTCCTCTGTAAATTTTGTGTAAACATCTCACCACCAAGCTGATTATTTGCTAAACTGGAAAGCTAAAGCAGTGAAAGATAGGACTTCTAAGGTGCAGGAGGATCTTGTCTTTGGGGAATTTCTTGGGCTTTGATAATACCTCACATATGACGTCTGAAAGAAGCAATTCTAATTATGTGACACAGAGAGTATATATACCACAATTAGACCTGATTAAAGAAACAGCTGATAATGTTGATATTATTATTTGGCAAAATCCAATAGGAAGCCAGAACTATTAGGTAAAACTATCTTGACCATGTCATAAGCAAGTCAACAAAAGCCATTTAGTTGGCTTACATAACAATTTAAACATATTCTCTAAGGAAGCAGGTTTTAACAGGTATTTAAGACCGGCTCATGACAGATATGGAGACATTGTGCCCTTTGTATGGCTTTATGTTAGAGCAGAACTCGGAAGGGCTAGGATTTGTAAATTCCTTCAAGATTCAGTTTGTATCTATCTGAACTGTAAATGGATCTAAAGCTTTTTGGGAATGTCATAGGAGACATCTATAACTCTTATCAGCCAGGGGCTCTTCCCTTAGTGTGTATAGATGCAAGGGAATGCTTCAGGAAGCCTGTGAATCTGTGTGAAATTTGCTATGTATGGATCTGCTGCATTTTTGGGGGAAGAGATTCAGTAACTTTTATCAGGTTCTGGAAGGATCAATCTAGGTTAAGAGTCTTGAGTGTTTCAAAATTCTAACCAAGGTGTAACTCAGAGACATTTAGCTGTTGCTGTATACTTTCAAAATGATTTTGAATGAAAATTATACATTCAAATGTTACAGAGAGTTGGATGACTGAGTCAAGGGACAAAGGAAGAAAAAAAAAACAGGACTAAAAGAGAGAGGGGTAAGGGTAATTTAAAAAAAGGCAACAACAACAGCAACAAAAAGAAAACTATAGTTAACATGAGGACAAAAAATTTTATTTGTACTTTTTGGGGGTAAACTAATTATTTGGCAACTAGCAGAGAGGCCAGGCTGGAGATTTTTTATTTGGGCTGGCCAAATAGGGTATAAATAAAACAATTTTAGTTGTTTTTGAATTCCTCATAAAACCTTGTGAGCTCTGTCCTGGTTTACACACGACAGATTTTCTCTTTTCATATAGCATTCATCAGCACCTCCACCACAATTAGGCTAGTTCCGTCTCATTTCCCTCAGAAGTTTTCACAGGTCAAGTTGAACAACTATACAGAATCCTTCCTCAGTGATGAGTCCTGATCTCTGCTGAACTATTAAATTTGTACAACTTTTTGCTTATTTCAGGATGGAGATTACTTTATTATGGATAAAGTTTTTGAGACACATTTCACATTATTTTAGCCTAGAAGCAGTTGGATTATTATTTCCTCAAACTGTGTTTTATAAACATTTAAAAATGTCTTATTTATTTTTGAGAGAGAGATAGAGTTTGGGTGGGCGAGGGGCAGAGAGGAGGGAGACACAGAATCTGAAGCAGGATCCAGGCTCTGAGCTGTCTGCAGAGAGCCCAGTGTGGGGCTTGAACTCAGGAACTGCAAGATCATGACCTGAGCTGAAGTCTGACTCTTAACCAACTGAGCCACCCAGGCGCCTCCCTCAAACTGTATTTTATTTTAAAAAAGCATAATTCAAGACATGTGTTCTATTATTGGTTAGCACACAAAACAATTTCATATTATTAGGAAAAGTGCCAAGGATGATTAAGGGCTATTTAATGATTAATTGACCTATCAGAATCCTTTCCTCAATATTTAGGAACCATACTGACACAGGAAGTTGATCCTGGACTATCATTATTTCTCTAGTCTTTCAAAACATCGTCAAAACCCAGTTAAAGAGAGGAAGGATATAAAACTATATGGAAATTAGCATTAGCCTGGTTTTGACCTTAGAATTCCTTTCTAATATCCTGCCTCCAGACCTTGGAACATGCTATTCTGTCTTCCTGGAATAATCTTTCCCAAGATATTGACATTTATGTTGTTGCTCCAAAGTCTTTCTTTTAAAGATGCTTCCTTTGGTCACCTTGGAAAGTATCAACCGAAATCATCTAAAATTTATTACTATTTAAAATATTATTTACACTTCTGCCTTCTTCATGTTCCTTTATTTTTCTTCAGAGCATTTACCCTTTATATTCCACATCTACTGTTTTTGTTTATATGCTCCTTTAGAATGGAAGGAAACTCTATGAAGGCAGCTTCATTATTGCATCTCTTGTTTCTAGAATGGTGTCCAGAACACTGAAGCTTCCCATTGAATATTTATTGAAAAAATGAATATACAGACCTTTATCTGAATATTTTGGAATGGTATCTATACATGGATTGTATAGTTGTCCTATATAAAAACTGATGGCAGCTTCTTTGACTATGTTGAATAGAATATATTGTCATGTTCTAGGAGTAGTTTCTAAGAAGTGAGACTTCATGCTTAGCAATTACTGGAGGGAATAGCTAAACATCAATAGCATAAACTGAGTCGTCATAGTTACCACATATTTGTAAAATACAGTTGGTCATTTCTTAACTTACTCACTTGCTTAAACTTCAGTATTTAAATCATAGTTTTTTTTCTTATCTTGCATAGAAGTGTGGCATCCTGAGCTATCACTAGTACAAGATATTAAAGATCAAAGATCTAAATTATTCACTTATTATTTTACTCCACATAATTTAAAAATCAAGATCCATATAAAGAGTAATTGAAATAGTAAAGGAGAAATTAGAACCCATACAAAATATGAGGAAAAGTATGATGTGGGTGGCTAAAAAGGAAAGTGACCGTAATTGTCCATTATTTATATTCTTTGATTCCAGAAACTCAACAGCTAAATTTAGGATTCAAGGAATTTAATCAACTCTACTCAGGTGCTTAAAAGGAGTATTCCACCTGCATCCTTCAGGTGACCTGCTTCCTTTTATTCTTAAATACCACATTTTGTAAATTACTTCAGGATTTATTTGAAATATATAGGGCCCAGAGTCAATTAAACAAAACACTGTGAGCTTCATTTTCATAAGAGTTGTGTATGTAACTCTTTATTGCAGACTTTAATATTCATGGTGACAAATTATAGACTAATTCATGATCATCTCAGTGTAGAAAATGAACCATTATTCTTACAATAGAGTGAAAATCATTTTAGAGCTATTTTTTAATCTACAAATCTCAGTTTTGAACAGATTTTTTTTATATCATCAACTTTTGTCCTTTTTTTTGACAAAATGGAGTAAAAGTTGAAAAAAAATAATTGAGGAAACAGTTAAAAATGACTTAGTTGTACTGATCCAAATGGTTTTAGCCTGCTATCAAGGTTTGTTGCTGAACTTTTCCCATTACCTGTCATCAAGAAGAGGAGAAGTATGGTCCCTATAAATTATGTCTCAGAGCAATTGCAGTAGAAAAATGGCAGCCATTATTTTATCAAATTACTTTTTATCTACACGACTGCTCTCTTTGCTGCCATGGTATTGTAAATTAGGTGGTAATGTTTGAAAAAGGGAGTTGTTACTTAGTTTCTAATCTCTGTTCCTATCACTAGCAAAGTAATTTTGTCTTTTAAGTAAATCCCATAAAACGCCATTGAGTACTTTGAGGTCTGAGCTACTGCACTTGTTTGGTGCTAACACTTTTATTTTATAAAAATAAATTGAAAAGAATGATTCATTTCATTAGTATTATGGGACTATGAGCTGGATGAGAAGAATCATTAACTTGGAGAATTGTTAATTTAACATAGAGTTCCTAAATCTCTTGTTATACCCATCTCCAACCAAACTTTCTTCATTGACCTAAAATAGACTTTTAGCACAGAAATCTGTATGTTTCAGTGTTTTTAATAAATGTTACTTGGCAGGGTGCCTGGGTGGCTCTGTCAGTTGAGTGTCTGACTTTGGCTCAGGTCATGATCTCGTGGTTCGTGGGCCCCAAGTTGGGCTCTGTGCTGACAGCTCCTTGGAGCCTGAAACCTGCTTTGGATTTTGTGTCTGCCTCTTTCTGCTCCTCCCCCATTCACATTCTGGCTGTCTCTCTCTCTCAAAATAATAAACATTAAAAAATTAAATGTTGTTTGGCTATGGATGGGGATTTGGGGTTGAGGGGGAGGAACCTAATTCTTGTTCAGGGTCTATGATATATTAGGTGTTTTATCTTTGTATGTGCTCACAATTCAGTACTTTATAGATACCCCGTAACTATAGGTGTTATTACACTCATTTTACAAACTTTATCAGATCATATAGAGGCAGACTTAAGACTTATCAGATACTAAAGCTGTGTTTTTATACCATCCCGTATTATTTTCACATATTTTATATACAAGGAACTATGAGAAAGACATGGATAATTATGCTTATTTAGTACAGAGAAGAGAGGAGGTTTGAATGTGTCTTTAGGAAGGTATAATGTTGAGGAGGTATTATGATATATGGACATTGTCCTAAAACTGAAGTTTAAGAACTCAAGTCTTGGTTTAGGCACTAAATAGCTATTTGAGTGAATAAATAATTTTAACTAAAAAGAGATTCTATTTCCATCTCCAGAAAACAAGAAATTGCTTCAAGTATTTCAAATTCTCTTCAATGCCTGAATTCCTTTGATTCTTTAATGTTGAAAGATTATAATTGCCTTAAGTATCTTGATTTAGATGAAGAGAGAAAATTCTGTCTTAGGAGGAATTTATGAAAGGTACAAAGAAATTCTTGTTTACTTAAAGTGAGGGTTATGATTGGAGGCCATGCAAACACCTTCTTTAGGATTTTTTAAAATTTGAAGCACACACTTCATTGGAGTGCCTTGAGAGTAGAAAAATCATATATCATGAACTTATCATTCACTCAGCAAATACACCTCTGATTCCTTTCTGTGTACAAAGCACTATGGAAATGTAGAAATATAACTACTACTTTCAAGTAGACTTTGATCTAGTGGTAGAGTTAGATGTGCAAATACAAATAGAATATAATATTTGTATAATAATAGATCTAGTCCTATTGAAGTAGTCAAAGGAATAATTTAGAAACCCAAGAGTAATTCTAAATAGTTCTCTTGTTATCTATTTGCTCTAACCACATGAAAGGCATTACATAATCTAAAGCAATACTTTAAATGTTTCCTTTATTCTCATTTATTTTCTTCACACAAACCCAACACTGCCTTTCTCTTTTCAAAGTTGCTCCAAATCACTACAGTGAAGTTGCCCCACCTCAGCCCTTCCCCTCCAGGACTAATCACCAGACTCCCTCATTCCTCTGGCCAAAATGATTGGTTCAGGGACATGCATGTGGCCAAAGCTGCATCAGTCAGAGCGCCCCACCTCCCCATCCCCAGGAGACTGAGTATATAGACTCTTTCTTCCCTTGTGTATCATAAGCTATGAGGATCACAGTGTGGAATTGCCAGCATCTATTCCCCTCCATTTCCCTGATTGGATACAATGAATTTGACTCAAGAGGAAGGCAGCTGGAGAATGGGGAGAAAAAGCAGCAGGATGAACCTCTCGGTCTAGCTGTGTTGGAGGCTGATGCACCCTTGAGTTTTTCAGCTCCGTGAGCTAAGAAATCCCATCTTTTTTCCCCCTCAGCTCACTTAAGTTGATTTTCTGCCTTTTGAAATGGAAGGGGTCTTGTGTAATGTATATCTTTAGTGGCTTTTGTGGGAATATTCACATATTAGTAATTCTTGTCCAATACACTTCCCTTGGGTTGGTGTTTATGGAGCATGGCAAAATTTTAGTTCAGAGTACTTAGATCTCTTCATATCTCCAGACTCTGCAATAGTATTTCTCATAATTTTCACAAGTTTCTGGTGGACACCATTATGTGAAATCAAAAATGTAAGTGAGGGTAGTTTGCTTGGAAGTGTGACAGGGTTAGTTCTACTGGAGTATGATTACCAAATAGGTGGGCCTGTGGGACTGCCACACAAGGGGCTGGAAAGGCCGGCCTCGAGCTCAGAATCTTGCTCTGAACTGCGGTGAGGAGAATGTTAGAGACATCCTTATGAGAGGAGAGCAGCACAGGTTTTCCTACAGGGTGATAATCAGAACAGATACAAAGGAATATCCAAGTATGATTCTCAGGGATCATTTTAAGGAAAACCATTTTCCAGTTAATTGCCCTCCTATATGTTGTTTTATAAAACAGATTTACTTAAGCAGTTATCTGACGTAGATGTTCTCTTTGTTGCCTCCTTGTCCACAAAACCTCTTTACCTGGATTACAAAAGAAAAGCCTGTCTTTTCTGATTTTGAGGCTCAGTCTGGGGCACATGACCCTGGGGACTTTAAAGCCTGCAGCATAGCAGCAGAGAGGCAGTTCAGTAATTCTTCTAATTAAGGCACGATAAACTTCCCCTCTCACAAAGAGATAGTCTCAATGAAGTTTTACTTTTTGTATTTATAATTTTTACCTCATATATGAACACTTTTATGTTTGTGTTTATCTTTTAGGTTTATATATGCTAATATATATAGATTGTTTTATCAATTTAAACCAATAATGATTTTAATGAATTCTTAATTTGGAGAAAATGTATAGCCTTGTGTTTAAAAGATATTAAAATAAATTTCTATGTTTTGTGGAAGAGAATCATAATAGGATGATAATGAATTATATATACATAATGATAGCATGGTATGGAAACAAGGAAGAGAAATACAGATTCAAGGAGAAGAACAGAATTTCCCTCAGATCCTTCAAGCAAAAATATTTCAACTATTTGAACATTATTTATGCAAGTGATTGGTGTGTCTTTGACATTAATGTGAGCAGTGCCCCTGAGACTCCAACTGGCTTCTTAGAATCTGTGTTCGAGCCCCAAGTTAGAAATGTATCCCATTGTGGCTCCTTTGGATTTTACCTTGGGAAAAACCCAGGGACCTCAATGGTCATCTTGTTCTACCAATATGAGAAACTGAATCATCTTTTAAACTCTTCCTTCTATCTCTTCATCTGTCCTTCTCCCCCCACCACTCTTTCTGCTTCACATCAACATAAATACACTTATACTAAGGATTGGTGATAAAAGGATATGACTGATGAAGAAAATGATCACATTCCAGACTTCACTGCACTGACAGTCAGCAGGAAATACAAGCAGGGAGACAAGCATTATTGTGAAGTACAAGGGCCCTGACAAAGGAAGCACAGGATGTTATTTTGTTCTATATAAGAAACACACACCTTAGCTGGGCCAACTAGGGATGAGGGTTGTCACTGAGTGTTTCTAAAATGTGTCATCTAAATTTGCTCATCAATCTGTCATTTTGTTCTTTCTTGCCAGGAACTGTTCTAGCAAGGATCAAGACAGATAAACTCATAGGGCTTATATTCTATCTAGGAGGTAGAGACATAGTGAGTGAATAGGCAACTGAGGAAATAAATGGTGTGTTTCAGGTAGTGATGAATGTCATGTAGAAAAACAGGATGATTTACTTATTCATTACATTAAAGTTTCATTAGTGCCCAGTATTTTCTTGGCACTGGTCTAAGACTGGGTATACAGAGAGTAAAACAAAGTCCCTTTTTCATGGAGGTTTCATTTATTTCTATTAAGGAAGAGAAACAAGACACAAAAGATGTGTAATAGGAAAGCACATAGTGATAGAGGTTATGAAATGAAGTAATGAAAGAGAAAGGGAAAGAGCGGGTAGGTCTATTTTTGATAGGGTGATGGTAAGGAAAACATCCCAAGGCATTGGCAATTGAACAGGATTCTGAATGAAGTGAGAGACCAACTGATGCAAATATATAGGAAATTTTTGTTTCCTAGGATTAAGGAAAAGATGTCAAGTGAAAAGATGTCAAGTCAGGAGCCTGCGAGTGAAAAGATGTCAAGTCAGAAAGCTGCATCATGTGTTCGAAGAACAGCAAGGAGACCAGCATGGCTAGAGCAGAGTGAAGGGCTGACAGGTAGCAAGTGATGATGGAGATGGACAGAGGTCAGATCAGGAAGTTTTACAGATTATGGTGAGGAGGATTTTGTTTTCAATGTGATTAGAAGCCATTGAGGATTTGAGCATGGGAATGAGGTGGTCTGGTTTATGTTTTAAATGATCACTGGGATTTTATATTTTGTGTTAGTTTATGGGAGCTTGGGGGTGGCTTTAGCTTGGTTGGACAGAGAAAGATATCTGAGCTGGTACTGAAGTTTCAATCTGTGGACAAAAGGAACTTTCCTAGGCTTCAAGAAACCATTGTATTGTATGTAGAGACATAAATGAGAGGTGAAGTCTGGGGGTGAGAGAAGCATGTCCTGTTCAAAGATCTAGAAAACATTTGTTTGGGCTGCAGCCCAAAGTACAAGGTTAGGACTGCAGACAGGAGGGCTGGAAATGGAGAATAGTGGAGGAGGAGTTTGGGTTTTATCCTGAAGACAGTAGGCGTTTGGAAGGATTTTAGGTGAGGGAATGAGAGCAGTTCTGTATTTTCAATGACTTGCTCAGGCTGTTCGAGAAGGGGCCACTGGAAGAAAGAGACCAAGGAGGGAATGGTAGTAACTTAGGCAGAGGAACGGTGACTTGGATATGGTCGGAATTTGTCTGAACACCTCTTGGAGCCATCCTCTACTAATTTGGGGCAGCTATGATTATTGATTAGGTCTCTCTTGTACAGAGTCAATCCACCATCTTGGAACTCCCACCAATTTTTCTTAGTTTCTCTTTTTTTCATACAGGACAAATTAAATTCTGTTTCTGTATGGGAATCCTTTATATAGTTAAAGGCAACCATTAATGTCTCCTTTTTTTTTCATATTTCCTTCTATCACATGGAGTCTATTTCTGTGGATAAATGTCCCAGATTTCTTTTAACGTATGTGAATTGAGTGTTCCCACATGACAGCTTTGTTCCCTCTCAATATTCTGTTTATTTTTATCTTGACCAATTCTCTTTGGTCTGTGACCTTTCAAAGCATGCCATCCCTCTTTTATCTGAATAGCAAAGGGGGGGGGGATCATTATTTCTTCCCTCTTCCTAATATTATATTTTAAAAATAATGACTGATGTTACCAAGAACTTTTCTAGTACTTATACAACACAACTGTATTTTTCTTTTCATTTATGATACCATTAAACCACATCCTCATCTTTTTTGCACCTATGGTTTCTTAATGTCAAATTATGATGTTTGGTCTACTGTTCCACTCATTTATGATTCTGATTCTGGCACCCACCCTATTGACTCTTGGTCCCAGGTTTCTGATACCTACAGTAATGTCTGCGACAGAATTGTTTTTTGCAGTATTTGGTAGCTTCCTACTTTGTTTTAATGGATCTTTTGCTCAACTAAAGCTGCCAATGAAGAATCTATTCACTAAGCTTCCAACTTTTCCTGCAACCCTTCCGTCACCTCCCCATACCCCCCTCAAAAAAAAGCCTGTGCGCTATATGCTACATATTCTATGTTCTACATGTATATAACAATAATTTAATTAGATAAGCATATGTCTGATATAGTTGCAGCTAGTTAAAATGTATTTTCCCATAACAAGGTTTTAAGGAGACTCAATTGTTAATGCTATAAGAATCTGTGATACAGGAGCTTAGCGAAATAAGTCAGGCAGAGAAGGACAAATATCATATGTTTGCATGTATAGGAGGATTAGGAGTAACTTAACTGAGGACCATGGGGGAGAAGAAGGGGGGGAATGGTGGGGGAAAGGGAGAGAGCAAACCATGAGAGACTCTTGAATACTGAGAAACAAACTGAGGACTGATGGATGTGGGGGGGAGGGGGGAGATGGGCACAGAGGAGGGCACTTGTGGGGATGAGCACTGGGTGTTATATGGAAACCAACTTGACAATAAACTATTTGTAAAAAAAAAAAAAGGATCTATGATACAGGAAAGCTGACTTTTAAAAAAGGAGGGATTTTTAAGATATTTAAGTTACAGTCACACATTGGTCTGGTGCTGGGTGTCTATATCTTTCTCAGAGTTAGGAGCTGAATTTGTATGCTTGAGAAGTATATGAGTGTCTGCTCCATATTAGGAAATGTTCTTGACACTGGTTATTTGTAAATAACAAAGATTCCATCCTCATGGAGCTAACACTCTAGTGGATGAGACAGGCTATTAACAGAGAAATGTTCTAAGTTGGGGGATAATACATGCAATGGAGAAAAACAAAACAAAGTAAGAAGGAAAGAGAGTTTTGGAGGCAGGGCTTACTATTTTATATAGGGTAGTCATGGAAGGCTGTTATATAAAATGATATTTGTACAGAGACCTAAAGGATGTGAAGGAATTAGCTTCACAGATACTATGGGACGAGTTTTAGGTGTAGAAGTAGCAAAATGTGCAAAACACCTGAGCTTGAGACATGCTTGGCAAGTTCAAGGCTATTATAGCTGGAGCTAAGCAAAATATGCAAAGGGAAGAGTAGGAGATAATGGGGTCAAAGAGGTAGTAAGCCCATCATCTGAAGGGCTTGTGAAAACATATTTCTGGGCCCCCCTTCCCAGAGTTTTTATGAGTCAGTTTGTCTGGGATAGGACCTGAAATTTTGCATTTCGAACGGAATTACAGATGATGTTGTTGCTATGTTGTAGGGCATTGTAGGTCATGGTAAGCACTTGGGCTTTTATTGAATGATAGGAGAACCAGTGAAGAGTAGGGGAATGGCATTTTAAAAGCATGAGTCCGCTCTTTGAAACAAATAGATATAGGAGACCAGGGTGAAAGCTGGGTGTCCAAAAAGGAGGCTATTGCAATGATTATATAAGAGAAGATGTTAGCTCTGTGCAGAGTGGTAGCAATCTGTTGCAGAAATGGAGAAAAAGTAGTTGAATTCAAAACGAGCCTGAAGAAATGGGACAGGAGGAAAGACCTCACAGCCACATCTGCTGGGACTTGAGGAGTGATTTTCTTCCCCTTGAAGGGGACAAAGCTTTCTTCCCCACTGGTACATTGAAAGTTCTCCAGCTGTACGGAGGTACCAGTTTTGGACAAGGCCACACAACACCGACTGCTCAGAGAACCTGCACTTTGAACTCTGGAGGTCTGAAGTGTGCTGCTGGCCCGCTGCCAGGTTTCCCTGGCATTTCAAAGGAATCCTGGGTGCTGCAGATAGGAACTGAAGGGGTAAATTTATTAAACCCATTAAGCCCATAATTGACTGGTGTTTTCCTATCATTTTAAAGAGACTAAATATGGGGGAGAGGGGCAGATGTCACAACACTTGTCCAATTTTTTTTATAATATTTTATTTACTTTTGAGAGGGAGAAAGAGATAGCATGAGCAGGGGAGGGTCAGAGAGGGAGGAAGACACAGAATCTGAAGCAGGCTCCAGGCTCTGAGCTAGCTGTCAGCACAGAGCCCGACATGGGGCTTGAACCCACGAACCGTGAGATCATGACCTGAGCCGAAGGCGGACGCTTAACCGACTGAGCCACCCAGGCGCCCATCACTTGTCCAATTTTAAAACACTTGTCACAATTAAATGCGAGCTGGTTTCCAAAAAAAAAAAAGTAGCTGAATTCTAGAATTTGAAGGAAAACTCACTCCACATTTTATATACCCTGGAAAACGTAAGTAAGTGATCACATGAAGAGTCCATCTTGGCTGTATTATCTCAGGAGACTCTCCCACATTAGTGCCTACTGCATGACTCAAGTTGAAACCTTTAATTTAGTGTATGCTTTACATGCACTAATATACACGAACACAATCTGTCAGAATAATTGGCTCCTGTGATAGGTTGCAAGTATGTATCTTTAAAATACCAGGCATATGCTCTAGATTTTATTTTGTTTCACCTTTGTTTTATTGAGCTAAAGTATGTCATTTTATGAGACCATAACTGCCAATTTCAAATTTCATTCAATCATTCATATTATAATAGAAAACATTGACAAAAGGCTGGCTGTGCTTTGTGTCTTTTATAGGATTCCTAGGAAATGTCATTATGATTATGTCTTTCTGTTAAATGGATTTGTAAGAACTCCTTAACTTTTATAGAGGAGACAACAGCCCCCTCCCAGCCAGAACTTACCTCTAAGCTCCATGCCTATGAATCCTCGTGCTTTTGCTTTGCAGAAACTCATTTCTATAATGCAGTGTGGTGTCAGACTTCCCTTTTGTATCTGCAAGTCCCGGTATAACAATGTCAATTTGTGGTGAGCCAATTCATCTACATATTGAATGATAGCTTTGCTATCACTGAATGGTAACACAGGGTGAGGGTCATTCTACCTGACAGTGCTGCCAGCTGAAATGCTTAGTGTGTTTTCAAATCATGGGTTATTAGAGCCAAAGGAACTTTATAAATCACCTTGTCATTTTACAGATGTGGAAAATGAGACTAGAATACCTAAGTAGAAAGCTTTTTTATTTTCTTTCCTTCTTCCCATCTCTCCTTCCTTCCTCCCGCCCTTCCTTCCTCCCGCCCTTCCTTCCTCCTTTCCTTTACTTCTTGATTTCTTTTTTTCTTTTTCTTTTTCCCCCTTTTTCTCTTAATCAGCATTAGAGACAAGAAGGTAAACATTAACAAAGCCACTTTGTGTGGTTGAATAGTGACTACTTTAACAAGAAATCTTGTCAAAATACAGCAGTCACTCTGTGGTCAAAGCTATAATGTTAAAAATGTGGCTTGTGAAATTATCTTTGGAGCAGCAAGATGAGGGGTGGCTGAGAGGTGTCTCTTGCAGGTGGACGTAGCTCCATTGTAACCAGAACAATAGGCATATGGAAGAGGGGAGAAAGCAGTTTTCTTTTGTTTCTACTTGGAGAGCAAATCCTTCTTTTAGCTACTCTGAATTGTTTTTAAAAGACTGCCCTATTAATGATAGTCAATAAAACTCAGCAAGGTTAGTAATCAGTTAGTACAAGGGGGAGGATAGTATGTAACAGTGTGTTCCTCCTGTGGGATACTGACCCTTAAACTCCCATCATGCCCTAAAGCAGTTCATACATGCCTTCCTTTTAGGCACTAGTCAAGCACCCATTTCATTTTCTCAGATATTTCCAAGCTGTGAGAGGTAGCACCTAAAAGGAAATCTGGGAGCTGTTCCTACAAGGTGAAAATTGATCGTAAGAGGGAAAACAACAGATATTCCGTACAATAGGGAACGGGGAGGGTAAAGAGATTCTCTGAGGTCTCCTGTGAGATTGAACTGAAACTTGTCTACAGACCAGGCCTACTTTCCAAACCAGGAAATAGCAAGAGAGGTGGAGAAGGACAGCAGTCTTTTCAATTTCTGGGACCTCAATTCCTGTTTTTTTGTTTGTTTGTTTATTAAAATTCTTATTTCTTGGTCATTTTAAATCTCTTTCTAGAGTACTCCCTTCCACATTTCCACCTGCTTGCTGTCCTTGTACTGTTGTGTGCTTCACAAGGACCTCCAGACCTTGTGCAGACTTGCTTTACTTCTAAGGTGAAGAGAGAGACTTAGAGACAGAGAAAGAGAAGGGGAAGTCTGAGTTTTCACCATTTATCCTTGTACCTTGTGGATAGTTTTGTATGTTTCCATGTGAACATGTGTTTATGGGGAACATTGCTTATAAGATGGTGTATCACCATAGTATGTATGTGGGAAAACATTTTAGAAGAAAACAAGATTATCTGCCCCTCAGGATGACCAGGCTCAAGGGAAACTACAGGTATGTGAATAGGTAACTCCGGGCAATGAACCTCTAACCACGTTTGGTAGATGAGGTGTATTGGGGCGACTAGTGACTGGATATCCTTATAATATTGGAGTACTTACTATCCAGGACGTTCCCTTTGCATATGCACACTCGGCTCCCACTAAACCCATCAACGACTCCACAATCTCTAGCAGTTGAGAAGGATTTTCCTTAAGGGCTCTGTGAAAACTCTTCCCTGAAGTCTGTCCTTTTCCATTTTAAGTGCCATTTCCTTTGTTCTCTGGCAGCAATTTGCTTTTACTTCTACTTGCAGTGCTTATTCCATTTTCCTTTGTGAAATGTTTAGCTGTTTACATGCATGTCTGCACCACTAGATTATAGACTTCTTGATTGCAGGTACATTATATTTCTTTACTGTGTGACACCTAATATAGCGACTGCTTGTACTAGCCACTCAATACATATTTGCTGAATGAATGAATGTAATGGATCAGTTTTTCCTTCGAATTTATCAGTGGAGAGCCCTGAATAAAGCACAGAGGCTGTATCTTGTCCAAGTTTATATCTCTACAATGAAAGAAATGAACCAGAGGAAACTGTCTTTTTTTTTTTAACTGATCTCATTTTGATTCAAAAAACATTTTGATGTTTTCAATGCATGTGTCATTTCTGCTTTAGCACATTTAAAAATATATGGTTTGGCTTTGTTTCTTTGTGGATTTGTGTGTGTGTGTGTGTGTGTGTACGTGTGTGTGTGTGTGTGTGTGTGTGTGTGTGTTAAGAATACTTAACCTGAGGGGCACGTGGGTGGCTCAGTCGGTTCGGCGTCCGACTTCAGCTCAGGTCATGATCTCGCGTTTCGTGGGTTTGAGCCCTGCATCGGGCTCTGTGCTGACATCCAGCTCGGAGCCTGGAGTCTGTTTCGGATTCTGTGTCTCCCTCTCTCTCTGACCCTCCCCTGCTCACCCTGTCTGTCTCTCTCAGAAATAAAAAAAAAAATTTAAAAAAAAAAAAAAAGAACACTTAACCTGAGGTCTACCCTCTTAACAAAAATGTATCATGTGGTATTGTTAACTATAGGCACTAAGGTTGTATAGCAGATTTCTAGAACTTATTCAGCTTGCATAACTGAAACTTTACACCCACTAGAGAACAATTCTCCATTTAACTCTCCCTTCATCCCTGGTAACCACCATTCTACTCTCTATTTTTATGAATTTGACAATTTTAGGTAACTAATGTATATGGGATCATGCAGTATTTGTTCTTTTATGACTGGATTATTTTACTTAGCATACAGACAGTTTGGTTCATATTGTGGCATATGGCAGGCAGGGTTTCTTTCCTTTTTAAGGCTGAATAATATTTTCTCACATGTACATTTTCTTTTTCTACTCACCCTTCAATGAACATTTCGGTTGTTTCCATATCTTGGCTGTTGTGAGAAATACTGCAGTAGACATGGGAGTGCAGATATCTCCTCTTGACTTCAGTTCCATATACCCAGGAGTGGGATTGCTGGATCACATGAAATTTTTAATATTTTAAGAAGCCTCAATGCTATTTTCCATGTCTGCTGTACCGCTTTACATTCCCGCCAGCAGTGCACAAGGATTCTGATTTCTTTACATTCTAACACTTTATTATTATTATTATTACTATTATTAATTACTATTTTGATAGTAAGCATCCCAACAGATGTGAGGTGATTTTAAAGAAACAAGCCCCCTCCTAATTTGTTTACATTTGTGACTTAGGGAGCCTTCCCACTCAAACGCAGACCACATACTCCCTTAATCATCATCAAAGAAATATGGTACAGAGAATGTTGGTTCTGGACTATGATTGACTGGGGTATGTGGATCAGAGTCCAAATTTAATAGTTCCTGTGCTTTGTAGTGCTGTATTAGACTTTTAAAATTCATATGTATATATATGATGGAGAGATTATCTATAATCATGCAGTTTGAAATCCTTTGTTCTTTCCTAAAGAATCCAGTTTCTTCTCCCTCCCCTTCCTGTTCCTCAGAATCCTCCTCTGCTTCTTCCTTGATCCTCTTCAGCATAGCCCTTGTCTTTATCATCCTTCTAATCTTCATCTTCATCTTTGTCTCTTCCTTCTCTTCCTCCTCCCCAGTATTTGGCAATCTGACAATTAGGTGTAGGTTCTTTTGTTCTTTTCACTGAAGTTTCAAAGTCTGTACTGACTAAAAGCTGAAGTTCATTAGGGAAAAAGGCAGATTAATCTACAGAGAATTAAGACAGAAGACATTTATCTTGGTGTCTCAGTACTTCAAAAGTAGTAACCTTGAGGACCAAATGCTAATACTGAAATGTTGCCAGATGTATGTCCTATTGATGGTGTGATGGCTAGTTTTTTTTTTTTTTTAAGTTTTTTATTTTGAGAGACAGAGTGCCAGTGCACAGCTGGGGAGGGTTAGAGAGAAAGAAAGAATCCTAAGTAGGCTCCACACCATCAGTGCAGAGCCCAATGCAGAGCTCAAACTTACCAAATATAAGATCATGACCTGAGCCTGAGCCAAGATCAGATGATGCCTAACCAACTGAGCCACCCAGGCGTCCCTGTGATGGTTATTTTTATGTGTCCATGTGATGAGGCTCTAGTAACCAGTTATTTAATCAAACATTCATGTAGGTGTTTCTGTGAAGGAATTTTATAGATGTGGTTAACATCTACAAACTTTAGGTAAAGGAGATTATCTTCAATAATGTGTGTGGTCTTCATCCAATCAATTGAAGGCCTTAAAAGCAAAAACTGGGGTTTCCCAAAGAGGAAGAAATTCTGTGTCAAGACCACAGCATCAACTCCTGTCTGAGTTTCAAGCTTGCTGTCCTGCCCTGTGAATTTTGGACTTGTCAGGTCCTATAATTGCATGAGCCAAGTCCTTAAAATCACTCTCTTTTTATATGTTTTTTATTCGTTTGGTTTCTCTGGAGAATTCTGACTTGTACCAATAGAAGCACTTGTTATAGTAATAAATGCATGATAAGAACAATGATTCTTGGAATCTCCATAAACAAGTTACTTTAATGATGCTTTATTTGGTATTCAGTAGGCATCAACTGACTCTGTCTATAAGTGACTAGAAGGAAAGTAGACAGTGCCTATATTGTTCAAATAGATGGTGACTACCATAGCAGTTACCTAATAAGGAGGAACTGTTTTGGAGTGGATTATATTCTTCTTAAGACTGATATATATTATAAATACAATTTTGGTATGCTAAGAGAATTCACAAGTATAGCCAAATAAATACATTCAGAAGAAAATTCTCAGTTTGTGGAATATTATGTTCAGAAATTTGATGTTTAGTTGTGACTTAAAGCATACTCTTTTACCATCATAGAAATAATGTTAGCTTCTGGGTACAAACATGAAAATTTATTATATAACATGCCCAAAATATTACCGTGTGAATGCTGTTTTAGAAATTAAGCTTTCTATGTAATTATATTTATAATGGGAAAACTCAGTGTTCTACTTTGGAATGCCAGAAACATATCTTTTCTAACTGCAGCTTAGGTAGCAGGATCTGGGAGTTAATGTCTTCACTGACCTGGCAGGCAAAGAAAGAGTTTTCCCAATTCAAATCACTAGGTCATGGGTCCCAGCATCTTGCTTCTATATTTAGAATTTATATAATTGGTACACAAATATTGATTAATTATGGAGCACATATTTTATGCCAAACACTTTTCAAGGCACTAAAGCTATGAAAATGAAGATGTCTTGTGATTTCCCAAGGATTCAGACATAACCACCACTCTATCTCTCAAAGAAGTAGGGTTCAGTGTGTAAGTACCATGGAGGAGATACAGGTAGGGTACAGTGGAGTTATAGCAGCAGGAGCTCTTAACACAGCCTAACTGGAGCATAGGGTTGTACTAAGTACAAATGTAAGGACCAGATTTTGAAGGATCATCATGCCCCATAGAGGAGTTAAGATTTTAAACTAATGTTTTGCTTGTTAAATACTCTTCTTCTTTCTCTGGAGGAATTATTCCTTTTGCATATCTAGCCATGGGCTTTGAATGGTAGATGCATGGACCTCTGTTACTGCTGCAGAAATCATAGTCCCAGCCACTCCATTAGAATAACTTTCCCAAAGATGGGCTCATGATCCACAATGAGTTGGTCAGAATACTTCTGTGGATTATCCTAATTATGGTTTGAGGATGTGTGTTTCATTTCTAAGTCAAAGATCATTAAGGTATAAGTTAGGATTCTTAGCCACTGATTGATTGCTTTCTAGATAACACAAAATCTGCATTTTATGGGCCCAGCATGCTTCTGCTGGCTACTCTGCTAAATATCTGCATTTTAAGCATTCAAATCAAGTGATCCTTTTATAAACAAAGTTTTAGAATCATTAAATTTAGAAGTTATTGTAATTGAAAAGGTGAGGCCTGAGGTCCTAGATTCAGGGGGGAGAGATAGTGGAGATGAGAGAGAGAGAGAGAGAGATTTGTTTGGTAAAATGCACAGAACTTGATAGTGTGTGGCCAAGTGAGAGGTACATCTGGGATGATTCTCTCAGGTATTTGGTTACCTGGTAGATGTTTGTATCGTTACTCTGATAAACTGGAACCTAGAAGAAAGGAGTATGTATGAGAGGACAGATGAGGAAATTGGGGCGTTGATTATTAGTCTAAGGTGTTTATAAAGCAACATAATAGAAATTTACAACAGAGCTAACCATATAGACTTGTAGTTTATGGGAGCAATCTGAATTAGAAAGATAGATTTAGTAGTTATCAGGAAATAAGGGAGAAGTTGAATCTATGGACAGGACTGAGATTTCCCAAAGAGAAAACAAATCAGAGAGAAAGTCTGCGGTGGAGCCAAGACCTGGGGACCACTGCTATTTAAGATAACGTGACCAGAAAGTTGGCTGTTGAGCTCCTTTTTTCAGAGATAGAAGACTTCTGACTAGATGATAAGGTTCATTATATAGTCTTAGAAGAGAAATGTTGAAGAGCAGTGAAGGTAATAGCAGTTGAGCAGGTTAAGAGATTATGAGGCTCTCCATTGGTATTAGTATCCCTCTGGATAAAAACTGGAAGTAATCTGAGTGGCCCAGATGCTAACATCTACAATAAATGTGCAATAATTTTGAAGTGGCATCATTGGAAAGGGGAGAAGTTAGAGTATCTGATGATTTTGGAATCAAAGGAGAAATGTTTTCTTTTTCACACTTGGGTAGAATGAATTAATTGATTTGGAAGTACCCATGAGAAGCCAAGAAAATGAAAATATCAGCTTCTTTCCTTGGTGTATGTGTATCATAAGCACAAGGGCAGCTTCCATTCAAAGGAGTTGTAAGAAAAGCCGTATCTTAAGAGAAGACTTCTGTTTTTATGTAAGTGTGGGGATGAGAACAGCCTGTAAAGCAACCAAGGAGGTAGAGGGGTATTTATCATTGGGAGCTCCAGAATTGGAAAAAAATAGAATTAAGAGGGAGGTCAGCTGTGAGATAATGCCAGTGAGACTGAGAAGGAAAGGGGTGGTTTGGGATGTGCAAGAAGGTGCTGAACTACAGAAGAGGAAAGATAACAGTGAGGTATAAACTAACATCTCCACTTCATTAGATAAGGAGGGTATGCACATGTACATAAAGACATTCACTATGTCCTAAAGACCCTATATAGAATTGTGTCAATGTATTTTGTATATAAAATAAGTAGAGTTCAAAGGAGGAATAGAGGAGTGCCTGGGTGGCTTAATTGGTTAAGCGTCCAACTCTTGGTTTTGGCTTGGGTCATGATCTCACGGATCCAGGGATTGAGACCCGCATCGCGCTCTGTTCTGACAGCACAGAGCCTACTTGGCATTCCGTCTTTCTCTCTCTCTCTGCCTCTCCTCACCATCAAAGTAAATAAGTAAACATTAAAAAACAACCAGTGAGACATAGAATATGCTGAGAAGTGGCAGCATAAAGATATTGGGATCGTATGGGGCATATATCAATTAGGTTAATTTATACAAAGCACTGAAAAGTACAAAGTGCAATGTAACACCATAAGTTGGTGTAGCCAAGGGCTGTGATCTAGAGGTTTCCAAAGTCTTTTAACAAATTTGGTACGTCAGCATTTTTTTTTTTTTAATTTTGGATGCCTGAGCCCCTACTCTCAATTTACTAAATCAAGCTCTCTTATAGTATGCCCTGGGAGCTCTGATTTTTTTATAGCTCACTTTTTATAATATATAATGTATATATCATAGCTATATAAAAATAATATATATTTTATACATCTAATACATTATACATATATTATATATCCACTTGATTATTATAGTTCAACTTAGATGGCAATAAACATGGACATAAATGGCAAAAAAATACAGTGAATAAATCCCATGATTAAAGTTAAGGAATAGTAGATAGTTAGAAAATTATGGAAAGTGCTTAATTCCAGAATTTTATTTTGGAGGCAATGAAATACCACTGAAATATTTTAAGCAAATACTGATTTTGCGAATGATATATTTTAAAGGAATTATGGTTTCTGTAAATAGTATTTACCAATAAAATCCAGTGACTCAGAGTTATTCTGCTCATGTATTTGGAATTAATATATTTAGAATAACATGATTTTAAATGAAGTTTATTAAAAATTTTGGTAGGAATGAAAACTCTAATCTATAATCCTCTAAGCATTTTGTTTGTCTCATGTTGAAAATCTGACATACATTGTTATTATTATTAATGCACATAGCTATGTTTATATGATAAGAAATTTATTTAAGTGGAAAATCAGTTTTTACTGGCTATTGATTTTCATTTTCTCTAGTGAATTAAAAGTTACTTATTTTTGAACTCAAAAATAAAACTTGTATACCAGTGCTTTTTATACTAAAAAATGATCATCTTTAGCTTTGTTTTTTCAGACCAATGAACTCTTTGCTGAAAGAATTAAAAATCATGATTTTGTGAATTAGAAACAGTCTATTTTTCATTACTCTTGGGGATACAGAGTGGCTTATTTTATGATTTGCTGAAGTTGTATATCTTTCCTGATCTTTTCTAAAGCAAAAATTGTGCGCCATCCTTGCAGACTTTTCCTTACATTTGGATCTGTCTCTGAAGTGACTTTTAAGAACTATATAATTCTGATCAAGAATTCTGTTTCTCTCTGAAAAACTTCCGTCTGTATCTGATTTTGGATGACATGATGGTGATTACCTTTGTTCCTACTTAGATATCTTCCGATTGCCTGAAGGCTTTGAAGTTCTGAGGTTTAAAGAAAAGATGAAATACAAATATGTATGGGCTGTTTTCATATGGAAATGATATTCTGAATAAGAAATAACTTTTTTGTTGGCATACACTGGGTCTTATAGAATAAATTAAGAAGAACTTGGAAGATAGGCTCTGTGCTTTTCCTTATAACTACCCTGAGATACATTTTTGAGTAAATAAAGACCAAATCTTCCAGGATTTTAAAGAATAATTCAAAGTTTCATCAAGTTTTAGCACTTAAAATTTGAGGATTTTGTTTATTTCTACGTTTGAAATGTGTCCATTTCACATCTGAGTTCCAATTTCTTTTGTAAGTAGTTTTTATTGTACTGTTTTTGATTATTAAAGCTGTACGTTTTCATGGTACAAAATCAAGTGATATAGAAAGTCATAGTTAAACCTATAACCTCTCCATTCAGACTTAATCATTGTTAACCTTGTAGTATTTGTCCTTTCATACTTTTTCCTGTCTGTATGATTCTGTGTGGGTGTGGCTCAGTCTGTGCACCAGCTCTGTGGTGTCTTTGGTGGCCCTATTTGGGTTGTCCTGTTTCTCTCTTCATTGAGCTTTCCCTCTTTTAACATGCTTTTCTCCACTCTAACCTGTAAGGGCTTCTCTGTCATTTATTTTGGCTTCTCTGCCCTTCATCTTCTTTCTGTCACATTCTTTCTGTTTTCCACCTTCTCTGTGTTCACATTCACATGTATGGAGAATGTGAGTATATATATGTGTGTGAGTGTGTGTGTGTGTGTATGTGTGTATACATGTATTTATGTCAAAGTAGGACCATTGGACACATCTTACTTTGAAGTTAAAAACAAAAACAAACCTTTCTATAACAATCAATATAGACCCAAAGCTCCATTTTTAATGACTGAATTGTATTCTTTAGTGTAGTGTGTTATAGATTTAATTTATTTATCCAGTCCTTGTAAACAGTGTTTTGGACATTTAGTTGCTTCCATTTTTTTTGTTACTGTATTTAGTTCTTAATGTATCTGTACAATCATTTCTTAGTAATTGAAATAAGTTACTATTCACTATTAGAAATAACCCCTATTGTAAATATCTTTAGTCAGATATTTTAACTTATATAAACTTAGAAATTCATTATCTAATAAGCTCAAGGTAGTTTTAATGGGATTTCTTGGGAAAGACCAGTTTTCTTTAAGTAATAAAATATTACAAGATGTTGCTAGCAACTGTAGGTGGGATGTGGCTTTATATTACTGTTGGACATTTCTAACAATGTATCTGCTGATGTATAAATTCTGAGCTCTCTTCTTTATGACTAACAGGCTCATTGTTTGGAGAAACGTAATTAGGGTTATGGCTGTGGTTTGTGATCCAAAGAGCAGAATCAAGCGATACAGTCATGTAAGGAATGAGACTTACCACCCTGCCCTAAACACTTGGATCTATCATATTCTTTTCTCATAACAACAGGCCCTTCTTTTAAGTTTTGGCTCTCCATTCTTTAGTTCTTTGTCTAAATAAGCTCTAAGCTGCTTGAGATAGGAACCTTGTTTTCACTGTGTTGTTTTGTAAAATGCCATATGCACACATGACATTTTGTAGATAATAAAAACAGCAATGATTATAGGCTGTTGGTAGTCCTCTGTTGATATCCCTGCTGGTAACAATACACTAAGATATCACTTGACATTCTATTGAGTTAACAGAAACTGTTGTGTTGATTTTTACTGCTGTTAAGAGCAGGGAGAATATTGATTTTAATCAGAAGAAACAGGGAGAAATTGCTTTGACATGTGTTTTTTACTTGATCTTTGAGAATGTTATGAAAAAATAAAAAGAGTAAATAATAATCTATGTGGGGTTCTTTCAAAAGGGCCTAAAGGTTGTTTGAAAATAGTGACCCAAGGGTAGAGCTTTAGTTCGGGAAATGAAATGTTTAATCAGCCATCTCAAAGTAATCTCTTTCGTGACTATTGAAAGCCTTTCGTTGGAATATGAAATAATTATAATTTTAGTCAAACTGCGACTGAAATATAAAGAAACATGGTTTAATTTGTTCATTGTTTTAAATTTATATATTTATTCGTTCAACAAACAGTAATCATCTACAGGAAGGCTGGTATTGTCCTAAGCTCTGGGAGTACACTAGAGAGCAAAGAAAACAAAGTCTTTGTCTTGATGGAGTTTCCATTCTGGAGGAGAAATATTCACAATTTAAAAATGTTAGTATAGGGGTGCCTGTATGGCTCAGTAGGTTGAGAATCTGACTCTTGATTTGGCTCAAGTCATGACCCCAGGGTCATGGGATTGAGTCCTGTTTTGGGCTTTGTGCTGAGCATGGAGCCTGCTTAAGATTCTCTCTCTCTCTCTCTCTCTCTCTCTCTCTCTCTCTCCCCCTCTCTCTCTCCCTGCTTGTGCTCTCTCTCTCTGTGTCTCTCTCTCTCAAATAAAAAGAAATAAAAAAGTAAAAATAAAAATGTTATATGTCCAGTGGCAATAAATATGATAGAAAGAAAAACAGAGCAGGGTGTAGAAGGTGATAGAAGGTGATAGAGGTAATAGAAGACAGCAATGCATTTTATACATTGTAATTAAGGAAAGTCACTCTGGAGACCTAAAGAAGCTATGAATCAGCCATATAGGTATACATTGAAAGAGTTCTCCATGCAGAAGGAAGAGCAAGGGCAAAGGTCCTGAGGTTGGCTCTGTTCAAGAGACTGCAAGGAAGCATATGTGGCTGGTAGGGTAGCAGACATCAGTAAGGAAGTGGGTGGATTCTGCTCTTATAAAACCTTGGAGGCTTTATATGACTTTAATTTTTACGCTGAGTGAGATAGAAAGCCAGTACAAAGTCATAAAACAAAGTGACCTGATCTTATTTTCATTTAAAGGGCTAAGTCTGGGTGGTGTAAGAACAACTGCAAAGGTGTCAAACTGGAGAAACTTTGCAGTGGGCTAGTTCAAATCCAGCCTATTCTCGAGACAGAGGTTTGGATCTGAGTGAGAAAAATAGAGAATGTGTAAAGTGATTAGATATTTGCCATATTTTGGAGTTAAAGGTGATAGAATTTCCTGATGGCTTCAATGTGGAGTGTGAAGTAAAGCAAGCAAAGAGGCTGAATTTGGACGTTTGAGGGTGTAGTATTTAGTTTTTAGTTCCGAGAAAGGTCATGACTGGCCATGTAAATTTGGGAGTCATCAGCATCAAACTGACATTTAATTCCATTAAAGACAGGAAACTGGAAGAGATCATTTTGGGAGTAAATTTAGCTAGAGAAGTTGAGAGCTGAAGGCTCAAGGTTGGAGGGTCGGCAGTGAAGACTAAGGGGTGAGATAGCGGGATACAAGCAGAAACAAGAGAGAACGATGCTTCAGAGGCCAAGTGAAGTAGCTGCTTCTGGAAGGAGGGAGGGATGCTTGGAGTCAAAAGCCATGGATAGTCTTAGTAAAATAAGGACTAAGATGGTAGCTGGGAGTTATTGACCATTTTGTGAATTGTTCAGAGGAATGATAGAGACAGGGTCTTTGTGGAATGGGTTTAAAAGATAATAAAATAAAAAAAATGATAACAGTATGAGTCATTATTGAGGAGTTTTGCTATAAACAGAATGAAATTTTAGTTTCAACCATGTTGGGTGAATTGGCCAGACAACATATGCACCAGGCCTGTTGGAGCAGTGTTTCTTTGGGGGAAACTTATAGGAACAGGACCAATATCAGAAGCTTGAGCCCCTACTGCCCGATGGATTTAAGGCACTACTTAGAGATTTAGTGGAGCTGAGTGTTTTATTCCAGAGCTACTTTGACGTGAGGCTGTGGGGCTTTGAAGCTGTACCAGCTCCTCTCCTGATATTATCTTGGACTACAGTGATACTTTGATTCCAGCCTGATTCCTTCAGTCCCTACTTTAACAGCTCACAAGGCTGGGGTTCAAGTTTCCAGTTGACCAGGACTGATTATAATAAGTACTAGCTCTCCCTTCCATGAAGAGTTCTGTAGGACAACAAATTCTTTTCTAGGAAACTAAAAATGGTTAGTCTTGACAAGGTAAGCCTTATCTCTTAGGTAACCAGAGAGGCAGTAGAGGGACATGCGAGGTTTTTTTCCTTAACTTCTTTCCTCTCCTCTCCCCTCCCATGCCCTCCTTACCTTCTCTCCTTTCCTTCCTATTCTTTGATGTGCAATATTGCAGATTTTTATATGCCCATAGGAATAATCTAGTAGAGAGGAAAACCATTGAGAATGTAGAAGAAATAGTCACTGGAGAGATTTCCGTTGAGAAGATAAGAGGATTAAATTTTAGTGTGTGTGGAGAGCTTGGCCTTTTTGAGGAGAATATATAGCTCATTCCTGTTAAAGGAGAGAAGGCAGGATTTATAAGCACAGAACTTGTGGACATTCTTTTAGGATTGCATCTAATTTCTCAGTGAGATAAAAACTTGCATTGAGAGCAAGGAGAGAGAAGCAGGTGTTGGAGTGATTATAACAATGTGTGATTAACAACTTTTTCCCAATGAAAGCACATTTTTAGTTACATGCCCTGAAAAAAAGAAACTGCTTTGCCCTCTTGCTGAAGATTGAATTTTCTGGCTTTCTGGGGGACAGTCTTGGTTAAATCTGTTGAGCTTTAGGTCATACATTTGTTTCTTTGGGGCATGTTCCATATGAAAAAAAATCTCATATTTATGGCAATTTGTGATTTGAGTCATGTTAGATGATTCTGTAAACATAACGCAGAAATAAGCAAAATGTACTTGCGCTATGTGGCATGTGTGTAAAAGAATCTGTATTTATTAAGCATACAAATATGTTTAAAATTCAGTACCCTTCATGTGGCTCACAGCAGGCAAAAGCATGACATTTCAAATTGTGTCTTCATTGCCTTCTGAGGGCATGGGATGATTGACACATCCTAACCTATTTATAACTGTGAGACTGAACCATTTATTCACATAAATTCTCTTTTTTTTCCACATTTGGAGTTTAGATAATTGGGTTAAATTATAGCAAAATATATTAGGCCTGCTATGATTATACTCCCTTGGTGGATGGGTAGACTGGCTATTCTGGAAAAATGCATTTATTTTATATATGTCATTATTATGTGTGATTCTTGGAAAAGCAAGTAAAAACCTTCTATTTCAAAATAAGTAAAATAATAGATAATAACTGAATTCCATAATACTTGATTTCCTCAGTTTTAATATGGAGGTTAAGATTTCACTAAATGACTCTTGTACACCCTTCAATTACAAAATGTTAGGATCTTTCAAAATAGTTTTAGTGTGTGAGCATTTTGCAGCTGGGTAAGTTATTAATCTAGATGATGCCATTTACTAGTTTCCCACATATCTCTGGTTGTTGCCTCTGAGATAGCATTTTCTTAGTTCCTTTGGAGGAATGATTTAGCCTTCTTACTTCAAGTTGTTATGGTAGCACAAATAGAAATGGGAGTTATTTCAAACCTCATATCTTAATGGCAGGAGCGTGGAGGCAAAATTTCCATAGAACTTGTTAAAAATGCAAATTTCCAGGACCCAACTTTTAAACTTCTGAAATAATGCTTTGAAACTTCTAATACTTAGAAATCTGTATTTTAGTAAGTACTACTCAAGTAGTTCTGACGTGGGTAGCCAATGAAACACTTTGGAATGCAGCCCTAGGTAATTTGTAGAAATTTATGTAGTTTTGCATTTGTATGATTTAGTGACACTGGATGTGAAGACCGGCTACCATGATGTTTAGCTGAAAATCGAAAGATGATGAAAATGAGCAAAAGGAATAGAATTGTAAAGGGCTTTGTGCCAGGCTGACTCTTACCTGATAATTTTCGGGGGTGTCATGATGGTGGAAAGAAGTTGAACCTGAGAGAAGGTTATAAAATATTGTAATGGGAGAAGGTGTCTTACATCAATTTCATTCAACTATGCAATGCTTGGAGTGGGCTGGGAGACACTCACACAGTGAGTTCTAGAAGTAACACATCATGATGTAAAACACACACACACACACACACACACACACACACACAGCCTGAAATATTTTATAAGCCAGATGAGCTTTGTCTTCTCTTAGTGACTCCAGAACTACAAAGCAACAGCCCCTAAAAATCCGGTCCTTGAATCTGTCATGTAATCTGCCCTACATCCATCCTTGGAATCTCTCTTAAACCCAGAAAACTATCATGTGGGAAGTTTTTGGAGGTTAAGAATGCTGCTGAATTATACTGGTGTATTGTCTTTCATTCTTCTTCCTCTAACCTCCTTTTTTATCTGGTAGTTTTTTTTAATATCTGGGTCTTGTGTATGTATTCTATAGTCTAGGTAGAAGCCTCATCCATTATTTTGCCTTTAAAAATTTGTGTTTACTTTTTTTTTTCAAATGACCAGCTCCATAAAGTTAAAGAATCATGACAAAGATTTATTTTATAAACTCTTAATATTTTCCACTATAATTGGCAATGTTAGAATTACAACCAATATTTTATTTTATTTATTATTTAATGTTTATTTATTTTTGAGAGAGAGACACACACACAGAATCAGAAGCAGGCTCCAGGCTCTGAGCTGTCAGCACAGAGCCTGACACAGGCCTTGAACCCACGAACTGTGAGATCATGACCTGAGCCGAAGTCGGACGCTTAACTGACTGAGCCACCGAGGTGCCTCTGCAACAAACATTTTAATGAGCTCTTCTCTGTTTTGTTTGCTTGAAGTGTACTTCTCATTTCATCTAGGGTTGAGACTCTAGTAGTTCTATGAAGTTTAATTAAAACCTTACTTTCTCTGGAAAGTGTCCCCTGATCACCACCCTCAGACTTCCTGTCCCCCCACGTGAATTGGCTTTTCCTATGAGTTTTCACAATTTGATCATGATACTTACCAACTCGTGAGCTCCTTACGTAGGGTGACCATATGTCTTAATTTGCATGGGTCAGCTTTTCTGGCATAAGTATTAACAGAATCCTCTTTCGTTAGAAGTGTCCCAGTTTGGATAATAGATAATATCGCCATCCATTTGTGAAAGGGCGTTTTATTTCTAGTACTTAGTCTGTTATTGGAGTCTGAATTGAATTTCTCATAATGGCTTGTAAGGATTGTTGGAGGTCTGGCAGAAGCCTCTGGATATTTAATAGGTATTTATTTATTATTTATTATTAATGTTCAAAAATAACCAAAGTGAGAATCCACAAAGCCATTTGTTACTCCAAAGAAGGTAGAGATAATCTGGCTCAGACTTTTGAGGAACTGGCTATACCTAAGTCCAGTGGTACCAGTGGTATCTTACTGCTAATCCAGAGGAATGTCCAAAGGAGAGGAAATGCACTTGAAGATGATTTTGTTTCATGGCAAGAAAGAAAGAGAGAAAGAGAGAGAGAAAGAGAGAAAGAGAGAAAGAGAGAAAGAAAGAAAGAAAAGTAAAAGAAAAAAATAATGTGCAGTGAGTTAAAACTAAATATCTTCATTAGATTGTTTTTTATTTTTATTTATTTATTTATTTATTTATTTATTTAATTTTTTAGATGTTTATTTATTTTGAGAAAGAGAGACAGGGAGCGACTGAGAGAGAGAGAGAGAGAGAGAGAGAGAGAGAGAATGAGAGAGAATCCCAGGCAGGCTCCACACTGTCAGGACCAAGCCCAGCTTGGAGCTTGATCTCAAGAATCATGAGATCTTGACCTGAGCCCGAACCAAGAGTTGGACACTTAACTGACTGAGCCACCCAGGTGCCTATATTGCTCTTTATTTAAAAATTATGTCTAGTGTTAGGCTATTGTTTGTATGTTAGGATTTTCTTCCTTTTCCAAATTGATGGTAATTGAAAAGATCTTTTTCTTTCTTTATCAGAATAAAAAGTTGGCAACGCCCAAGTCCAAACATAGGCTAAGAAAACAAGTTGGGAACAGAAGGTGCTGTCTGGACTCAACTAGGTAAGAATAATTGAGGGGCGCACACCTATAAATGTAGAAAGACGCATTATCTTTCCTGTGCACTTCTAGAAAACCAGAGGGATAGTATCTATTTTGTTCACTGCTTTGTCCCAGGGTCTTACACTGCCTAGCACACAGTAAGTATTCAATAATTATTTATTACATAAATAAATTCATGGGATCTATGAATAAATTACTAAAAACATCTGGGGTGATCCATCCTGGCCAACAGTTGAGTTACTTGTGCCCTGTTGGGAATGTAGCCCTCACTGTGAGGAGGGATCAGTGACTCCATCAGTTATTACTTCTTGCCCTTCAACCTATTAAAGTTTTAGTTAAGGGTTTCATGTTTATTGTGTGGATTATTATAATGGTCTCTCTCTCTCTCTGTCTCTTTTCTGCAAAATATTTTAAACATTGTGGCAAAATACACATAAGATTCACCACCTTAACTATTTTTAGTTTTATTTATTTTTGAGAGCGATAGGCAGGGCATGAGTGGAGGAGGGGCAGAGAGAGAGGGAGACACAGGCTCTGAGCTGTCAGCACAGAGCCCAACATGGGACTTGAATCCATGAACTGCAAGATCATGACCTGAGCGGAAATCAGATGCTCAACCGACTAAGCTATCCAGGCACCCCCTACACCTTGGACATGTTTTTAATTGCATAGTTCAGGGGCATCCAGTTCATTCATGCTATTGTGCTACTATCACCACTGTCTATTCACAGAACTCCTTTCATCTTTCAAAACAGAAATTCTATACCCATTAAATAATCGCTTCTCATTCCCTCTTCCTCTAGCCCTGGCAGCCATTATTCTACTTTCTATCTTTGTGAATTTGACTGTTTATTCTAGGTACTTCATATAAGTGGAATCATATAACATTTATCTTTGTGGTTAATGTATTTCACTTAGCATAGTGTCCTAAAGGGTCATCCATGTTGTAGCATGTTTCAGAACTTCCTTCCTTTTTAAGGCTGAATAATATATGTTTATGTATTGGTTATATACCCCAAAGTTTTCTGGATGACATGGTAATTTTTTTTTGAGGGATCACAGTGCTGTTTTCCATAGCAGCTGCATCATTTTACATTCTTACCAATAGTGCATAAGTGTTCTGATTTCTCTACATGCTTGCCAATAATTGCCATTTTCTGTTTTTCGGTAGTAGCCATCATTATAAGTGTGATGTAATGATGTCTTACCTGGCTTCTTTTTGCCAGGATATTTCTCTTCTTCTTCTATTCATTTTTTTAAACTTTATTTTTGAGAGAGAGAGAGAGAGAGTGATAGAGAAAGAAAGAGAGGCAGAGAGAGAGGGAGATACAGAATCTGAAGCAGGCTCCAGGCTCTGAGCTGACAGCACAGAGCCTGATGCAGGGCTCAAACTCATGAACCGTGAGATCATGACCTGAGCCAAAGTCAGACATTCAACTGGCTGAGCCACCCAGGTGCCCCAGCATCCCTCTTTTCAGATCAATCCTCTTCACTACAGCTATAGCATTTTTTCTTAGCTGTAAATCTGACCATGTCAAACCCATTAATGACTCCCAATTTCTATTGTTTTAAATGGTAAGCTTCTTAACATGCTAAACTCTCAGGTCTCATTTTTGTTCACTCTAGACTCCAGCTATAATTGCCTGTTTGTTCTTCTTTATACTAACTGTTTGCTTTCACTTCTTTATGATTTTGTACTAGTGATTTTTTCAGGTTGGAGTGCTTTAATTCTGTTTCCTAAATTTCATTTCTTATTTTTGTACCTTTTCTCTCATGAACTCCCCATCTGTACTATTTCTTTTCCATGACTTTTTTGCATACATATTAAACAGTTCACTTCAAAAAATTTAGTCTCATTCAGGGGCACCTGGGGAGTCCCTTAGTGTTAAGAGTCTGACTTCAGCTCAGGTTCTGATCTCACCACTCATGAGTTCAAGCCCCAAGTTGAGCTCTGTGCTGACCGCTCAGAGCCTGGAGCCTGCTTTTGATTCTGGGTCTTCCTTTCTCTCTGCCCCTCACCTGCTTGCACTCTGTCTCCTTCCTCTCAAAAATAAATATTTTTAAAAATTTTTAAAAATTAGTTTCATTCCAAATAAAAATATTTATGAAATAATGGGTTTAATAAGCTGGTGATGTTCATTCTTCATACTTAATAAATACATTAGTATTAACATATTGAAAAATCTGTTCATATAGAACAGAAATTCATCTTGAACACCACCAGTGCTATATGTATTACATTTTGTGAAAAACTGTGTGAACCTATCTTCCCCAGTCTGTCTGATCAGCTCTACCTCTTTCTTAGGTAAGTAATGTTGGCTCTGGAGTTAGAAGAGTGGGTCCAATCCTGACCTACTGCTCATAAATTGTTTGGCCTTCAATATGTTATTTAAGCTTTGTGAGCTTCAATTTCCACTTTTGTAAAAAGGGGATGATGATAGCTTTTGTGTGGAGACTTCTTGTAAGGGGTTATTAGGGTAATGCTTGCTGAATTCCATATTATCTAATAGTTACAGCTCTCCTTTTCTCCCCATATCATGAAAAGATCAACATTTGCTTTTAATTTTTTTTAATGTTTATTTACTCTTGAGAAAGAGACAGAGCACAAGCAGGAGAAGGGCAGAGAGAGAGGGAGACACAGACTATGAAGCAGGCTCCAGGCTCTGAGCCATCAGCACAGAGCTTGATGCGGGGCTCGAACCCACAAGCCGCGAGATCATGACCTGAGCCGAGGTCGGAAGCCCAACCGACTGAGCCACCCAGGTGCCCCAACATTTGCTTTTATAAATTCATTCAGTTATCTCATATGAAATTGATGAAAACAAAAGAAAAGTGGAATCAATTCAAGACATGCTTTCATGATTATTCTAAACCAAGGCAAATAATTAGTCATTTAAACTTAACTTTTCTGAGTCCCTAAAAATAATGATATTTTAGAGCCAAATGAGATGTCAAGTTCACCTTTAGTATGTTTCTCCTACCTGATTTGGTCAACATCTGCAAGATTAGTTAACGTAACTCCAAGTGGAATAGAGGTGGAAGGTTGTGGAGCCAGTCTTCAACTATGGCCTCTTTCTCTGCAATCACAATGGCTTCAAAGAAAACCAGATAATACTGAATATTTACTTCATTCTCCACTAGTGAAGAACACAGGAACAGTTGTAGAAATAGGTTCTATCTCCCAGTCTTATTCTTTTCTTAGACTTGTGTCCTGGTTAGGTTTTTCCCTATTCTTTGTTGTATTCTCTGTTGTCTTCTCAGCAGCACTTTGTGCTTGGAACTGTCCATTTCTTTACTCCTTTGTCCTCAAAATAAAAGTTCTTTTATTTACCCTCTCTGTAAAAATCCCTTGTGCAAAGAAACTGAAAGAAGAAAAGGGGAAAAAAAATGAAGATACAGGAGGAAGAAAGGGCAAAAAATTTAAGAATTGCTTGAGAGCTTTTACTTCTGTGACTCTGACATTTAACTCAAGTATTGACTTTCTTGTTCTATGCAAATGGTTTTGTCTGTATTTCTTAAATGGTAGCTCCCATGGGCAGAAGCCATACCTCTGCCTTCTCTGGCATTGTGCCTAGGACAGGGTGAACATTCCATAAGCAGTGATACTATATTTTCATCTTCAAATTTAAAGATTCTCTTTGCCATATAAGAGTACTTATTAAGAATAATACCATTTTTTACCATTTTTTCCTACCAGATCTGATTTAGTCATAATCATTAAATAATAATAAAAAAAAGATTTACTAAGTAATTATTATTTCCATGCCAATAAAAGAGAAGCTGGACATGTTTTTCTTTTGAAATGATCCCCTTTTGTCCTAAGTTATTACAAATGTGAAGATTTTTCCTAAAGATTAAGTTGCTTAACATATTTATGCATCCAAGACCTTTATCTTACAACTTTATGGACTTCTAACATTTAACCCATGTGAACCTGACATTTAAGATGAAGTAGGTGGTATGGTAGTGTTACTTGAAACTCCAGAGGTGTTTACTGCTTTTCAGGCATCTAGTTTCAAGTTTTTATGATCCCTTCAGAGACATTAGACCTTTTGATCCTAATACAATATTTTTTATTTAAAAAACTAATTAGGCTGTTTGTCAATAATGCTCATTAAATGAAAGGTCATACCTTTTGGCAGAAAATATGAATTATGGATCATGCAAGTAAGTTTACTAGAGAATTCAAATTACATTTCTAAAGAAGCTCACAAGTTCAGTTTGGTAAATGAGTTCTTAGTACTCTTTGTTAAAATTAATCAATTCTGGCAGAAACAAAGAATAATTTCTTAAACACAAGACGACTCAGATCACAGTCCTTTTTCTATTGATTAATTTCTCCGTGATCTCTAAGAAAAGTTGTGTGTCAAAGAAAACTTTGCTTTTATATTGTCATAGCAAAATCTAATTAACAATTGTTATTTAAAACAATTAACCTCTCAGGCAGCAGAAGAAATTTAATTATATATTTCCATGAGAAATATAATCCAATTTTATAAAATAAAATTAAATAAAGCAAATAAGTTCACTTGTCGGATAGATGCAAAAGAAAGCATCTTTAGCAAAGAATATGTGAACGATGGGATGCAATATGGGGTACCTCAGGGAATGCACACTGCCAAAGACTTCCAGTTATTAATAGAATTAAAAGGATTAAAATATAATGTGTATATAGATTTCATGGGGAGAAGGAAGTTCCTTTAAATATGATTTTATTTCTTGCTTGCATTTCCCCCCTCTTTTAATAGTTTATGTGTGGATCTGTATCTCTTATTTTGATCAGCACTGGCTCACTCTACAGAGAACTGAAAACCTAGATTTGGAGGTGTTGGGTTAATCTGATATACACTCAGGGACCAGGTCAGTTTTTAGACCAAGCCTGAGTTAGGCCAGGATCTGGGCTTCATGGCAGCTGAGTTTGCTCTAATAGCATATATTGGCTACAACTGAAATTTGACTGTAGCAGAGCTAACAAGGTCTTCCTAAGAAGGTATCTATAAAATTGATAAAGAATCTAGATTAGCAGCTGCCAAAAGTGGCTGAGCCAAGGGGAATAGTCAAAACTGATAGGGAACCTGTGATTAGGGAAACAGGAGGTCCTGGGTGAGTGGGTCAGAGAGTGTCTTACTTCAGAAACATTTCATGGTGCTGATATCTCAGAGTAAATGATTAGGATCTCCAACTCAGTGCCAAATCACTGCTACACTTAGCAGGTGTTTTCCCAACAAACATGCAGACAAGCCTCAATATCCCAGAGCAGTAGAGTTCATTTTAAGTGGGTGTCAAAATCACATTATACTCTCTTGGAAGGAAAGGCAAGGGAGCAGTTACAAAAAAAAAACGTTAAGTAACATCACTTCATAGAACAGGACACTAATGAAACTTTGAACTGTCACCTGGCTCCATTCCCTGCTTTATTCCTGAAAATCGGTTTGGTCCAAACTCCTTTAATATCATAGAACACTGCAAACATTAATTGTTCAACTTTTTTAAAAAAATGATTTTATATTATACAATATGTATAATGGCTAGTGGCTTTAAAATCAGCTATAAAACTGATGTTTCTGCACTCCAAGTACACAATAGGGAAAGGAAAGTATTAGCTCTTTGATATTTTCTGATATGATGAGTGATCTGACTGGTGATGATGACTTATTCTAGATTTTCAGCTGATGGGTCTTTCCACAGGGAAACCACAAGGGCTGCCAATTATATTTCAGCTTTTTCCTCTTAGTCACTTTGTAAGATTAGATCTCTCACAGCTGAAATGACAAAATTAATGACAGTGTATAATAATGTTTGGATATAATAAATGATGCCAAATGGAATTTCTGTCATCCAGTCCAGTAGATTTGAGACTGACCATTATTCTCCAGTGAAAACTTTGAAAGTACAAATAAAGTCATAATGAAGTACCTTGCTAAGAAGTAATAAAACCTTGGCTAAAATTTACCTTCCAACCCAGAGTCAATAATATGTTAGCTGAGTCAGAGTGTGTGAAGCAAAATAAAACTTCTGAGTTCTCTCCTGTTGGCTTGGCTACTTGTTTGAAGGGAGCAGTAGGGAGATTAATTCCATTAAGTTATATTGATAGAACTAATAATGTATAGAAGGCACAATAGGGAACACAAAGAGGAATAAGGCTTAATACCTTTATTAGATAATTTAACATTTTGAGAGGGTGATAAAACCTAAATACAAATGACTATTTATAAGGAGGAATGTGATAACTCAAATCTTTGAGAATAATACTGGAGACCTGAAGGTTATCACATGATGGAAAGAAGGGCATAGAAGAAAATATACCCCTTTCTAAAGGTTTGGTAATTATTACTCCATATAGATTATTTACTAAATATATGATGTCCGTGATTTGATGTGAAGACTCTGTAGGCTCCCTCATCTACCTTCCCTCTTCAATCCTCCTCCACTTGATGGGATGCTAATTGAATTGATTAAATCTCAGAGCATTGATTGGATAATACTTGCTAGTAGGCAAGGACATAGCACATTGATATATCAAATACAAAGACCTGTCATGCATTTTCTACTTCTTGTCCAATGTAGTTGAAGCAATGAACTGGTTCAGACTGTACTGACAGAAATCCTGACTATGTTTTATCATATACTCCCTTTTTGTCTTTTCCCAAAGAGCTTTGTCCAGCTTTGTAGGAGCAGCTCTGTATGCCCATCTCTTCTCCACTCTGATTTTCCAGCCAGGTGTGGGCTTAAAGGTTTGACCTTGTTTTTTCTAGGTGAATTGGCATTATTAGCCTTGGGAGTAAATTCGTCTTGTTCCGTCTACTTCAGCATGTTCGAATGTGTGTTGAATATGCCTTTCAGCATACTGCAATAATAAGATCCTATACTTGGGTCTAGTGATGGGGAAAGAGACATTGCATCTTTTCTAGTACCTGGTGTGGTTTTCTTTGGTTGAGTGGGGACGAGTGAATGGAGACTTATGTTTGGAAACAATATGCTTCATAGCAAGGTAAGAGTTTCTGTAACAGGAGATGGGAGATGCACTGAAGATGGAGACCTTAACATATAAATAAATAGCTGTGTGGAGCGAGATGGGGGAAGAATAAGAAGCTACACTTTGCAGGCTGTGCAAGGTTAAGGGCTATTATTCTTGGAAATTATGAAATTTTTAACGTAGAAAGCATTCCACAATTATAAGTTATTAATTTACTAGTTTTCAAACTTCAAATGGGTTACCCAAGCAATGTGATATAATAGGAAAATTAGACCTCTAGTTGCAGATACAACTTACTGATAGAGTAACCTTAACCTTGCTTTCCTTAACCTTCAGTTCATTTTGTAAAATGGGAGTAATAAACCTTACTTTATATACCTATTGTGAGATTTAAAGTCAATACAGCACATTAAGCACCTACTGTATTCCCTGGCACAGTGTGGAACCTCAATAAATTGTTGCTATTGGAAGACATCTCATGACACTTGGTGGGTTTCCAATAAATGTCAGTTCTTCTAAAGCTTTTAATCATTCCGTAGCTAGTTATGTGCCTAGTTCTGGTAACAAATATGCCATATCAGCAGTAATACAGACATTCTCTCAATTTTATTATGATACATGTTGGCAGTGAGGTTTCGGTGGTGGGTATATGGCATTATTAAGCTAAATATATTCAGGGATAATTAAATCCTGCCCCAAATTATAGATGACCCTCCCCTGTGATCCTAAGAAAGATACATACACAGAGAATGTAACCATGGAAGCAAAGAAACCCTTTATTACTGACTGGACTTGTGCCTGAAAGTCCAAAAGAGAGTTCTTATAACCTGATCATTTCCTTACCACTTAGTCCAAGCTTAAGGGTTCCCTGTGGTACTGCATGGAAAGATAAAACATTAAGATAATAATAATAATAATGTACCAGAGTGAAGGAATGACCATCCATATTTATGGGTTACTTCATTTATTCATTCATTTAAATACACATGCTTATTTTTCATCAGTATTTTTCCTTTGATGAAGTTTGTCAAAATATTTTGCCCATTTTTAATTTTTTTTTGTTTTCTATTCATGAGCTGTGAGAATTCTTTATATATTCTAGATAACAGTTCTTCATCAGCTATGAATTTTATAGTTTCTTTCAGTTTGTGGCTTGCTCTCTAATCTCACTATATCTTTTCAATAACAAATTTTAAAATTTTGCTTGTCTCAATTATTTTTTTTTTATGGATTGCGCTTTTGGTATTATACCCAAGAAATCTTTGCCTAGCCCCAAATCACAAAGATCTTCACCAATTTTGAGTTAATTTTTACACATGGTACAAGGTAAAAGTCAAGGATGTTATTTTGTTTCCTTTCTCTTTGTTTCTCTCTCTGTCTCTGTCTCTTTCTATTTAATTGAGTGTGGATATCCCAGCATGATTGCTTAAAGGCTATCTTGTCTTCATTTATCTGTGTCTTTAACAACTTTGTCAAAAATCAATTGACTGTAGACATGTGGACCTATTTCTGAATTCTCCATTATGTTCTATTGATCTATACATGTGTCCTTAGACTAATAGATAGTTGATTAGCATTATAGTAATCTTGAAATCAGTGACTGTGAGTCCTCCAGCATTGTTCTTTTAGAAGTCATTTTGGTTATTTTAAGTCCTTTGCATTTCCATATAAAATTTATAATTAAGCTTGTTAATTTCTTAAAAAAAAAAAAACAAAAACCAACACCCTAAGAAACAAAAACAAAAATCCTGGCTAGGATGTTGTTTGGATTGTATTGAATCTAGACAGCAATTGGGCACATCTAACATCTTAATAATAATGAGTCTTCCAGTCCATGAACAGGATTTAGTTTAGGTTTTCTTTTATTTTTATTAATATTTTCTAGCTTACAGCATATATTTTGCACTTTTATTTTATTAGACTTATTTGTAAGAACGTATCTTCTTACTGGCAGTTTTGCTGAAATTCATGAATAGATCCTAAATTATATCTAATGCCTTTTTAGGGGGCATCTATTAAAATCATCATATCATTTCCTTTTTTTTTTTTTCTTTTTTAAGTCTGTTGACATGCTGAATTAAATTGACTGATTTGGGCATGTTGAATTTGCATTCCTAAGATCAGGACTGCTTAATCCTATTTATAGGATTTTATTTGTTAGTATTTTTTGGTAAGAATTTTAATATCTATGTTTAAGAGTAGTTTTTATTTTTTCTTCTTCTAAAACCCTTGTCTAGTGGTGCCTAGGTGGCTCAGTCACTTGAGCATCTGACTCTTGATTTTGGCTGAGGATATTAGAGACTTGGAGCCCCAACTTTGGCTGAGATCATGATCTCAGGGTTCATGGGTTCAAGTCCCACATTGGGCTATGAGCTGATAGTGCAGAACCTGCTTAGGATTCTTTCTCTCTCTCCCTCTCTTTCTGCCCCTTCCCTTCTCTACTGAATAGACATTGGGATTTCCAATTTATCTGTTCCATCTTGAGTGAATTTTTATAGTCTCTTGCATGATATTTTTAAATTTCATTTAAGTTATCAAAATTACCGGTATTGTGCTGTTCATAATATCCTCTTACTCTCCCTTTAACTATGTGATGGGCAGTGATGCCTACTTTTTCTTATCAAAGTATTGATGGTATTTGTTTTCTGTTTCTTCTTCTTTTTTAAACTATTTATTTTTGAGAGAGAGAGAATGTGTGCAGGGGAGGGGCAGAGAGAGGCAGGGACAGAGGATCTGAAGCAGACTCTGTGCTGACAGCAGAGAGTCCAACACAGGGATTGAACTTATGAACCATGAGATGACCTGAGCTAAAGTCAAATGCTTGACAAAGCATTTGTTGATTTTGTCTATGTTTTTCTTTTTTAATTTCATTAAAAAATTAGTGGAGGGGCGCCTGGGTGGCTTAGTCGGTTAAGCATCCGACTTTCACTTAGGTCATGATCTCGCGGTTCGTGGGTTCGAGCCCCGCATCGGGCTCTGTGCTGACTGCCAGCTCAGAGCCTGGAGCCTGTTTCAGTCTGTGACTCCCTGTCTCTCTGATCCTCCCCTGCTCATGCTGTCTCTCTCTCTCTCTCTCCTAGAAATAAATAAAAAATATTAAAAAAAATTAGTTTACTAGTCTTATCTTTATTATCTTCTAGCTTCTGTCAGCTTTGGTTTTAATTTGCTCTTATTTTTATGTAAAAAATTTTGTTTTTCTTCTTTTTAATGAAAGCAATTGATGGTATAAATTTCCCTGTAATCGCTGCATTAGCAAGTTTTGATATGTGTGTTTTCATTTTCAGTCATTAACTGTTTTCTAATTTTCTTTGTGATATTTTTCTTTGATCCATAGATGCACTTAAAATTGTGTTACTTAACTTCTAAATCTTCAATGGTCTTCCAGATAGCTTCTGTTACTGATTTTTGATTTCAGTAAGTTCTAAACTTAATGCTCTCTGTTATATGAGAGAAGGGTATGGGGAAGTAGTCAGAATTTCACCCTGTTTACAGGGCTGTTGATCACCATACGCACATGTATGCCACCAAGGGAGGCTCTCCTAGTTTCCCACTCTTCCTCAATCATTTTTGTGTTTCTCTATAAACTGTTCATTTATCCCAGTTATGATAAACTGTCATGGTAGCCTTTAACTTTGTATCTGTTTGTCAGATCTCTTCATATCTGTCTTTATTGAAGTCACTTCTTCCTCCATGCTCGGCTGAGGTGAAAATGTTTGTGTGTCCTATTTCCCTGCCAAGATGTGTATCATTCTTTGGAGTTCAGTTCATTTGAATGCCTGATAGTCTCGGTTCTCCAACAGGGTTATGAAATATTATGATTGTATAAATTGTCCACCTTCCCTGCTGTTTTTAGGAACAATGGCTCAAATGATATTTTCTTGAAGCTTTCTGCATCTTTAGTGAAGTGGAACTTCAATGTCAGGGATTTTTGGTATTTAGATATTAAGTAAATGATCCAAGCTTCCATAACTAGGAAGTGGTGTCGAACTCCAAAACTCACTTTCCCTCCATGATATCACATTGAATTACAAGCTCTTTAAAGACCTGGAGTAATGTTAAGTTATATTTATATAGTGTTTTTCCAGTTAAGAACACTTAAATTTTTATAGTAACTAATTGAATCTTCATAGACTTGTGATTTGCCCACTATTAATGTCCTTATAGGTGAGAAAAACAACTATTTAATAACTTGAGCTGCTAAATAATAACGATAAAACTAAAACCTGCTTCTAAGCACACAGAGCTTCCCCAGTTCCATGTTGATGTGGATATTTAAAATGGATATAACCATGTGGATTCTTTAAATATTGAGTTTATTTCCTAAAAGATAAAAATATTAGTGAGAAGTTTAGTTCTTAAAAAGGAAACTTCATAGGTGAGAAATTGTACTTAATCCAGTTTACTAATTCTAGAGCTACTTTTAGCCATCAATATCATTCCTCTCTTTAGATAAAAGCCAAATGGATGATGCTCTTTGAAACTGTGCTGTTGTTTTAGGGGGGAAAAAAAGATAGATTTTCTGTTCTTGTAATGAGCTAAACTGCTTCAGAAATAATGTCAACATTTCTTTCCTAGCATTTTCTATCAGTGGGAAACCATTGTTAGAGCACAGATTAGTATTTTATTAATATTATCACTTACACATGCCATTTTTAATAGTCCACGTGCAATTAAATTGAAAAATTAAAGAGACATGCAAAATTCATCTAAAGGCAGAGCAAACATTCATAAACTTACAGATATTTTAGACATGGAGATTTATACAATGTTAAATTGAAGCAAGTGGATAGTCCGCTCATGCCAAATGTATCAGATGACATAAATGTGAATAGGGTGTTGTTCCTAGTATATGTTTTAAGTGAAATGCATTCTATTCCTAAAAATTGTTCCTAAGCCACATGAAATGGTAAAGTTTTGAGTTTATAAAATGGAAACCTTCTACCCCAAATATCTTTATATTTTCATAGGTTTCAGGTCAAGATCGTAGATATTGGAATGTGAAGTGTGTAATAAGATTTAAAGAACATGACAAACTCTAGTTGTCTCAAAATATATTCTGTATGCCTAGATTACTGCCATTGAATTGTGTTTGTAAGTTTAGTGCATTTCTTCTACATGGACCCTGGGAATTTAACCTTTTTTTCTAGAGGAGGAGAAAAAAAGTCCACATTAACCAGTTTTCATTTGCAAAAAGGATGGTACTGAGAGAATGGAATTATGGTCAGATGAGTTTGTATAGGAGATATAGATCAGAAAGGGTATAGAACTAATGACGTTTCCTCAGAGTGAGAGACCTTGATAAACATAAATACACTGGGTATATATATGAGAGAGGAGGATAGTAGTGGAGTAAAATATTTCAGTTCTCTGATGGTTTTTCCCAGAGACTTAGTAGAGAAAATGCTTGGTAACATGGATACTATCTAGTCCTTGTTAATTCCAAATCAAAAAGTGTTAACTTTTTGCCAAATATCCACCATATATGAGGCATTTTTTGGAGCAACGGGATATAAAAATAAGAATGTTTGTTCCTATAGGGAGTCTATGATCTATTTGGGCTTATATGATTACAGAAAAAAAAAAAAAAGCAAAGATGAACAATCACAAAGATAACTATCTGTGAAAGGAACTGACAATGCCCATTGAGTTTTATAGCAAAGTGCTATTTACAATTCCTAGAATGAGATAATTGGGACCAAATTCCAATGAGGAAGTAGAATTTGAAATGGTCCCTGTGATTGAGAAATGTTTGGATGAGTGGAATACAGAAGCGGCATTTTCTGATGAGGGTTAATCAGAGAAAGCAAAATACAAAAAGAGATAAATTTGTCTGGAGTGATTCTCAGTGGGAAAAGGTGGAAGATACATGAGGAATTTTGGGACAGGGTTTGATTGTGGAGTCTACTGCTCAAGTTTCTCTTACTCTTTTCTTAAATGTAATGTCTTGGTCTCCATCCTCAAACTCATTATCACTTTGTATAATCTCCCTTGGGACCTCATATCCTCTCCTGAATCTCCAGGTAGGAAGAGTATGTGGTGAAAATGTTCACGCTTGTATTTCTAGCCATTATATTTCTATATTGCTGTACCTCAAGCTAGTATACCCAGTTGTTCATCAGCTTGCTCTACCTGAATGTCTCCCAACTATTAGAGAGACTAAGAGTATTCCAACCTGTTATCATAATCTTGCTCAACCCCCTCTCCAAACTCCTCCTTTTTCTGCACTCTTGTCTTTTAACTTGTGTGATGTTGGGCAAGGTGCTTAAGCTCTTTATACCTTGCTATCTTTGAAAAAATAAGGATAAAATTGTTATTTCTAGGAGTTTCTGGGAGGACAAAAACAAGTCAAAAGATGTAAAACTATAAGAACCATGCTAACCCCATAATAAGTCCTCCCCTGAAAAATATAATTTTTAAGCCATTTAAGCCAATATGTTTCATTACCTTTCTGTCAATGTTTAATTGGTCACAAAACGCTATCAAATATATGCTCCTCCATTTCTTTCTCTCAATCCCTGCTGGTATGACCTTAGTCCAGACATGCATTACTTCTCAACTGGATTCATTGTTTTGATAACTGTAATAAATTGATAAATGCTCTCCCTATCTCCAATTTCACTTCTCTCCCCTCTAATTTCAAAAGTGCCACCATGGTGACCTTTTGAAATTACACTGAACAAAATATTTCAAGGGAAATGAGTTGCATTCATAATGAGACTCAAATTCCATTAAATAGCACACCAGGCCCTATATGATCTGGCCCCTGTCTGCCTCTTTGTCTGTTACACTGCTCTTCCAGACACTCCAGATGCTTTAGATATATCAAATATTACTTTTCCTCTCCAGTTTTGCAAATGCATTTCCTTCCACTTTCATAGTCCATTCCCCAATCCTTTTCTTCTCCTATCCAACTTTTTACTTCTTTATGACCAGATGAAATACTTTGTCTTCCTAAATGTGTTCCCTCCCAGTTCATTTTGGGTTGAATGATGTGTCAAGAAAACAGTGGGAAATAGACATTATACGTAAAATGAGTAACTTGTGGTGGGTTTAATATAGGGATTATTTACAAATGTGTAGATATGATCAAGGAAGACCAATGAAGGACCGTGCAGGAGTCTAGAATTAGTGACAGCCAGAAGTTCTTATCACCCTTGTGCTTGATGGGGCAAGAGGAGGTAGTGCCTTATGGTTTGGACAAACCTAGAGAGGACCACCTAACAAGAGGTTTGGTGTGTTGTACAATCTATAGGAATCTCTCAAGGAGGAAATGGGGAATAAGTACCCTGTCATCAGAATTCTTACACCTTCTGTCCTGTTTTCAGTGTCTTCCATTGTCTGAACTCATTATGAAGCCAGAAGGTAGTAAGGCTGTTGAAATAGCCATAAAGACACAGAGAGGGGCAGAAAGGAAATCTGAAAGGACAATTGGAACACATTTCTGCAGTACCTAGATCCCAGAACATACCTTTACTATAAGGTATCTTGGTATAATTATAAAGTATAAGACATACATATATGTATATATAGGTATAGTATTGACTACATGTCTGCTTTTGTCATCACTTGTGAAGTGTTTAATTACAGGGACTGTCTTTATATTTTCTCAGCATTTAGCTAGGGACCCAGTACATTACCATGTGTTTAAATGAACAGATGAACAAATGAATGAATAGCATGTCAGGGTGAGGTCTGTGCCCTATAAAATGTGGGAATCAGTACTGTTTGAAGCTAATTATCTAAGTCAGTTTCCAGAACACTAGATGTGTGCTGCAGTTCAGGCTTTGATGTTAGAACATGACGTCTATTTCTCTTTTGTGGGATATGTAAATGAATGCTAGTATGCACATGTGTTGTTTACTTCGTGATGTTTAAAAATGATGATGAGTCAGACAAATACCAGACAATTCACAAGCTTTAGACATATGAGAAAACAATTTCTCTAAGAAAATGATCTCCATTTAGTGATTTATTCACTTGACTTAACCCCATGCTGCTATTAGTTATGCAGGGAAAATAGTGTTTTAATGACTCTTCAGAAAATGTTCACCACAGGAAGAAGTACTGTATGACTGGAATAATCTAAGAGAATATTTATCTCTCTGTGCATTTTGTGGGTCTTATCACACCTACATGCTCCAAGAAAGACTTTACAGTAAAATAGCTGTTTAACAAAGGTGTTTATAATTCATATGGAAACTAGGACTTCAGGAGAAATAAAGTCCTTTTGAACATATTAACTGGCCTAAATATAAAATATAAATTATGTGATCTGCCCTTTATATTAATCAGTATGACTGTGGTTGCAATTAAAGATAACTCAGAAAACGATATAAAGAGTTAATAATGTAATTCTGTCTCTAGGTTTTCTTTAATGAAGCATTCTCATTTTAAAAAAAGTGATGTTAACTTCTTGTGAAATGATGATCACCCCCAATATTTTTATAACAAGAATGCCAACTTTTTAAGAGTTTGAAGAAGATATATGTTTATTTTTTAACAAATAAGGAAACTTATCTTCAAAGAGATTGTAACACATGGAAATCACTGTTTAGTTGATTGCCGGGATATAAACCATTTATGAATTCCCAAGCCTAAATTCCTTATACTGTATCATGCTGTATCCCTAATGCTATGCATCACTAAGGGAATAAGACATCAAATAAAGTGAGACAGCCAATCTCCATGGGATTTGCTGTGGGGCTGTGATTTCTGGAAAGAGCCAAGAACCTTGTTACAGAATACAGTGATTCACTTAACAAGTGCTTTCATACAGAATATGGAAGCCTAGATCCATTTATAAACTCTAGAACAGAAAATGTCTCTGCTAAGGAAGTTTTGTGGATGAATGGTTAGAAGATTCCATAGTTAATTATTTCCCTTCATAATGGCTTATCAAAGGAAAGCAGAAATGGTGCCTATGTTGTTTTTACAAAAACAGTTTTGCTTATTTCCTCTCTTTTCATAAGCAAGAAGAAATTTTTTTCTAAAGTATTTTTTATAATGATAACTTCTTATGGGAATTCCACATCCTGTCTTTTGCTGATGCCTACCAAATCTTACCTCCTTTATGATTCTGTCGCTCCCATTTACTGCCTTTTTTTTGTGTGTGTGCCCTGTTCCAAGTCCCCTTTATAGTCATTTATGGGCTTGAGAGCTGAAAAAGGGAAAAATGAGCTAAGAAACAACTATTCACTTGATTAAATGGAACCCACTTATTCCTGTATCATGGATGAAAACTAATCATCTGAAATCTCATCACCATTTATTTCCACCTACTCTATGTTCTGGTTGCTGAATGAGAATCTTTAAGGCTTAGAGCTATTTTTTGATGTTTCTCCTTGGAAAACTAGTACTACTCTTACGACAGTTCCTGACTTTGGGACTGCTGAGTGCCAATTTGGAGAAAATAAAATATAAAGTTATCTGAGCCATTTTCCCCACCCAGCAAATATCAGCGACCTTTCCTGAAATAAGAAAGGAGTTCACTTTCACCATAAGAAGTGTTATCTCTAGCCATGAACTTTACCCCAAGTTTCAGTGTAGGATGTCTGTCTCCATCTGAATTTTCTTCAAAAACTTCTCAATCTCCACTTGTCACTTCCTCCTCAAACTTGGTCTTCCACCAGTCTCCCCCAGTTTAGTAACATTGTGAATATAGACTCACTTTCAGTGACTGAAGAAGAAATACAGAGACCTGAACAAAACACCTAGAATCGCATTCTGTGATCTCTCAAGAATACAGTTAGTTATGCTGCATAGGAAAAGACTTTACACATCTGTCCATCCATTTGCCATGAGGTTGTGGTTATGCCTAAAGTCTCATTGATGTGAGAACTAATTCCCTTAAGGCATTTAAAAAACATATTCTGCAGTAGGTATCATGACTTGTTTGTGAAGAGATACATGGAAGGTTGAGTATGAATTCAAATTATGTATTAAAAAAAAAAAGACTAAGTAGTTGAAGGCTATTCCAAATATGGGGTCCTGTAAGTGTCTCTTAGAAGGAAGCCCGTGCCCTTTGTGAAGGGACACTTCAGTGGCTTTCAAACCTTGTTTCTAAGGTATTCTTTGAAACATCTGGGAATAGGGGCTCAGGTTCAGTAAGGTTTAGGATAGTGTTTGGAAAGCTTTCAGAGCTAGGCTTAGATGCCTGTAATGAGTGAAAGTTAACTGCGTGTTATAAGTCATACCAGTTTATTAGCAGCAGGTGGGATAAATCCTGAAGTAAGTAAAGAGAGAATTAATGAGAGTGCTCTATACCTAAAGCATTTTATAAGATATATTTAAGATATGCATATATGACAGATATAGAAGATAGATAGAGAGAACATGTGGGTGAGCTAGCTGTAAGTAAAAGGCTGGCAAGAAATAGAAGGTGGAGAGCACTGACTAGTATCACGGTCTGAAACTGCAGGTATCTGCCACTAAACACCTTAATTTGAGGACCCGGGATGCTGAATGCTATAAAAATAATAGGTTGTGTGTCTGAAGAGATTATAAAAAATGACAGCCTGAAAAAAGGCCAATTATTGTTTTTTAAAGTATTTATTCTGGGCTCCTAGCACCAGTGAGCTGAAGTTTGTTCCTCTAAAAACACCGGGAGACTGGCAAGGGAGTAAAGGAAAACCAATACAGGTAATGAAAGCTTGTTAATCCTTAGAGACTTTATACTGACTTTTCTTCGGAGTTAGCCTTATTTCCCAGGTCTCTCATATCTTCACAATTGTCTTCACTGCCCCTTTATCAGCTTGTCAATATATAAAAATGTCCACATAAAATTATCACCAATTTCCTTGATCTTGAGTCCCCCTATCGCTCAGTATCGTCACTTCTTTGTAACCAAATTTGAAAGAAAAGTCTCTGCCCACTGCTTCCCTCTTTTCACCCGGATTGTCACACCCATCACTCTACAGAAGGCAGCTCCTAAAGGTTACCCACAGCCTCTGACCTGCCTGCCGCATCTAATGGGTACTTTTCAGCTGTTACCCTCCTCCACCTCTGTGGCATTTACCATAACAAGGCATCCTTTGTCTTCTGAATCACTACTTTTCCTGCAATTTTCCTCTAAATTTTTTGATGCTTTTTACAGGTGTCCTTCTAAGTTTCTTTTCCTCTGGGAACTTGGAAATATTGGTATTACCAAAGGATGAGTTCTTGGTTCTCTGCTGTTCTCATTCTCTTAGCCACTTCCATCGCCTCACCTGTGCTTGATTTCTACAAACCTGTCTCTCCAGTCCAGACCTCGTGTAGGAGCTGCTAGTTACCAGCTTCACCTGGCCTGGCGGGACTTGAGGCCTCTTAAAGGTCACAGAGCTACCTCTGTTCCATGGTAAACTTTCTCCTCCTCTGCACTTCCGCCCTCTTCTCAGAATTACTTCTTCAGTCATCCCCTGCTGGAAACTTTGGCCTCTGTGACTTCTACCTATCACGTCCCCAAGAACCAGTCAGTAAGTCTTGCTGATGGCATGTCCAAACTACCTTTGGGTTTTTTTTTCCCTTCCTTTATTTTTTCTGCCTTTCCCCTCATTTGTCTTTCCTTGTTTCTCAGTGAGTTTAGATAGTTTATCATCAGAGGTTCTCCTAATAATGGTTTTGTCTTCAGGCAGCTCAGTCTCTCTCCTCACTTCTCCCAAATTACCTGTTTCTGATACTTTTTCCTTTTCATGTCTCTTTCCTTCTTAAAACAACCAAGAATTCCTCAGTATCAAGAGCATTATGTTAATTAGCACCATCTTTGTGGCTTTTCCTCATCTGTTCCCAGGCGACATTTTCAGCCCTGTCTTTTCTGCCACACGTCATCTCGCATCTCCTCCTGAATTTCTAACTCAGCAGTCACTCTGGACGACTTGCTGATGCCCATCTGAGCCTTGATTATTCTGCAAATGCTTTCCTTGTTTGGAATTTCCTTCTGCTGCTCTTTGGCTCCTAATGAATTTTTTCTTCCAAGTGCCAGCTCTTGTGCTGCTGCCTCAGAAGACTGTCTTAACTCCCCACCCAGGGGCAGAATGAAGCCCTATTCGCTTCTCTTCTCTGCATACTTTAAGAAGTAGTGGAGCAGTGTGGCAAGGTTGTGAGTTTTGATGTCAGACCAACATCAGTGCCAATCATAGCTTCTCCACATCCTAGCTGATTTGTTAAGTTACTTAATTTCTCTTAGGACTTTGTTTCAATCATTTCTAAAATGGGTCACTGATATGTTCCTCCCAAAGATGCTAATATTCATTGAGAGTTTATAGTGTGCCAGTCATTCTTTTAAGCTTTTGACATGAATTAACACATCTAATTAAGGAGTAGATTTAAAGACTCTGTCACATCATAACTATGTGCCATCAACAAAACATTTAACATGCTGTATCATGGCTCCTGGTTTATGAAGCTTTCTTATACCACCAGACCATGTGCTTTCTGTAAGGTAGGAACTAAGTCCTTTATCCATTACTTTTTTATCTGGTACAGCATTAACAGATAACAAGTGCTAAAAAATTGCAGAATTTTCTGAAATCACAGCAAAGCAGAGTTGATCACTGAACCAATACTGGATTACATGCATTTAGTTAATTTGGTAAATGGGTTTCCATATTCAAATATGGGAATATTCTAGCCAAAACTACATATAAAGGCATCAGCATTTTAAAATGGTACCTTTTGTATTAGAATAAATATAATACATCACATTGTAATAAGGTTTAAGTAATTTTTAAAAAATTTTTTAATGCTTTATTTATTTTTGAGAGGGAGACAGAGACAGCATGAGCAGGGGAGGGTCAGAGAGAGAGGGAGTCACAGACTGAAACAGGCTCCAGGCTCTGAGCTGGCTGTCAGCACAGAGCCTGACGTGGGGCTCAAACCCATGAACCATGAGATCATGACCTGAGCCAAAGTCGGACACTTAACCAACTGAGCCACCCAGGCGCCCCAAGGTTTAAGTAATTTAAAATAGATGCTACTTTTATCTTCTTGTTGACATGTGGTCCTTTTTTTTTTTTTTTTTAAGACTATTTTTTTGGGGGTGGGTAGAGTGGACAAGATTAAGACTGGATAGGTTTCTGATAAGCAAGAAGTAAGAGATTACAAAATTTTTTGAGGGTAGGTGAGATTTTTTTTTCCTGTTTAATTTTGGTTTTGTGATTTCAGAGGGGCCACATGGTCAATATTGACATTTTCATCATAATTTGAATGTGATATTCAAATGGAAAATATCTAAGAAGAACTCATAATGGCCCACTAGACCTGTTTCCTGGGATATTTAGTTAACTCAGCAGATCCAAGACATGATCAGAATTGAGAACCTTGAGGGTCCCCTTAGAGAGATGGTTCTATCCTCCAAGTCTGTTTCATCATGACCCAAATGTGCTAAAAGGGGGTTGGATGCTCTCTTTTGTCCATAAAGGGAAGAGATGTTGGAGTAGATGCATATACCTCATTGTCCCTGATCCTGCTTCTTAGAGATTGCTTTGTACCTACCCCAACCCACAGTAGAACAAAACAGAACAGCTTCTTTATGGGACATTTGCAAGAAGAGCCGTGTGCATGCATGAGTGGGTATATATAACAGTGTGCTAAGGAACTATCATCCTGAAAAGGCAAGTCCTCATTAAGAGGTAAGCATGCAGTGAAGGAAAGAAATTTGGAAAGAGGGAATAAAATGAAAGTGTAGCTTGAGTAGTTTATGACTTAAAAAATATTTCTTGTGGCAACAACAGCAAAGGCGAAAAGAGCAAAAATAAACAAATGGGAACACATGAAACTGAAAAGCTTCTGCACAGCAAAGGAAACCATCAACAATATTAAAAGGCAACCTATAAAATAGGAGAAAATATTTAGGAATCATACATGTGATAAGTGGTTAATATAAAAATTATATAAAGACTCACACAACCCATTAGCAAAAGAACAGCAAAAACAGAAATCAGTAGCCTGGAAGACAACTCACTGATGTCCCACAGAAAATTCAGCCTTACTTGAACAAAACTTAATTCCTTCTCTTTTTTACTCTCTTCCCTAATCTTAGCTCCTCCTATATTTTTAAGCTCGGTGAATGGCATCATTATTTAGCCTTCTAAGCCAGAAATGTGGGCATTATCTCAGATTTTTTCTATTCCTCTGTATTCCTCATCCAACTAACTGGTCAGCAAGCTTTATTCAATCAGTTCCTTCGTATTTCCAAAACCTGTCACATTCTCCCCCGCCTCCCCTGCCGACCTATTCTCACTGCCTTTGTTTAGACCAACGTTGTTTCTTGTCTTGAAAGCTTCAGCAGCTTTGGTCCTTGATCTTCATGGTATCCTTTTTCTCACATATATGGTATCCATTTTCATACCTATATGACATAGTAGGCCCTTCTTCCTTCCTTTTCTCCTATGTATGCAAAACATATAAGAAAGAAAATCAAAGTTCTCCTTCTGAAATGCTTTCAATAGCTATTTCAGCTCTGGGCTCATGGCTTTGATTTTATTCTGTAAGGCTTTCTGGAGAAATAGTCATACCATCAGACTGTGCTTCAAGGGAAGGTAAGGACAGTCTGGCTCTGAATGATATCTGGAAAAGTAAGAGCCCAAGAGGCTATTCTGCCATTTTCCTAAAGCAATAAAAACAACCAGTCCACCCAAAGAGGGATTACACTTGACAGTTCTCCCCAAGCTGTGCACTTTCTCTCTTGATATGCATTTTGTCCTTCTCTGCTTGTACTTCTCAGAAAAATTAGTTTTAGTATTGACTGATGACCACCCTGTCTGGGAGCAGTTGAAGCATCAGGAAAAGTCTCACAAGGACTCTTGCCATTGCCAGTTTTATCATCTTCTCCTTTTCTTTCCTAACATCTTATTGTTGTTAGGTAGGAGGAAGTAAGATCGAAAGTTTCTAGATTAGCAAATTGACTGAAAGTTGCTTGAGTGCTAAAAATGACTAATTTGCCAACTTGTGAGATTCTCTGTCCAAGCTGCATACATCCTGAGTCTAACTAGCCAACTTGGAATTAAACTAGGTGGGCTTGATTTTTTTTTTTTCCCTCAGAGAATCTAGCAAATGGTCTCTCACATAGTCTTCTGTGACTTTAACAGGTCCCTTAGAGTCCCGGATTCATTCTCCATGAGGAGTGATCATTCTAAAATTCCAATTCCATACTATCACTTACCTCCCTTCCACCCTCCCTTTCTTCCTCCCTTCTTCCCTCCCTTTCTCCCTCCCTTCCTCCTTCCCTCCCTTACTTTTCCTTCTTTCTGAGAGAGAGTAAGAGTGAGTGCATGCATGAGTAAGGAAGGGGCAGAGAGAGTGGGAGAGAGAGAGGATTCCAAGCAGGCTTTGTGCTGCCAGCACAGAGCCTGTTACGAGGCTTGAACCCACCAACCATGAAATATGACCTGAGCTGAAGTCTGATGCTTAACCAACTGAGCCACCCAGGTGCCCTAATACTATCCTGTTTCTTCTTAAAATCCTTCTAAGGTAACTGATCATCTTTAGAGTAAAAGGTATGTTGAATGATATGATCTCCATTCCTTCTACCTAAGCTCTACCCTCTCCCCACCACCATGCATTTCTTCATCTATCTCTGACTTTTTCATCAATTAAAAGTCAGCACCAATGCTATCTGGTCAGGGAAGTATTTTCTCCTTGTCATTACTTCCTCCTCCTTCCTGCACAAAATTGGGTAGGTAACTTCTTCTCTGTTCTCCTAAAAGAACATAGTGCTTACCTTTGCTTTAGCATTTGTGTGCGTCCTGATTCCATAGTCCACCAGACTGAGAAGTCCCAAGGTCAAGAGTTCTGACTTATTTGACTTTACTCACCTAGGTCAAATGCAGTGACTGGGGCTTAGCAGGTGTTGAATAAGTCTTTGGTTAAAATTAAGAACCAAGTATAATTCTATGGGAATGGAGCTTTTAATGAAATCTCCAACTTTCTCAAACCATTTCCACAGATAATACTTTCTAGTTTATATTATACTCAGTGGAGGATTCTTTGGGGGCTAAAGTTGGCTTAAATATTTCATGTAATCTAGCATATACTTCAGAAGGGAGAGATTGTCTGTGTAAGCCTATGGTGTCTAAGCAGGCACTTAGGTAGAAAGGATCCATAACCTGCCTATAAGTTCTCAGTAAATGTTTTCAGAGAATCTAACTGGACTTAGTTCCTTAGAGAAGAGAGGGAAAGTTTATAGAATACAGTGGCTGAAAAACTACTTGGTTCACTTGAAGTGAGACTAGATCAAGACCATACTTCTACCCATTATTTTGTACAAGTAGACATTTTTATACATTACCAGAATGGACAATAACAAGGTTTCATTAATTTAATGAATTAATTCATTCATTCATGAATGTCTTCATTGAAATGATGGAATTGACTCTAGGAAATTTGTGTTCAAGTTCGTTTGGAGTAGCGACACACAAGAATACTAAGATGAGAGAACTGTACCCTCACTCTCTCAAATTGCTATCTTAGTCTCATTTTGTTGGCTTTAACTATTAAATGAAAACTTACTCTTTCAGTTGCAATAAACTATCTTTCCATCTTTTATGTTAAACCAAAATGCCAGATTTATTTTCTTATTTTTGGAATGTCTTAGAATGGTGGCCTGCCAAAGATCTGTCTGTGAGAACATAGTAGTGATGACCTGAATCTGCCACTAGATGTCATTACATTTTCAAATAAATGGCTTTAAAGAACATTTTGGTAAAAGCTAGCTTCAAACCTCAGATTATTATTTTTTTGTTTCTTTTCATGGCATCTATGGAGTAAGTAATAAAGCTATCATTCATCTTAACACATTTGCCCTATTTAGATTTTGGAATTTATGTTGCCTTATCCAGCCCATTGCATTGTGAACTGGTGCTTACAATGTATGAACGATACTTTTCATGATGCAATACTGATCTTGCCTTCACTTAAGGATATGTGAAAACTATTCAGAAGCACAAAACAATATATATTTAATAGCCTTTCCATTACAGAAAGCTAATAAAAATTCCAACATGAATAGATTTTGCTTAGGAAATTGCAGTTCCACTTCTCTGGGGAAACATGAGTACTTTATTTTTTATATGCCTTCATAAATGACTACTAAATTGCACAACTTTTGTGCGATCTAGAGTTGTGCAGCAATTTTATAAATTTTTTTTAAAAAGTACTACTAAATTATCATGATCAATTATAAACTTTCCAATATGAACTCCTGATGTGGTGCTCTTCATACTTCACCAAAGAGCTGTATACACATCTGTTTATCCTCCAAGAAATAAAATAAAATAAAAATAAATGTAGGAAAAGGTAATCAGTGAAGCATATTTTATAATCCATGATCACAGCAGGGTAGTAGTTATCTTGTTGCATATCTAAATAATAGGCTTTCAAAGTTCTAAGCTAAATTTAGTCTTTAAACGATGTATGTTCTTATTTTATATTTTTTGAAAAGATTTTTAAAAATTAAAAAGAACCATTTTAAAGAACATAAAGAACCATTGTAAAGAAAGTAAAGAACCATTGCTTAGAGCTGGAGATCTCATTTTCTAGCCAGTGCATACATATTCCATCTTTCTGTCCATTTCTCTGGTATAAGCTAGAAATGTTCAAGTTTGAACATGAAAAAGATCTTCCTTCAGGACTGCTACCTGTCAGATCTATTCCACTTACGCACTGTTCCCCTGCATAGAGGATTTTTCTTCTGGAACAGCCAATTCATTCAGCTAGTAAAACCTCCATAATACACGTGCCAAAGCAAGACAATGATTGCTATGTGTGGTTAGTGCCCTAGAATTCTTCACACTCACTAATAAAGCTGATTAATTTTCCACGGAGTGAACCCTAGCCTAGGTCGATCCTAGGAACTCCTTGCCTTCAGAGGCTGTTTCTGTGATGCTGAAGTGATTACTTCCTCCCTACTGTGGCCAGGTCAGGAGAGGCACTGGAGTCTTTTGCTGTTGAAGGAAAAGTATTTAAGGATGAAAACTTTCATCCGTAATAAGTGAAGAATGGTTACAGATTAAGGTTTACCAAGGAGCACAGATGATCATGATTACCATAGTATACTGGTGGGTGATACTGTGTCACTGTCATCTTGTTATGACTAATGCCATGAACAGATAGTGGGGCTGGATAAACATTCACTGAATTGAGTGATAAGAAGGATCTTTTTTTTTTTTTTTTTTTTTTTAAGTTGATTTACTTTGAGAGAGAGAGAGAATGAAAGAGAGAGAATATCCCAAGCAGGCTCCACATCACCAATGCAGATCCTGGCATGGGGCTCAAACTTCCGTACCCTGAGATCGTAACCTGAGCTGAAATCAAGAGTCAACCGTTTAACAAACTGAGCCATCCGGGTGCTCCATAAGAAGGATTTTTTTAAAACATGTGAAAGTTTCTTTGTTACCATCTGAGGGATATGTTCCTGTGGATACAAAATTATGCTGCCTTTTGAACAAGAAAATACCACAGTGAGATACAGTCAGGGTGATATGCTTGAGTATCTCCCAAGGTAGTTGAATTCTGATAGTAGTTTGCCAGTCATACTCTCTCGCCTAAGTCTATCTTGGTCACTTACGTTTATTGCAGACCAGGGGTGTGTGATTTGGGGATACATTCTATATCCAACGGAGAAAGAGAAAGAGGAAGGGCTCCAGAATGAGAGAGAGATGCACTTGCAAGGGAGTATACTATGATTAAAGATGCAAGTCCTGGATGAGAAACAGACTGAAGTGAAAGTACCTACCACCTGGAGGTGAAAACCATACATTTCCCTTCTTTATACATTGTTGGTCAACTCTTGAGTATGTAAAGGGCAGAGTTTCATATGGTCATTATTCTCCCACAGTCAGCTGACCTCTATTGTGGTTACATATACTGAGCATGATTTACATTACTCTGAACACTTATTTTCATTAGGGGGAATCTGCTGTTTACTTCTGTTCTTATGCTCCAGAAAGGAGACTTCAAAAAATTGTGTCTTAGGGCACCTGGGTGGCTCAGTCAGTTAAGCATCTAACTTTGGTTCAGGTCATGATTTCACAGTTCCTGAGTTCAAGCCCCACATTGGGCTCTGTGCTGATACTGCTCAGAGCCTGGAGCTTGCTTTAGATTCTCTGTCTCCCTCTCTCTTTTCACCCCCTACCCCACTCATACTCTGTCCCTCTCTAAAAAATAAATAAACATTAAAACATTTTTAGAAAAACTGGGGGTAATGATATCACCAATCTCTGGGTAATGCAACAAGGCTTAAATATATTAATATATATATTTTTAGAATAGTATCTGGCACATAGCTATAATAAATGTTAGGTATTGCTATTATTATTGTTATTACTTTGGATTTCTGCCTACTAATTTCTTTGAAAAATGGAACAATTTTCTTCAGCCAAGAAATTTTGAAACCTAGCAATCTAGACTGTTAATGTATGAAAATTCTCTTTTCTCCACTCTAAGCATTTTGCCTGGTAAATTGGAACAGCTTCCACAGTTCAGAGCAATGAAGCACTCAGGTCAGTGCTGGGTGAACCCTGATGAATTGTTCTTTGATGAGTTGTCATTTTCTATTCTTAAAAGAGGCATTAAGAATTTATAACAATGTTCTAGTTGCATTATCATTTGGATGGTGTGTTTATGCTAATTTCTACTGCCAATCCTAATTACCAGCGGTTAAATTCATTAAAAAATAATTTTTTTTCCAGACTCTTGTCTGATTCACCTTGCTTCCTAGAATATCTCCATTTCCTTTTGGTTCAACTTGCCACAATTATCAAATGATTTATTCGCCAAACAGTATAAATCAGAGGTGCTTTTACTTATTAACCAGGCATTTACTCAGTGCTTCTTGATGCTTTGTGGGTGTCCAAACATTTTCCCATATAACTTTAGAGGTCATCTAGTTCAAGAGATTACATATTATGGAGTTAGTTTTGTATGCTCAGTGACAAGTGGTTCTCTTTTATAGGAGGACTAGATTCTTGCTTGGGAATAGCTCATACTGTAGTTGGTGACACATTATACAGAACTAAAAGTAAAGTTACAAAACTTTCACATTTCAACCTGGTAAGTCAAGTACACAAATATTACTTGTCCAAGATACAAACTAAGTAGCAGTAGGGTTGAGAACAGAATTCAGAAGCCCTGCTTTTTTTTTTTTTTTTTTTTTTACAAACAGAAGCCCTGCTTTTTAAACAATGTTATAGTACTACGTTGCTCAGAGCCACTGCTTCTTGTAAAATGTTCTGTAAACAGTGATTGGCTATTTAGGTGGACCACAAACTAAACTTAGTTTAATGAAAAGAATACTTGTTTTTTGGTTACAAGTTATGGATAAGAGACTAGGTTTTGTATGAGTATGAAACCTCAATTTTCTTAATTTATAGACTTAGGATTATAATGCTTGTCGTGTCCACCATATAAGCTAGGTTTGGCCCCAAATGAACTTACTCTGGAGTAACTCCTGCTTTGCTCATACTCTTTCGTAGGAGGTAAGAATTTTTTTTTTATTTACAAGTAAGAATATTTTATTTTAATTAATTAATTAATAGTTTACTGTCAAGTTAGCTAACATACAGTGTATACAGTGTGCTCTTGGTTTTGGGGATGATTCTTGTGATTCATCTCTTACATAAAACACCAAGTGCTCATCCTCAATGCCCATCACCCATTTCCTCCCACCCCCGATCAACTCTCAGTTTGTTCTCTGTATTTAACAGTCTCTGATGGTTTGCCTCCCTCTCTGTTTGAAACTACCTTTCCCCCTTCTCTTCCTCCATGGTCTTCTGTTAAGTTTCTCAAGTTTCACATATGAGTGAAAACATGATATCTGTTTTTTTCTGACTGACTTATTTCACTTCGCTTATTGCCCTTCACTTCCATTTATGTTGTTGCAAATGGCAAGATTTCATTCTTTCTCATTGCCAAGTAGTATTGCTTATACACACACACACACACACACACACACACACCACATCTTCTTTATCCATTCATCAGCTGATGGACATTTGGACTCTATTTGTTGAAATCACTGCTGTAAACACTGGGGTACATGTGCCCCTATGAATCAGCACTCCTGTATCCTTTGGATAAATTCCTAGTAGGGCTATTGCTAGGTCATAAGGTTGTTCTATTTTTAATTTTTTGAGGAATCCCCATATTGTTTTTCACAGTGGCTGCACCAGTTTGCATTGCCACTAACAGAGTAAAATGATTCCCCTTTCTGTGCATCCTTGCCAATATCTGTTGTTTCCTGTCTTGTGTATTTTAACCATTTAACCGTTTTAACCATCCTGAGAGGTATGAGGTAGTATCTCATCATGGTTTTGATTTGTATTTCCCTGATGATGAGTGATATTGAGCATCTTTTCATATGTCTGTTAGCCATCTGGATGTCTTCTTTGGAAAAAAGTGTCTACTCAGGTCTTCTGCCCATTTCTTCACTGGATTATTTGTTTTTTGAATGTTGAGTTTGGTAAGTTCTTATAGATTTTGGACACTAACCTTTTATTTGATATGCCATTTCCAAGTATCTTCTCCCATTCTGTCAATTGCCTTTTAGTTTTGTTGATTGTTTCCTTTGCAGTGCAGAAGCTTTTTATCTCGATGAGGTCCCATAAGTTCATTTTTTGCTTTTATTTCCCTTGCCTTTGGAGACATGTTAGGCAAGAAAATGCTGCAGCTGAGATCAAAGAGGTTGTTGCCTGTTTTCTCCTCTAATGTCCTATCTCACATTTAGGTCTTATGTCCATTTTGTGTTTATTTTTGTGTATGGTATAAGAAAGTGGTCCAGTTTCATTCTTCTGCATGTTGCTGTCGAGTTCTCCCAGCACCATTTGCTAAAGAGACTGTCTTTTTTTCCATTGGATACTCTTTCCTGCTTTGTCAAAGATTAATTGGCCATACATTTGTGGGTCCAGTTCCGGTTCTCTATTCTATTCCATTGGTCTCTGTGTCTGTTCTTGTGCCAATACCATACTGTCTGGGTGATTACAGCTTTGCAGTAGAGGCCAAAGTCCAGGATTGTAATGCCTCCTGCTTAGATTTTCTTTTTTAACATAACTTTAGCTATTCGAGGTTTTTTGTGGTTCCATGCAAATTTTGGAGGTAAGAATTTTAAATTTAGGAATGCTACTTTCATTAGCATATCTTCTCCCAATCTTGTGGAAATACTTATCATTTTGGAGAAAAACAACATTCTTTCCCTGATACATCTTGCAAGACCTCCGTACAGGGTGTTGAATGAGACAAAATAAGCTTATGTACTGGGAATGAATCTCCATCCACGAACTCAGTCTTTTAAGAGATACCTCTGGTACAAAATGGTAATTGTTCTCTAATATTTATTCTCCCTTTCTCTCAGAAAAAGAACCCTCCAAATCTTAATAAAGATCACATCCCCTTGACTACAGGATGTATCCTTGTGACTACATTCTGGCCAGTGGGACATAAGCACAAGCAGTGTGTGAATCTTCAGGGGAGGGGTATCTGCTTCCCTCAGCTTTCCCTTCTTGCTTTCTGTAATATGGATATCTGTAAATTTTGACTCAATCATCCCAACAACACTTGAAACATTTACTGTTGGTATTCTCACTCTGCTGGTGAGGAATTTGAGGCACAGAGGGGCCAGGTACCTTATCAAAGGCACATAATCCTGATTGAGCCAGGATTTCCACTTAGGAAGCCTGGCTGATGGACCCTGCATGTAATTACTGCTTCTCCTAGGACAGCAATGGAATTTTTGTTCTGACTCTTTCCCTGCTAGGCTGGAGGGATGACTGTAGTCATCCCTGTCCCTCTTTTTTCATATTCTTTACCAAGGTTTCACATTCATTACCAAGTTTTCAGATAGGTCTCGGTGGTCCACTGTTGTCTTTCTATCATAAGTATGACTGAAATGCCCATTGTGACGAAGGCAAATTTAGAAAAATGTTGGCTAAAGCATACAAGGCTCTTCATATTTTTAGCCCAAGAAAGGAAAATAGCCTAGAATACAGATGTTAGACACAAGTGGAATAAACATTTCAGAAGTGATGAAACTTTACTTTTCTGCTCCCAGTTGCCCAATGAGTCTTAATTGTATGATGATTTTATAATGGGAAAAACTCATTTTCCTCTCCTTTCAAGGAAATAGGTCTGCTGCTTCTTTGTCTAGAAAAATTTGTGGGAGAACTTCATGGGTTGTGTTTTCAAGGCTAAAGTTCAGTGGGATTAAGGCAAGAGGGATTTCTTACAAGTTAAAGGAGACTATTCAAGAGTGAATGAGGAACAGAGAGAAGAGTGTAGATGAGGGAACAAAACTAGAAGGTTATATAGTTTTACAATTTCATTTGGTGGGGGAGGTTCAGGGAAAAGTCTTTGATGGTTTCATACTCCAGATAAAAGCTAAAATGATGCGGGAGGTAATTTTTTAACTATAAAAGGACTAAGTTTATCCTGGCAGTTTAAAAGTTGCTGGGCAAAGAGCATGAGTGATGTTCAGTGACAGTCAACCAAGCAATTGCAAATCCACATGGTCTTGCCTGTATTTCCCATCCACCCATGGTCTGAAAGGGACTTTGTACTAAAAAATCAGTTGTACTTCCTCACCCATCAGCTTTGCTGGAGACTGTTGTGGTCTGTCATGTGGATGTTCTTTCTGTCCCTTACTGTTAGCCTGAAGGTTTGGGATTGCTTGGAGATCATAAGGAATTAGAACCACTGATATACCTATCCTCCCAACCTGCCTTCCTCTTTCAATCAGATGGCTCTGCTTCTCCCACGCCATTATGGTTATGATGTCCTTGTCAATTCAGAAGACCCATGTAGGATTCAGTTTCCTTGAAGTTTTGTGTGACCATAGATTTCAAAGGCTCATAATTCAGCCTGGGGACATCTTTTCTTTTCAAACCTCATTCTTACCAAAATACTAAACTTGTTAAAAGAAAGACCATGTTGCTCTGCCATGAACTTCTGAAACAAATAAACATAGAGCCTACTCTCTGCTTCAGAGCAAAGGAAGGGAAAGAGAATGCAGGGCACACAGTACATTATATCCTGAAATTATCCTGTTACACACATATCACATTTCACACATATACATATTTTATCCATAGACTAAGAATAGGCAAGTGAGAATCCAGCAAAACAATCAGTTTTCTTAATGTCCATGTGCCTCATGATCATTGAGGGCTTGGCTATTGAGTCTATCTGCCCTCAGTTGCCCATCAGAGACCTTTGCCATGTGGATCATTTCCAGTTTGTAGGCATTCATGGTATCCGCTTCTCCTGCTTGCCAGAAAGCCTGTGTTCAGTTTCCTATGGGGTCCCCGAGCTTGGGCCATCTTTACTGTAGTCTTTGTTCCCTGAAATCTAGGAGACCCACTGCTGGCAAATAACTCACCTTTCATCTTGGACTAGGGGACAGTGATGTCTTTTCAGTTGTTTTCCTCCAGCATTACTATTTCTCTTTCTTTTATTCCCATAATACTGGCGTTACCTGCCAACCTGCCTTCCAAAATTCCCTGACATGAAATTCAACTCACAAAGCATTTTATGAAGCATGTAGTGCTCTATAAGTGAGCAGTATTTTTCTGTATTAAAACAATTATACTTGGTAAATTTTGATTTTTCTTAAGTAGTTGTACTCAATAAAAGAGAAGCAGTTTTAAATGGATGAGGATAAAACAAGCAAATGATTTTGAATCTATTTAAAGATTTAAGGATTGATGATCCTTGTTCTTTTTATGAACAAGCTCCTATGTTGGAGCTACCTGTGACAAATGGAGTCTAGGGTATTTTGTGTGAATGCATTTTTGGCCTTAGTCCCATAAAAAGGGTCAGAAAAATCATTCCATTGGATAGTCTAGAACGCTGCCATAACTGCCAGTCCAACTGGCAATTGCCAACTGGTTGTCCAATGGGCATCAGTAGCTTATATGAGACTGAACATGAAGTGTTTAAACACTAATACCTCTGAGCCACTGACACAGTATGTCTGTGCTGTGGGGATACCTGCTTCCAGCTGTAATTCCAATCACACAGTTATGTTTTCTTCCAAAAAGAATGAGTAGAATAAAATCCTCCCATTATGACAAGGCAGCTGGAGAATGCAGAACAAATCAAATGGCCAGGCTGTGTTATAGAGGCGAATCTTGCAGATGTAAGAATACCCTCATGAGCAACGAAGATGTTAGGAACTTTAAGAACCATTATGTGTGTGGCATTTACTAATAGTGTACCTGACATATAGTAGGTGCACAAAATAGGTTAGCTGAACATGAAAATGAGGGATATTAGAAGGAGTGCATCTGCTCTGGATGGCATTTATAAAGACTCAGACCTTGAAGTGAAATGTAAGTAATTACTCATTAGAGATTGAGATTTCCCTTTAGTGATAAGCTGGGTATTAGTGTCTGATTATATATATACTCCTTAAAACTCCGGTAATGGCTACCTTTTTTTTCCAGATTTATTTTGAGATACAATTTTCATTCGTCAACCCATCATTGTACAAATTCTGTGCATTAGCCATCAACAACCTGCTCCTTGAATAGGTAAACAAATTGTAGTATATACATACATTGGAATGCTACTAAGCAACAAAAAGCAATGTATTACTGATGCACACAGCTCAAAAACTCTGTTGATAGCCAGATGCAAGAATACATACCAATAATTCCATTCATAAGAAATTCAAGAACAGGCAAAAATAATCCATAGTGATAAAATTTAGAACAGTTATTGACCACGGTTGGTAGCAATTGAATTAAAGGGTCACAAGAGGTTTTTCAGGGGGAGATGATATCTTGATTGAGGTGAGTTACACAGTTGAATATGTTTGTCAGAATTCATTGAAGTACATTTCATGCATGTAAATTTTACTGAAGACCTCTGCAGTTTGCTTTTTATAGATCAGATTATGCTACTTCAGGACTCACTCTCTTTGCTCATGTCCTCTACTGGGAATCCCTATATTCTACTTTCTCCCTAACACCTCTCTGCTTGGTAGATGCCTGCTAGTTTATGAAACTCAGAGTCACCCATCTGTGATGACTTTCCTCACATGATTTTCTAGCACTGATGTGGCAAAGTAACTCTGTCTTTGTGCTTTCTTCAAAAGTTCCTTAACTAGGGGTGCCTGGGTGGCTCTGTTGGTTAAATATCCAACTTCAGCTCAGGTCATGATCTCACAGTTCATGAGTTCGAGCCCTGCATCAGGCTCTGTGCTGACAGCTCAGAGCCTGGAGCCTATTTTGGACTCTGTCTCCCTCTCCTTATGCCCTTTCCCGTTTACACTGTTTCTTTCAAAAATAAACAAACATTAAAAAAGTTAAAAAGTTCCTTAACTAGAAGGTATTGGACATTTTGAAAAATATTTTTTTTAATGTTTAGTTTTGAGAGAGAGACAAAGCACAAGTGGGGGAGGACATAAGAGAGAGGGAGACATAGAATATACAGCAGGCTCTGGAGCTGTCAGCATAGAGCCTGATGCGGTACTCAAACCCACATAGTACAAGATCATGACTTGAGCAAGCCAAAGTCAGACACTTAACTGACTGAGCCACCCAGGTGCTCCTTGGACATTTTCATTCATGCCCTTAATGTATATTATCTATAGTTGTTGAATGGTTATCCTCAAGTTAACTATATAGTAAGGTGTCTGTGAATGCTTTTCAGTTGTGGTTTTAGCCATTTTCAGTAAGTTCTTTTCTCAGGAATTTGCTTCACTATTCTCTCATTCAGGTGTGAATTCCCTGCTTTGATTCTTTCTCTATATTTCTTCCCTCCCCACACTGCCCTTCTTCTCTGGGATACTTGGTAGTACAATGGAAAGATAAAGAGTCACAGAGACTTTCAGGAGACTGGCTTTCTTCATGACTTCTATGACCTTAGGAAATTGAGTCCATTTCTCTGAATCTCCATTTTTTCTTATCTGAAATAGTAATCATATGGTCAACTCTTGGGGTTATCAGGAAGAAATGCAGACATAGTGAACAGCTTCTAGTTTAGGACTTGAACATAGTAGGTGCTCCATACATATCAGCCCCTGTGTTCTGCCTGCTGACCTAATGAGATTGTTGCTTTTTATTGATGCAGGCCCTCTGGCTTCTTAGGCTTGCTGCCCACCTGTGGCATGGTTTTGGTTGTGCTACCCTTCTTGGTCAGAGAGAGATCTTCACCAAGGGCAATCACTACTTTTCCTCCTTCATGGTTCTCGAGGCAGATGGGATTATGGAGAGCCTTGAGAACTCTCCAAATATACCTTTGCCAATAACTTTTTAATATGTGCATAGCTCTTATAACAGAGTACTGAGCTTTCCTCTTGAATTGTATCCTCTGTTTATAGGATAAACATGTCTACTTTCCCAGATACTCACCCAGAGTTGTGCCTCTCTTACTTTTCATGAAGTACACCTACGGTCTTCTTTGAGGATTAAAGTTTTCTTGACTACTGAAGGCAGTTAAGCCCTCCTACTATATTCAAATAGAGTAGTTGACAGCCCAGACCATCCATAATGAAGGAAAAATCTCTTTCCCAAGGACTAATGTCTTATCATTTTCATTGTCATCTGATAAGAATAGTCAAATTTCTAAGGATATTGGTGGTAAGTTTACATCATCACCATATTTTTCTAAGTAAGTTAGGGGGATGAGGTATAGTGAAGATGGAGACTCCTAGTGCCAGAAATTCAGGGTCCTTGCTATAAAGAAGTTGAGATAAGAATATGATACCCCTTCTCATCATCAGGGAAATACAAATCAAAACCACTCTGAGATACCACCTCATGCTGGTCAGACTGGCTAAAAGGAACAAATCAGGAGACTCTAGATGCTGGCGAGGATATGAAGAAATGGGCACCCTCTTACACTTTTGGTGGGAATGTAAACTGGTGCAGCCCCTCTGGAAAACCGTGTGGTGGTTCCTCAAAAAATTAACAATAGAACCCCCCTATGACCCAGCAATAGCACTGCTAGGAATTTACCCAAGGGATATAGGAGTGCTGATGCATAGGGGCACATGTACCCCAATGTTCATAGCAGCACTCTGAACAATAGCCAAATCATGGAAAGAGCCTAAATGTCCACCAACTGATGAATGGATCAAGAAGATGTGGCTTATCTATACAATGGAATACTACATGGCAATGAGAAAAAATGAAATCTGGCCATTTGTAGCAACGTCGTTGGAACTCAAGGGTGTTATGCTAAGTGAAGTAAGTCAGGCAGAGAAAGACCGATACCATATGTTTTCACTCATATATGGAACAGGAGAAACTTAACAGAAGGGAAGAGGGAAAAATAGTTAAGGAGAGGGAGGGAGGCAAACCACAAGAGACTCTTAAATACTGAGAACAAGCTGAGGGTTAATGGGGGGTTGGGGAAGAGGAAAAAGTGGGTGATGGGCATGGGGGAGGGCACTTGTTGGGATGAGCACTGGGTGTTATGTGGAAACCAACTTGACAATAAACTATATTAAAAATACATGATATCTCTTATCTGACAAAAATGAAATCTTTCCTTTTAATTAATACCATATATTGTCAGCACTAATGTTAAATTGTCAAGATTAGGCTAACTTTTCAACCAGTAAACAGAATGAAGAGAGGGAACACATTTTCCTAAGGTTAATGACTGACACTAGTGATCTGGCACATCATTTGCTAAATGAATGATACAGAAAGAAGAAACTGGTATGCAAAAAGATTAGAGAGTGAAAATCACATAGAAATGAAAAAATAGAAAGTGAGGGGCCACACACAATGTTGGCTAGATAAAAGAAAAGCGCTCTTGGGAAGAAGACACAGTAGTAGTTCACCAGTGGAGAGATGTATGTGGAGCAGCCTTGGGGAAGAACGGGAGGAAGAAGTCCAGAAGAGCTGGCTGTCTCTACATACCAGAGATGGACAAAGATAGGAGTCAGGAAAGCAGGAGCTGGACCCATTGCCTTAAGTTAAGACTTCAAATGCCTTTGTAATAATTCGCAGGACACTTCAGAGGAATCATGTAATTGGCAGCACAACAAGGGACAGGTCCCCTGATGGTACCATTCTGAAAGAGCTTCTTGCCTGGCTTGTCCATCCCAGGTACAGCATCATAGCCACTCCAGACACTTGGATCGCAAGGTACAAATATCCACTTCTTACGAGCCTGGGTTTTACAAAAACAACATTAAATATGACGAGGTGAGGACCTGAATCCAGATATATGAATTGTATTTAATTAATATAATACCACTAAATACACATAAATATTATTCTTTACATATATATGTGGAAAACTCCACTGTCACTCCCAGTGTTATTCTATTATTGGTAGCAACTAAGGAATTAGATTCTAAGGGAATGTTCTCTGCTGGATCTATTCTGGGTCTTTTTTCTTTGAAATCTTTGTGTGTGTGAGAGTCCTCTTCTGTATTCCTCCAGGTTCTTTATAATGTGTTTTCAGTTCTTGAATCAGGATTGATTGACTAATTGCTGAAGCTTCTCAATTGTTTCATTTGCAATTGGTAAAACTCACAGATTTTGTTCCCAGCCCTCTATCTGTTCATAATTTGCTGCTTTATGTCTTTAATTGAGGGACATTTTAACAACAGCAACCGTAATTGGAAATGCTTATTTATTCTACACACTAACATATGTGTGAACAACTTAATTGTCACAAAAACTCCATGAAGTAGGAGGTAGAGCCATCCTCAGCCTGTTATTGGGACATTTAGGCACAGGGATGTAGAGTGACTTGCTCAGGATCTCTGTACTGGTAATTAGCAAAGGGGCTTGAGCCCGGGTAGCTTGAATTCATAGCCAGTACCCTTCACCACTGCCATTTACTGTCTCTCAAAGCCTTCATTCTTCCTTCTATGTAACTTGGCTATTAGCATTGTCTGGAATGGTTTCTGTCTTCTGTGTAGCAAGCAGAAGAATTACACAGGCCATCTTCCATTTTGATGGAAGATTGGACTTACAGTCAGACTGATACATGAGAAAGCTAACTCCACTTATGCAGACTTCTATTTTCTTCCTTTTTTCACACTATCAAATGTCTCCTGGCCTGCACTACTTTTGGAATTTAATAAATGTATTTTCATTGTAACCTGTGTGTCAGTATTCGGCCATCAGTGTACTTTGCTTTAATTTATCTATAAGCCAGAAGAACAGGCCAGGATATGGCCAAAATTTGGTGTAGAATATTGGGAGGGAAGATGAGAAGTTGGGAGTGTGCACATCAGGATGTGTGTCCTGAGCAGCTAGGAGAGTGATGATGATAGTGCCTTGATGTAGATGGTTAAGGAGGTAGGGACTGAAGTGGAACTAAGCCTGACTGCTGTCTCATGAGGAATAAAGGACTGGTGAAGTTAGTTCCGAGCCTTACTTTGAAAGAAATAGTGGATTTGTACTGTTAAGACCATACAGGGTAATCTGTGTGGATGAGTCTTAGCAAAGTTTGGAGGCACAAATGACCAAGATGCAGGAAATCCGTGGCAGTTCCCTTCATTTTTCAGCAGATGTAGCAATCTCTATTATTATGGTTATTGGTTTTTGCCTACTCAGATAATTTTAACTTATTTTTAGAAATGTTATCACAGCTTTATCTTTATTGTGACCAGATGCGAGCAGATTCAAAGCAATTGGGATTGTCTGGAAATGTTAGAGTTGGTGTAAAGCAGACACATCAGTCAGAGGTAGACTGCTTTAGATTATAAACAGCAGCCAAAACACTTGCCACAAATGACAGAAACAAGAAACAAAAATCCATATAAGAATAAATTGCTAATTTATGTATCTATTAAATATCCTATTATAAAGTTTATTAAGTTGCTTCAAATGCATATTCCCTATAAAATCACTAACTTGTAAGCTAGTGTTATTTATTTTTGGTCCTTAATTCGCCCTTGTCTATGAGAGGTAAGAGCCTCATAAAGCATTAGAATTACAAGGACCTGAGAGATAACTGCATATAAGCCTTGCATTTTGCAAATGACAAAATGGCAGCTTAAAGAGATAAAATGATCTTCCCAAGGTCACATAGCTGGTTAGCATCAGAGCTGAAGGTAGAATTTTGATCTTCTGACACTTAGGTCATGAAATGCTTGTTTTCCTAATATTCTCTGAGGTGGCCTAATGGCAACACTTGGAAAATCAATGCCTTAGTCTGGTACTAATTGCATCATACATTATACATAAACAGTGTGGTACGTTATAAATCATAAGAAGACTTTATGAAACTAAATAAAATATAAACAGGATTGAATTTTTGTTATATGACACATTAGAGAGTTTGACATTAGAGGCAAGGATCAAGAGTTATGGGGCTATTTTAGGGAGACTTGAATTAAAAAAAAAATAGAGAACTTGATATAGCAGTAAACCAAGGTAGATTCTTCATCAGGAAGTGATTTGATTTTATGACGTTCTAGGAAGATTATTTTATCAGTTATATGGGTATTGGCAAAACGTCAGGTAGAACCCAAGAGAAGGAAAATGATACCAGAGGCTTCCGAGGCGATCCAGAATTGACATGAGATAGTGTACCTTTTCATGATGGTGGCAGCTGTGGACCACTCTTCACTTAGTGTCTCAGTCTATTCAGGATGTTATAACATAATACCATAGACTGTGTGACTTAAACAACAAAAAAATACTTCTCACACTTCTGGAGGCTGGGAACTCCAAGATGCAAGGTATCAGCAGGTCCTGCTATGTCTGAGAGCCAGACACCTGGATTACAGCCATCTTCTCGCTGAATGGAGCGGGGCATTGGAGTTATCTGGGGTCTCGTTTATAATGACACTAATCGCATTCATGAGGTCATCCTCTTATGACCTAATCACCTCCCGAATGCTCCACCTCCAAACACCATTACCCTCAAGATTAGATTTCAGCATATGAATTTTGACACAAACATTCAGTCTATAGCAATTAATGACTGGGTGAAATCAATAACGGGGAAAGGTGAAAAATTGTTTGTCATGATTCCTAACCAAAGCTTTGAAATCTATGGAAATTAAAAAATGCAGCTACCCTAGCCTCAACCTTTGGGATTCTGATTTTTGTCACAGGTGGATTCTTATTCAAAAGATGGTAGTGTATATGAAATGATAAATAAAAGTTTTTTGAGAGCCAATAGGAAAAACGTGACTTTTCAAAAAGAAGAAGTAAGGATTCTTGTTTACAAAAGCAATTTTATTCTTCTTCCTTGAAAAGTTGTTTAATAAGTTAAAAAAAAGTAGACCATTGCTAGTTAATGATGAAGCTGTGTATTCCTTAGAGATAACTGAGGTTAGACTCAAACAAAACAACCCTAGGCTTCCTAATACAAGCAGAAAGAAATAAGCATATATTAAAAACACAAAGATTATTTTCTTCTAAGTGCATTTGTATTTTTATTTCACCTTTTTTTCCTTCTCCTCATTTTTCATTCTCTTTCCCAAGTCCTTTGGTACTGTCTTGTTTCTCTTTCATTTTTTTATTTTTTTAAATTAAATAATTTTTTAATGTTTATTTCTTTTTTTTAATTTTTTTTTTTTTATTTCTAGGAGAGAGAGAGAGACAGCGTGAGCAGGGGAGGGTCTGAGAGAGAGGGAGTCACAGACTCTGAATCAGGCTCCAGGCTCTGAGCTGGCAGTCAGCACAGAGCCCGACAAGGGGCTCGAACCCACAAACCATGAGATCATGACATAAGCGAAAGTTGGACGCTTAACCGACTAAGCCACCCAGGCACCCCTTAATGTTTATTTCTGAGAGAGAGAGAGAGACAGAGTGCAAGCAGGGGAAGGACAGAGAGAGAGGGAGACACAGAATCCTTAGCAGGCTCCATGCTCTGAGCTGACAGCACAGAGCCCAGCATGAAGCTTGAACTCATGAACTGCAAGATCATGATCTGAACTGAAGTCAGATGCCTAACCGACTGGACTACCTAGGCTAGACGCTCCTCATTTCCTTTTTAATACATACCTCCTTCTCCGTACTCAAGCTCCTCTCTCCAGATGGAGTCCTCTGGGAGGAAGAGTGAAAAGGGAAACTAATGAATCCAGTCCTCCTACCAGAGTGAGAAGACAAGTAGTCATGACTGCGTGCCTTTAGAGAAACTGGGACATGGTGGGATTTGTTTGTAAGCACAGACTCTGCCTCTTATCTTTCTCATTGTCTTGCTCTACTTCAGACACCCTGATCTGAAAGTTTTGCCATAAAATGTGGAAGATTCATGGAGGGCCTCTTATTGCACTCACTGTTTTGTATGCCCAGAATATGTGCATCTCAGCCTCTGCCTTATAAACTCCAAAAGTAGAGGCTGAAGAGTCACAGATTCACCTCCCATCTCTGATTTACAGATTTGTATATCCAAATGCCTGTTCAACTTTGCCACTTACAGATGTAATAAGTAACTTACTTTTAACATATTCATAACTGAGTTTATCAATTTTCCCCAAAGACCTGTTTCCCCCACCCAGCCTTCCTCATCTTAGTTACTTGCAATTCCATTCTTATGGTTTCTTGGGACAAAACCAAAAACAAACCAAAATCCTTGGAGTCATTATTATTGACTAGTTCTTTCACTCACCTCTCACGTCTAATTTGTCAGCAAATCCCATTTATGGTATCTTCAAAATATATCCTGGCTTCCAGCTCTGCTGGGCTGGCTTGGAGCTAACTAATCCTCCTGCTGAGAGCAACTAGCAAATCTGGATAAAATATAGAAAAACATCTGCTTGAAGGCATTGTATGGTTTCCAAGGCAGCCAGGATTTGGGAAGTCATGATGTCAGATTAAAGAGAATTGCAGAGATGTGAGATTTACTTTCTAAGCCACTTTTGCCCTTGAGGCACTGTAGGCCCGCAGTCATAAAAGCTGAGCAGAAAGCAGTTATGGGAAGTGTGGTGGGTACTGGAGAGATAAAAACTGGACTGTGGGGTCTGTCAGAATAGTCCCAGATTCCCAGTTGAAAGCCCTAAATGACAACATAGAAGGGATAAGGGCAAAGCAAACAGATCAGGCCTGATAAAGCTTAAGCTCTGTGTGGGTTAATGGTTCTGCTCCTACTCAAAACTGCCCCCAAAAGCTTAAGAAAAGCCCTTCTGAAAAAGCAGGCATCACTATTTTGGTCCTCTACAATTTTTCTATAAATTGTCCTGATGTTATTTATATATGCATGTATGTATTTTTATATAAAAATATATAAAAACCCAATATAAATTATCCACAGGTAGTTCAGATATTGGAATTTATAATAACTTAAAAATTGTGCTCCAGAAAAATTAATGACAAAATAGAAAACTTTGCTGGAAAGCTGAAATCTGTAGTAAAGAATAAGTGGAAATTCAAGAACTGAAAATTATATTCTGATGGTTTAATTTACATCCAAGTTAGTTAGCATTTAGTGCAGGTGATAATTTTTAAAGGCTTGCCTGCTTTGCTTTCTTTCTCTTTCTTTCTTTCTTTCTTTCTTTCTTTCTTTCTTTCTTTCTTTCTTTCTTTCTTTCTTTCTTTGATAACTCTGAGGCTTTTCAATTTTATTAGTCATCTCAAAGAACAAACTTTAGGTTTTATTGGTTCCTTCTAGGGAAATGAGTTTGTTTGCAATAGGTAGCTATAGATTAAGTAAACCATGCTAGGATTTAGTTTTCATATCCAGAAAATGCAGGTTTTAGATTAAAAGAGTGTTTGTTGAACTTGAGCAAGATGTTGATTTTTGAGTTGTAAAGGCAACAAGCATGTGGAGGTGTGCCAAAGGCAGGTAGAAATTCAGAACTGAGTTTAGGAGAGAAGTCTGGGTTAGAATTGGAAGGTAGATGGTGACTCACCTGCCAAGAGGTGGCAGTTGTAGCTGAAAGAGTGTAGGGGACCACCTGAAAAAGAAAGTGAAAAGACGGAAGTGGAAGCATGAAAGGGATAGAAATCCAGATCCAGACATCTGTGCATTTCCAGCTAGCTGCCTTTATCAATCCCAGAGCTTAATCACCACCCAAACTACTGACAAGGCAAAACAAACAAACACCCTTCCTCTGAAAAAATAAAACAATTTACATTTTGCTAAACAATTTTTTTCTTCTTCTTTTCTTTTTTACCTTTTCCAATAGAAGGTATATGTGAATATTATGTATGTATGAATAAATGACCTTTGCTTCAAAAAAGTAGAATGTTTGAGCAATGTTGCAGGAAAAAAAATGGCGTTTAAAGATAAAGTGAAAGGCTAAGATTATGCAGTCCTGTTCTCTGGGAATCAATTAATATAAGGACAGGGAATTGAAATGGACTGAATTGTAGGTGACTCTAAGGGACATGGTGACAATGGGTATTAGAAAATTTCCATGGCCTTGTGATTTTAAAGCAAGTATTGGGTTCCTTGGAAGATAAATCAAAACATCTATTAAAGGCATATATTTATCACAACTGTAATATTTTCAGGTCTTCTGTTTTAGTCATTCACATGTATAGCTTGCCCAAGATTGAGTGCTTTTAATTTCTTGAGCATATTGACCATAAATACTATGTGAGCCTGATGACATGTTAGTCAATGACCTATAATCTCAAATTGAAAACTGTGCTGATCTGGCATTCTGTATAAGAAATTTTCATCTCCTTGGTATTATCAAAATCCTGACATGCTTTTAAAAAATTGTTAAAATTAACTACGGCACTTGCTTTAGTATACACATTGCCTTATAATTTACAATGTATTTGCCAGGCTGAAAGATTGATTTCAGATAGGTCTAGCTTGTCTGGCTGGGGAAAAAAAAAATGTCATTCTGTTTTATAGAATAAAACAAGACTCCACAAGACACATTCAGTTAAAATGAAGCAAAATCTGCAGTGTTTGAGAATGGTAATGCCTTGTGTTATCTGGATTTATTGATCAAAATAAAATCAGTGTTCCATTTCAGATCTGCCTGCAGCAGCATGCTCTTTTCAACAGCTCCAATTTTTTTTAAAAGCTTCCCACTGAACTCTCCACCCCCCACCTACCTCTTTTTAGCATAAAAAAGTCTTGCAAAATTGCATACTGACTGGAAGATTAATAAGTTGTTTTCTGTAAAGTTAAGGTGGAAGAAAGGCAATAATTAAAAACCCATAGGTCGGGGAGCTTTTGAAAGGTGCTTCCTTAGCCCCTGAAATTACAAGAAGTTTCTGTTGAACCCAACAGGTTAGATTTAATAAAACCTAATCTCACATTAAAAATTATAGCCTAAGAGACTATGGATAATACTGTCTCATATAAAGTCTTAAAACTTTTTCTTTTGTGAGGAGTTATGTACATAGGCTATTGATTTTTAACTCAACTAAACAAGAGAGAAAAATCTATTGCTGAGAACTATCCCAAAACTTAATGTCTAAAACAACTGTTTTATTTCATCTTGAAACCATATGGATCTGGAATTCAGGCAGGATTTTTCTGTTCCTCATCATCTTGATGGAGATAACTTGGTGGTACTCAGCCAGCAGGTGAACTGGGCTGCAGTTTCCCAGGTATTTTCCTTGCCGTCTTGCTATCTATGGTTGGAAGGTTGGGTTCCCTAATCTCCACCTTTAAAGGGAAGTAGTTGCAAACAATTTGCAAGTCTTTGACAGCCCAAACACTGTTCCGTTTCAGTTTTTTGTGAAGCCAAGATGTGATCAGATATGCAGGTGATTTATTGAGGGTAAACATCTGCTAAGGATAAAGAGGGAGGGAGCAGAATAGTCAGAGAGAGCCTTCATACCACAATGAAGATATGACATCTATAAAAGGAAAGAGGGAAAGGAGGATTTGGTTGTAATATACCCAACTTCAATGAAGTCCCGGCAAAGTCTGTCCTAAGCAAAAGTTGCCTATTAGAGGAGTCCCATGGCAAGCAAAAATGAGCTTGGTCTAATACTGCATTGTGCTAAGTGATTGGCTGGAAGCATCCTGAGAAAAAATATTGCCTGGTGGATCCAAAGGGACATCAGCTCGAGTTATCAATCAGCTATGCTGTCCACAGTAGGTTCTGTTGAATGGTAATATAAGACACCTCTATGGCTGCCATATTTACCCAGATAAGCATTGCATAAATGCTGGGAGGCTCACTGGCCTCACTGGATGACAGTCACAGCAAGGATATGGTAGCGTTTGTACAGCTCCTGCCTGCCATGAGAAATGAAAACTGGTATCTCCTTCTGCTACTACTGGCTCATGTTGGAAATGAGGCTGCTGGTATTGACCAGGCCTCACAATATTCCAGATCAGACCGATATTCTCCACACAGATTGCTCATAAGGAAAAGCATATCCCTCCCCTTTCCAAAGAGATTTCAGATAAAAACACTGTGGATAATTGTTAGAAGGCTCTTCCTAAGGGCCTTGCAGATCCAAGACTTAACATAATAAAAGGGGCCTGAGTCTGGGAAGGTGAAATAGAGTAATAAGATAAGTAATTAGTGAATAAGTGAATAAGTGAATAATTAGTGAATAAGTAAGCACCAATGTCTGATCTATTTCATAAAGAGTGAATGGTCACAGAAGAACCACTGTCTTGATCAGAAGGCTTTGAGAGAGTCTGAGGAGTTGTGCTCGCTCCATTGACCAAAAAGAAAACAGCTATTAACTGGCTTCAGGCACTCAAGTCTTTGGCCAGGTTTATCTTGTGGGCCATTTCTGATTTATTATTTAACAGTCTTTCTTATCTTTTTGTCTTTCAATGGCTGATTGGCCTGGGCAGGGATTGAGTGTGGGTTGGAGGCTCTGTCAGATGTTTGGGGAATAGTGTGGTCAGGCTTCTGTAGACATATAAGGAAAATAATACTGACTGTGAGCCGTGCTTTGAGTCATTATGTGAAACCACTAGCACAGGAACAATTCTACTTGATTTACAAATTATTTATGCCCAGAAGAAATGTGGAAATAAAGTTTCTTGGAGTTGGAATGTTAATTTGCTGCTTTGGCTCTTCAACTGGAACTGTCCAGATGACTTCCAGGACTGAAGCTCCTTTTATATTTCTTCTGAAACTTCAAGGGAAGCAAGTCAGAAGTGACTAAGATGATCTATCCTCTGAAGGGTAAGTAGTGATAAAACCTTCTACCAAAGGTCGAGACAGTAAGACATGGGAAGACAGTAAGAAAATTTTTTGATTCTTGTCCTGGAATGGAAAGTTATTTCTGTCAATTCTTGAGAATATTAGGCTTTGATGGAGTCATTAGGAGTTGGTGTGCATGATGTTCATCTAGGCAACTTGTTGATTGATTTATTGATTGAAGTATAGTTGACACACAATACTACATTATTTCAGGTGTCCAACATAGTGAATTGACTCAATGTTCTTTTTTTAATGTTTATTTATTTTTGAGAGAGAGATCACACACAGAGAAGGGGGTAGAGAGAGAGGGAGATAGAGAATCCCAAGTAGGCTCCCAAGGGTGTCAGTGCATGGCCTGACTTGGGGCTCGATCCCATGGTCTGAGCTGCAATCAAGAGTCAGATGCTCAACCAACTGAGCCACATAAGTGCCCCAACATTATTCATTGTTCATATTTATTATGTATGTATGTACGTACGTATGTATGTATTTCAATTGGGGAAGGGGCAGAGACAGGGAGAGAGATCAAATCCCAAGCATGCTCTGCCCTGACAGCACAGAGCTCAATGCAGGGCTCTCTCAGCAACCTTGAGATCATGACCTGAGCTGAGTTCCAGAGTCCGATGTTTAACTGATTGAGCCACCCAGGTGTTCTTATTTCAAAAGCAGGTGTCGGGGCTCCAGCATCAGGGTTTCTGTCTGCAATAAGTCTGGGATTGGGTTCAAAGCGTCTTCTTGTATTATTAAGCCTCACTGCTAAGTCTGGTGAACACTAAATTTTGAGGACCTAAGTAAAAGAAAGGAAGCAGTTATAAGGATGATGCTCAATATCAGTTTTACCTATAATCCCGCATTTACTTATAGGAATGTGCATTGTCAAGATGTTCCTTTCAAGAAATACTTCATGCACACTTACGTTGTATTGGGACTTATTCTGGGACATAAGGATACAAAAAAGAATAAGATACCATCTTTTCTTTAGGCAACTCACAAATTGATGGAAGAAATAGGTAAATATATATCACATGTCAAATGTATCATTAAAGAATGTCTACAGGATAAAAATGCATGGAGGGAAGTGATATATTTTGGAGCTATAATAATGGTTTTACAAGGAAGTGATGTACAAACTGGAGTTTGAAGGTTGTTTTAGTGGGTACAAAATGGATTAGGGCAGAAAAAATAATCTAGAAAGAATATTGGTTTATACATAGGCACAGAGATATATTTGAGTATCTACAAGTAGTTTAAGTGGAAAATAAGATGTAAGGGAAAGATGTAAAGGATGAGTCTGGAGAGATAGGTAGGAAACAGGGTGTGGGGGGGGAGGGGGAGTTGGGCATGGAGGAGGGCACTTGTGGGGATGAGCACTGGGTGTTATATGGAAACCAACTTGACAATAAACTATTTGTAAAAAAAAATAATAAAGTAAAATTGACATGCAAAAAAAATAATGTTAGAGATTTAGCAATAGCTTATATGGGAACCAAGAAATGAATAAATTGCTGTTCAAGGAAAAAAAAAACTCTTATAGTCCATGATAAATATTTTAATTTTTTTCAATAGTTTTATCCATTATACCAGAAGTATTTTTATGCTTTAGTAGGCCATGGATTCCTCTGGGATAATCTACCCAGAAGTTTCACTTATTTCCACAGTCAAAAATTTTTGCATCTAATTTCAGGGGAGTCATGATCATAAGAACCCCTGCTGTACACAATTCTTTTTTTAAAAAAAAATTTAAATGTTTTATTTATTTCTGAGAGAGAGAGAGAACATGAGCAGGGGAGGGTCAGAGAGAGAGAGGGAGACACAGAATCTCAAACAGGCTCCAGGCTCTGAGCTGTCAGCACAGAGCCTGATGCGGCGCTTGAACCCATGAACCGTGAGATCGTGACCTGAGCCGAAGTTGGATACTTAACCAACGGAGCCACGCAGGCACCCCAATGCACCCAATTCTTAAAGAGAGTCACATCTTCAGGTTTGTGCTTTAGATTAACTGGTCTGGTTAGTATCAGTTCAGCAGTGGACTAGGTGAGAGAAGGCCAGACTACATACAGGCAGGCAGAGGAGTTAGGGGGAAGGGGCAATAGAAATGAAGTGGGGAATCAAAAATACCAGATTTGGGGATTGTTTCTAAAGAGAAAAGAAGTTAAAGACTTCTCCCGGGTTTCTGACTAGGCTTTTGATTATATGGAAGTGTTATCCAGTGCGATAGGAAATATGAGAAGAATTCTCCTGGAGTGTAGGTAATGAGTTTGGTCTCACATACACTAAGCTTGATATGAGAGCTGATGTTTCAGAAAAAGTTGTATCCATGTGTCTCTTGCTCAGAGGAGAGATCAGTGTAGCAGATACATACAGTTGTTGTCCGACTAATTCTGTAACATGTCATCTCTTTCTTTCTGGCTCATCTCTGGCTTTGTGTCTTCACTCTCCTCTGTGTAGCTTGGGAAGGTGAGACTAATCTCATTCTCAACAAGAATTGCCTCTCAGCTTGAATAGTCTGTTCTGATCATAGTGATACCATTCTCTTTGCCAGTAATTTGCTTAGGGAAGCGGCTGGTGATTCAGTTCTGGTCAATGAGAAATAAAGGGATGTCTTCTGGGACCAGCCGGGAGAGTTCCTTAATGCTTATAAGGCCACCGATGTGTGAGAATGTGCAGCTTGGAGCAGATGCAACCATTTTGAACCCGAGAGTAAGCTAGCCATCATGCTGAGGATGGCTTTTCTATTTACAATAAAAATTATCCTAAATTTGGGATTTGGGATATATGTATGTATGTATGTATGTATCTCTTTATGTATGTATGTATGTATCTATCTATCTATCTATCTTCTATTATGGAAAAAAATCACACGATGTAAAATTTGCCATCCTAACCATTCAGTTCACCAGTGTTAAATATATCCTCATTGTTGTGAAACAGATCTCCAGGAATTTTCATCTTGCAAATAGGAAACTTTATACTCATTAAACAACAACTCTCCCTCACTTCATCCCCCTCAGCCCCTGGCAGCCACTGTGTGTTTGGTGAGTGAATAAGTTGTAACTAAAGCTACAAGAGAGAACAACACCCTGTCCAAAGAGAACATAACACTGGAAAGACTCATCTGTTAGGAGGAGGTAGAGGAAGAGAGATCTACTGAAGAGGTGGAGAAAGATCCACCAGAGGTAGAAAGAACTGGTAGCATGCAGGTTTATGAGGCCCATGAGGAAGGGGCTTTGAGGGATGGGTTAGTTACTATGTCGGATGCTGTAGAAGGGTGTATTCAAGTAAGGCCTGAAACTGTGAACAGTTATTTTATAGTTGGGAAGGCTTGGGTGGTGTCAGGAAGGCCAGTTTCAGTGCATTGAGGTTAGAAGCCAGAGCTGAAGAATGAATAGTAATGGAATTGGAATGTATTGGAATAGTAATAGAATGGAATTCTCTCCTTTCACAGCAGGAGAGAAAGCCACACAATGAAATTCCCACTTTTCTAATCTCACCCATTGAACACCCAGCTAATATCTGCTGTGTTTTCAGCTCTCTGGTGTAGAGAGCGTTGCCACAGAGACTAGAACAAAACAGGAGCTGGGCTCTCGAGGACCCGTTTATCTTCCTGCTGCCTAAATGAGCACATATCCTCCAGAGCAACTTTGTTTGCCAGCTCGTGAGCTTTGTTTAGCTTCGTGAGCCCTGTGGGTGTCTGTTGTTTTATACTGACATGAGTGTCTGGTAAGGGTACTGTTTCTTTGAAAGGGTCAGATTTGCCCAGCGGAAGGGCCTCATTTAAACCCTGTTCCAGTTTCAGAGCTGTGCACACCTTAGGAGACATCTGGCCCTCTCTCTACCACTGCTTCTGGCACAGGCTCGTCTGCTTTAAATTGAAAGCAGCTTCATGATTATTATTTACTCATTTCCCAGTATCAGTGGAAAACTTACTAGTATTGTACAGTAACAAAGGTCACTTTAATCTCCGTATTTTTTTTTCTCTGTATCTACAAAAATGAACATTCTAATGAAAAGTTGCTGTCCGTTTAATTATAACCCTGAGTGGCTGAGGTGCCAGGTTAGTGGGCTAATGCCATTCATCCTCTGAAACTCTATAAATTCTAAGAATTTATAGCAGATTTCTGGATAACCTCAGGGCTAACTTTAAGTGTGACTAGGTGGTAGATTCCCCAGGCTTGACCAAAATGAACTGTTTTTATCTTAAGGAGATTAGTGGGTAAAAATGATCTTAAACATCACAGAATAATAAATATTAAAAATATACAGGTTTCTAAGAAAATTATGTTGACAATAAAATGTGGGTGTTGATGAATATCTTATTTTGTCATTTAATTCATATTCAGTGAATTAGTCAAGTATCCACTATGTGCAAGACATGGAGGCAATATCCATGGGTACTACGTAACAAACTTAAAATATTCTATAAAGTAAAACAAATCTCTTATTTTTGGAAAGCCCATTTTTTTATATGCTGAGTTGTTTTAGGTGGGTATAAGAATGATATGTATGGTTAAATGGCTCTACTCTGTTAGAAAATATTTATCTTTCCTCCTATTCCAAATCATTGCTTGTTACACTGCATATGAATATGAATGATTCTCCTGATTATCAGTTAAAATTCAGAAGGTAAATTCAGCGACCAAAGTATGCTGCACTACTCAGTAGAAACTAGAGTATGAATTGGACCATCTTTGAGATATTGTATGAAAGAGATCTTTAGGATATATATATATACACATATGTATATATGTTGGTTCACATAATGTTTCGTGTTTTTAATGAATAAAATAGGTTTTGAAAGCAACTTGAAGCAATAAATATCAATTAACTCCCACAAGCATAGTCATATGTTTGTATGATAAAAGTTTTTGGAGAACAAACCATCCTGGGCTTCTGAATATTTAAATGAGAACATTTCAATGTTCTGCTAATATATTGGTATTAAAAGACAGTAACTAAGAACAAAGCTCTATGCTTTTATTTTGCTGCTTTATAGTTATGGTATATCCTGGATTCAAATCTTAAGATATCTGTTTATTCATTGGCCTGAATCCCAAAATGTCTCAAATGGAAAATTGCTTGTTGCCATTTAGCCCCTGTGGATTCTGACAGATTTGAGGATTTAATTACCTACTTGTTCACTTTATGAAGTGGTCAGCCTGTGAAGCTCGCTCTGAGCTGATAATCACCAGGGAGGAAGAACTGCTGGTTTTTACCCTGATGATTTTAATTATCTTTGGTAGCTCAAGAAATAGTAATTCTCTTTAAGGTAGTTGTTAACAAGAATTTTTGACAGTAGGAAAGACAGGGAACATATTTCAAGGCCTAGAAATGCCCAGATAGAAAAGAGAGGCTATTCATAAGTGAATGCACTAATGGAGGGAAGACTGTAATTGGATGTTCTCCCTTGTTTCTCCTCTTTTAAATTCCCACAATAACCAATTTATTCTGGAAAGGTCTTCCCTGGACTACAGGCATTATTCTCTTCATTTTTGATGTTGGCAACTTATTTAAAAAAATAACACAGAAACAAACACAAACATGATGCATTTCAAATTAAATAGACCTGATGGTTGATTTCAGCCTATAGGCCACCAATTTCCACCAATTTCTGCTTCAGATTTTTCCTTGATACGTAAATGAAAGTGATTTCTTTCTCTTCTAAATTCATATGACAATTATTGTCTGTGCTGTTCATTTTGAAATTAATCATGAACTGCCTCATGACATCTTTCCTATTATGTCTTGAGCTATTGTTTAATTTTTTATGGCTCTGAAATTTTTCACTTGCCTTGAGCCTCTAATCAGTTGTTAACGTCTTTAGTGCAGAAACTGTGTCTTCTATTTCTTTGCATTTCCTCTAGTGCCAAACACACTAAAGCCTCAGTGAATTAATGTTGGTTTTGTTTCATTTCATAAGATACAAATTATTCCAAATCTGTATTCACCTTTTCTACAAGAGTACTGAAATGACAGACAATCAGATATAATCAGTTCCTATTGATGGAATGATGTTTATTTCTCCCTGGAAATGCTGCAGAATTTGGAAAAAGACACAAATACTTGCAAGGAAACTCAGAAACCATCTCACAAGTGTATCAGAGAAACATCTCCCATTTTCTTCTTTCCAGCACTGAAGTGTGAGTAGCTGAAGCTCAGATGAGCAGATGAAGAAATAAGGCATTATGTTAGGAGCTTTTTGTACCCATTGCTCTAATTCTCACAGTTCCATAGGTAGCAATTATTATCATGGTTTTACAGATGAGAGACTGTGAGGAACGGAGGTAACACAGAGGGTCACACAGCTACTGTTGGAGCTTGGATACTAATTCTGGTCTTTTTGATTAGCAAAACTGGCTATTTCTCTTAGCCAAGCAGCTTCTTCCTTGCCTACCCCAGGAAGGCAGGTTGTTATAAATGTTCAAGATAAACTGGCTCTGAAACTTGGGAAATCTTTTGTAATTAAGATTGAGAAGTAACTTTAGTTTATCCTTAGCAGCTTCTTCCTCTCTTCTTATCATTGTTCTTCCTTGGCCTCTATTCCCTCACACTTCTCTTAGCTATGTGAATGAATCCACACCGCTGCTTCTGAGGCCAGAGCACCAAACCTAGAATGGAATCTAGGTCTTTACTTTGTTGCATTCTTATTGAGGCATTAGTTCTTCTCCCATTTTCTGGTAAGTCAGCTCCATATACACATTAATGGCCACTGATGGGTTAATGTTATTCTATTTAACAAGACAGCAGGTATTGTTAGGAACCTTGATGTGGTAGGAGACATAAAGGGGAAGGTTCTTAATTAGGAGTTCCTCATTTCCATCTCAAATCAAGGTCTGAGATAGACTTATCCAAAGGGTAAAATAAAGGTTTGCTTTATTAGATGCACATTTATGTTATTTATTCTTACCATGTGGGAACTATTTGAAAAAGCACAAAAAGGACCTCAAACTTTAGATTTGGTTAGGAAGGCCCTGAAGAAGTCTATTTCATCAACTATGTATTACGACTTCTTGTGTGAGCTCTGTTAACATTCTTCTTTGTGAGGTAGTATGTGATTCCACATTGTCCAACTGAGAAATTCATTTATATGAGCAGATTATATGCCTACACTGTATCCACCAGGTATGGCACTGAGCACATGTAGGGAAGGGTATTTTACTTGTTGCCTTCTGGGGGAATTGTTTGTAAAATAAGTGTATGGAAAAGCTCTTGCAAAGCAGTAGTTTTGAAAGTGTGCTCCTACAGCAGAATCACAGAGGTGCTTGTTAAAAATCTTAGTTTCTAGACCCAGTGAATCAGAATCTCTAAGATTCTGTGTTTTTTATTTTTTTTATTTTTTTTTAACGTTTTATTTATTTCTAGGAGAGAGAGAGAGAGACAGCATGAGCAGGGGAGGGTCAGAGAGAGAGGGAGATACAGACTCTGAAATAGGCTCCAGGCTCTGAGCTGGCAGTCAGCACAGAGCCCGACGCGGGGCTCGAACCCACGAACCGCGAGATCATGACCTAAGAGAAAGTCGGACGCTTAACCGACTAAGCCACCCAGGCGCCCCTAAGATTCTGTGTTTTTTAAAAAAACATTATCTTAGATTGGTAAGGAGCTCTTGGGAAATCTTTGGTAATCAAAGCAAATCACTTCCTGGTAAAATGCATGGTTTTTAGTTAATTCTGCAGCTCACAAGTGCCAAGTGCATTTGAAGACAAAGCCATTTCACACTAGAGAAGTACAGTACCAAAACAAGCCACCAGGTCGCTGGATTACCAATATTAAAGAGAATCTACACAGTTTTCTGGGGTATATTAAATACAAGTGGAGATTCTTTTTTAAAAAAAAATGTTTATTTTTGAGAAAGTTTGTAAGCGGGGGAGGGGCATAGTGAGAGGAGGACCGAGGATTTGAAGTGGGTTCTGTGCTGACAACAAGTGAGCTCTGCGTGGGACTCAGACTCCCGACCTGAGCTTAAGTCAGATGCTCAACCAACTGAGCCACCAGATGCCCACGAGTGGAGACTCTTCATGCTAGGTAAAAGTAAGATAAAGGTGTTTATCTTCCAACATTTCCCAAAGAATAGCTGAGATTCTGTACAAAGAATGAAAATGTGTGCTGTTCTCAACTGTCAAAACATTCAGCTGTGCCATCAATTTAAAATCCTGTTTAAAGGTTGTATTATATCCTAAAGTGGGGCTTTCCCCCTCTTTTTATGCTCTTTATCCCCTTTCCTAGTTTTTATTGCATGGAAAGTAGTCCTTTTAGGAAAAACAGTCATATCCAAATTAATTTTTTGAGTAAGGGCACCATGCTAAGGATACCATGATGTTTCTGCTTGAGTCTCCTTATGCTGGAGAGTGATTGGTCCATGAGTCAGGAAGAATTTGATCCTGGCACTGTGGCTTTGTGAATGGTGCAGTCTTGCTAAGCTAGCTTCATCTTGCCATCCCCCAGATTTGCCATCTATAAAATGAGGCTGCGAGGGCTGATTTCTGATGTCTTGTCTAGCTATACAGTTGGGAGAGGAGCAGAGGCCATCTTTGCAGGTGTTTTCTCTCTTAGGAAATGTTAATTTTCTAAGGAAGCTTTTCTACTTTCCCTGTGAAATAATATGCATATTTCTCCTAAGAGAAGACATAGAAACAAAACATAAAATGGATCATTTGCATTTAGACTACTTAAGTAAGATAGAAATTACTCACTTACTTAAGTGAGTCAGCATTTCCATGTGGAATCTAGTATGTCATCATACATTTCTTAAGTTAATCACATCAGGAAAATGGCTGTGGAGGTGGGTGGGCCAACATTAGCGAAACAAGGTGTTTTTAAAAGACAACAGTACCTTTAATGTATATGTGCTTGAATTAGTGTTTCCTTACAAAATGGGCATAGTCAGCATTTCAGATCAAATCAACTAGAAATTAAGAATTGGCATGCTTTTTATTCTACACTGATCTCTTCTTACCCCCTGTTCTGTTCTGGAAGACTGGCCTCAATATTCTTGGATATGCACACCTATCATTAAAAGAAAATGAGCATGCACTCCCCAAAATGTATTTATATATTTATATGTTGTGTATACCACATATAGTTAATACCTCAAGGAATAATATACAGTTAAAAAGAAGTTCATCATTAGAGAAAGTAGATGGAAACCTTTTGATAATTTTAAATTTGGAGACTGACAAAAGGTTTCATATGATTAGATCATTGCAATTTTTATTTACAACAGGCAAAGAACTCATATTAAGAATAGACATTTAAGGAGTGTTTGGGTGGCCCAGTTGGTTGAGTGGCCAACTCTTGATGTTGGCTCAGGTCATTATCTCATGGTTTTCGGGATAAAGCCCTGTGTCGGGCTCTGTGCTGACACAGTAGAGCTTACTTGGGATTCTCTCTTTCTCCCTCCCTCTCTCTACCCCTCCCTGCATGTGTACATGTGTTCTCCCTCTCTTAAAGTAAATAAATGAACATTTATATATATATATATTTAACTGCCATTTTACTTTTTTATATCTGCTTGAACTCACCTCATTAGATTACCTTTAATCTGCATTTCTTTACAGAGATGTTTTTGAAAGCTCTTTAACTGCCTTGAGATTTAATTTAGTTGAAAACCCTATAAATATAGTCTTTACATCTATTTTATTAGGCATGCACAATCTGTAATTCATTGCAATAGGCTGGCTAAAAACTAAGGAACCAGTGAAAATGGTGAGTTGGGGAACTTATCCTTCCTGCAGTCTTCTGCAGAGCATGTGTGACATGTGACTCTCTGACAAATGGACTGAGTGGAAACCCAGGTTCATTCACCAGTAAATATTAGTGAAGCGTAATTTCCTTTTTTTTTTTTATTTCTAGAATAGAATAAATGGAAGTTCAATATTTTCTTCCCACATCCCACTTCAAAAATTATTGTTGCTCTGGCAGTGTAGTAGCAGGGACAAGCTGTGTAGCAAATGAGAGGTGACTTTTTGAGTTATTACTAGTAGTCAGGCTATAACTACTAGAGAGTGGATAAAGTATGTTTCCCCTTCTCTCTGGCATGCTCCCAATAATCAGGTGCATCTTCTTAGTAATGATTAAGTTGATACTAATTTAGGTGGGAAAAGCAGAAAGGAAGACTGTGTCTGTTGTGACCAGCTTTCTCTAATCATAAGCTGCTCTGTGAATTTGCATTTGTGGCTTTCCCTTTCTATAGGGTTTAGGGACTTCTTAATCAGGAAATATTATCCACTGAGACAGAGCTTTGTGATACCTCTTCTTAGCAAGGGCTTTAAAGTTAGTTCACCTGCAAATTGCCCTTTTTCCTATAGAGACTGTATTCTTTTCCGCAGGGGAAAAATGGAATACTATTGAAATAGAATGTGTTATAAGGCTTTTAAATCACGATTAATATAGTTGCCCAACTGCCTGTTTTGACAGTTGAGAGCGACGAATATTTTCCTTCTGTCTTTTTCAAGTCTTGGTTATTCTCTGGGGCATGTTGTGAGATCTAGAAAACTAAATTTTGCACACTGATGGTGGTTTTGCCCTGAATAAACATGTACAGTCTGCCCACATGTTTTTTTGTGTAGATTCTCTTGGTGATCTCATGGCTGCTTTTTAGTGCTGTACTTAACTTTCTCTAGTGTGAAACATTCTGTCTTCAAATGCATTTGGCACTTGCTAGTAGCAGAGTTAACTGAAAATAGTGCATTTTTCCAGGAGATGATTTGCTTTGATCATGAAAGAACATTTCCTGGGATGGCTCTGAAATAGCTTGAAAAGAAAAATGATTATTGCGAACACAGTTTGATGTCCACCTTTAGATACACACTTCATAAATGACTACTGTATACTTAAAACATGCCCAAGGTACATAAACTCAGGAGAGTTTTTCTTATTTTTAGAACCTGGAAATCTTTGGAGCTAAATAATATAAAGGAAAAGTGTAAGGGTTTGACATTTTATAACCATTCCATGCTAAAAATGAGCACTTACAACCCACTATCCAGTGCTGTCATTTTCAGAAAGGGAATAGAGGGAAACCTGCCAGGACAAAAATGCTCTGCCGTGTTATCTGCAAGAGAGCCAAGAAGTGAAGTTATATACTCCATGCTTCTAATTGGACTCATTTATTTAAAATTGATTTTCCATTTAAATTATATAAGGAATGTATTCTTCTTGTAACAAAAAAAAATTGAAAAGTTTCCTCACCCTTCCCACAGACCATCTGCTTCCCCAAGTCCTGTCTCCAGACTCTCCCAAAGAATCCATGAACTATTATTATGAATATCTAACACATGCTTCCAGGCATTTTTGATTGATACAAAAGTGCCTGTGTGAACACACACACACACACACACACACACACACACACACAGGGGCTGGTGCTCTTAGAACTATATACATCATTTGATAGCGGACCACCTAGCATTCCTGGGGAACTTTCAGTGAGTGAATCAACACAAACACAATGTAGGGCATCATCCACATGGAGGTACATTTCATGCACCATGCAGAAGCATTTACTTTCCCATACTTATTTAATCTCCCAGAGTCAAGTCAAGCCTCTGGCCATGATTTCTTCTCATCTTTCCAATGAATTCATGCAACTGTTGCCTAATCCTTTCAGATTATGGTGATGTTTTAACATGTCCTTCATGATGTCAGAGTACTTCTATTAGTTATATGTTACTGGGTGAGTCTTTCCTTATTTCTTTTACTATTCTCTGAATAGCCCTAGCACTGTCACTAACAAACATTTAGCAACTACTATGGATGTAATTTGCCTGCCAGTATATAGATAAATGGCAGAAAGATAGATCATCATATAGCAAATAATGAAAGCTGTAGACGTTACTTAGTTTATAGCCATATACCTGATTGATTCTATATGTACTATGGGGAACTCATTGGTTGGAAGTATACACTCTAGTCTGTTAAAAAAAAAAAAAATACCACCATTGGCTGAGAGCATAGAAAATACTTAGGTCATTGGAAAAATATCTATTGCCTGTTATCTATTGTGTAACAACCAGTACAAATCATAATGGCATCGAAGAACCAGTTTCTAATGCTTAAAACCTCTGGGGTCAGGAATTAGACAAAGTGTCAATGGCTTGTCTCTGCTCCCTGAGGTCTAGGATCTTAGCGGGAAAGACTGAAAGGGTGAGGCTGACACAGCAAGAGGCATATTAACTTATATGTATGGTAGTAGATGCTGGTTATTAACTGGGCCTCAGCTGGTTGTTGAGTGGGGCTGTCAGCCCGAACACCTATAGATGGTCTAGACTGAATGATGGCATATAGCCTAGGCTTCCTCAGAGCAGAAGCTGGGTTCAAGAGTGAGTATTCCAAGAACCAGGCAAGTAGAAATGGCCAGTTTCTCATGGCCTGAGCCTGGAGACTGGGCAGTATCATTTTCACCCTTTCTATTGGTAGAATAGAGACACAGCCCAGATTCTAAGATGGGGAAAAAGACCTCATTTCTCTATGGCAAGAAAATCAAAAAAATTGTGGGACTCTTTGTTTTTAAAATTCCATTAAGTGTGAACAGTATACTATAATGAGCTGTTTATATATTTTCCCATCTATTGGACACAGATAATATCTTTGAACAGTATTATATCTAACTACCCTACCTATAAGTAGCATAAAAGCAAGCTTCTCTTCCTCTCCCCCACCCATACCTGGTTTCATGTTGAATTTTTCTGTTTTGCAGTTTCCTTGTTTTACATCACAGCTTTCATTATCACTATTTAATTTTAATATAAATTTATCTTTTCTATTGCCTGTATAGCAGTCTATTGAATGGATGAATGGACTTAGTTAATCTCCAAGTAGATTTGTATTTATTTCATATTTAAATGGCACTTACCATGGACCAAGCACTGTTCTAAGCATTTTATAAATAACAACTCATTGACTTTTTATAATAACCTGGTGACATAGAAACGCTAATTATCTCTATTTTACAGATAATGAAACATTTGAACACAGAGGTTAAGTAGCTTGCCCAAAGGCAAATAGCAGTGAGTAGTGGGGCCCTGACCTAACCTAAGTCCATCTGACTTCAACATTTATTCTTTTAATCATCATGCTTTGCTGCCTAGTGGTAGATACTAATTTTTTCCCCTGTGTTAACTAGTATAAGCCATACTGCAGTGGTTAAAAATTTTTTATACTTCTAGAAATTTAATTCATATGTAAATATACATATGTTTTAAAAGGATAATTTTTATTATTTATTTATTTATTTTTAAATATTTTTTATTTATTTCTAAGAGAGAGAGAGAGACAGCGTGAGCAGGGGAGGGTCAGAGAGAGAGGGAGTCACAGACTGAAACAGGCTCCAGGCTCTGAGCTGGCAGTCAACACAGAGCCCGACACGGGGCTCGAACCCATGAACCGCGAGATCATGACCCAAGCGAAAGTCAGACGCTTAACCGACTAAGCCACCCAGGCGCCCCTAAAAGGATAATTTTTAATGACATCCTTATTCACACATGTGAGCATTTTTCTTGGCAGAGGTGGATTTCCTGTGAATTCAGTGAAGCTGAAACTTCAGGACCCCTCACATGCCTGGCTCTTTAAATGCCAAGAATTATGGAGTATTTTTGGTGGCAGGGGAGATCAGGATGCAAATGATCATTTCTGATAATTATCCTAAAGACAACTTATAAAAAAAGCACTGGTGTCTCAAGATGCCTATAATTTGTTTTAATTTCTTTTCTCATTATAAATATTCACTTTTGTAACTAATTTTGAATTCACACTGCTGTATTCTTTTTCTTAAAGAAGGCCTCCCAGATTAGATAAGCTTCTGGTCTCGCAAAGTCTAACTCTGCCTCTGTTTCTGGGATAAATTCCTCTCAGTGAAGTTGCTAAGTCAAAGGTTGGCTTCTTTTAAGTGTTGATAATAATGACAATAACTAACACTTATATACATATTTTTTAGTGTCTATTAGACACAATTCCAATTACTTTGTACATACTAATTAGTTTATTTCTTACAATATACTATAAATAAGTATTACTATTATTTCCATTTTCAGTTGAAGAAACTGAGACAAGGCATTTTCACAGTTTGTGAAGACTCCCATTTCCACATTGCCTCCTTAAAGGTTTCGCCAATTCTTCTAACAAGTTTAAATGAAAGGACTGTATATTATTGATATTTTAATTTTTAAAGAAATATGATAGTTAATGCATTTTAATTTACATTTCTTGTTATGACAGACATCAAGTCTATGTTTATCAGCTAGCTACGCTGCTTTTTCTGTAAATTGTAACTGGTCTGATTTTTAGCTCTCTTTTTCATTCACAATCCTAGATGCTTAGAGATGTTGGGTACCTGCGAGTCCAGAGAAACTTGAGCAATATTAAATAGACCGTTGGGTCAACTCTACCATGGCAGATGCACAGATTTTAGGGAATGACTGGCAGTGCACAGATGCTATGTAAAATTTAATGGCAATCTGCAAGAGTTGTGGCAAATGAAACCACTGGGTTGGGCATTTTGTTTGGTATCATCTAGACTCATTCTGAAAGCATAATCCTTATAAAAGAACAGGCTGGAAATACTGAGAGCTGTGGAACAGTATGGCAGCTGCTTGAAGTGAATAGCAGTTTTTCTCTATTAGGCATTTCTGAGGTTCAGATTCCAAAGTGTCTTGTTCATTGTGAGATGCGACAAACTACAGAGAGCCTACGGAGACCTGAGGATCAGAAGAGACCACAGAGGGAGGCTAGAGTGTTTAAGGTGGAAATTCTCAGTGTAGCCAAAGTGGCCATTAGAAAATGTGACAGCTGAAATTGCTAATAACAAAGCCAGAGTCCTTTGGAGAAGGACAGAAGGGACTACTGAAAACAATTACGTTTGTAAGATGTCATTGGTAAGGACCCTTAGAAGATATATCCATCAGTCTGAGGGAACTGAGAAGAAGCCTTGGCCTTAATGAGAGAACTCACAGTGAGGTAAGAAGTTAGTATAACCTTACCAGGTGGGTGCTGCACAGTCCTCTGCTCTCAGTCAAGGGCCAAATCACTCTGTGCAAAGTGCAGCAGATTAAATAGTACTAAAATTTCCCAAACAGACACAGTACTTCCCAAACCTCATGTGCAATTCAATGGATTTTGTATAGTTATAAAAAGACAGAGGTAGAAGTAACATGAAAAGTAGTGGTAACAGAATAGTAGAAACAGTAGCAATTAAGGCAGACAGTTTTATATATTCCTAATTGGAATTAAGGGAATTCAAATAGAAACCTACAAGGGCACCTGGGTGGCTCAGTCAGTTAAGCAACCGACTTTGGCTCAGGTCATGAACTCACAGTCTGTGGGTTCAAGCCCTGCCTCAGGCTTTGTGCTGACAGCTCAGAGCCTGGAGCCTGCTTTGGATTCTGTGTCTCCCTCTCTCTCTCTGACCCTTCCCCGCTCACTCTCTGTCTCTCTTTCAAAATAAAATGAAGACTTAAAATGAACAAACAAAAAAACAAATAAAAACCTATAGCCATGACAGAGTTGGAGACAGTTACTTCAAATCTGCCCCCCCCACTCATTTTTTTATTTTTTAGCAAAATAGGCTATAATTTATTAACTAAAACATTAATAAACAGATACTGCCAAATCTGTACTATCAGAAACGAAGTGTTTTGCACTTAAAAGTTAATAACAAGTTATTTAATTCTGAGCCCCTATTTTATTTGTGGTTAGAAGATAGCAGAAACTTCACATTAAATGAGAATATACCCTTGCCATTCATAATCCAGTAAGCATTTCATAAACCTTTGGGTTGGCTCTCACTTATTATAATTGTTCATAATTCCTTTATTTGTTTATAAAACTTTCAATGCAAAAATTCATACAGTTTAAGAAGTAAAAACAGCTGGATTACGTGGACCCCCTAAAATTTCAGTGTTTTATTTCCTTGTGTTGTGGGAGGAGACACAGTTATCTTTACAGTAGATAATTATCATAAAAGTAGCAGTTGTAAAACTGACCTTTGAAAAGAGACAGCTTTTCAGATGTGAATATTGCCATATAACCTAAATTTGACATGGACATTATGAACAATTTTATGATAATAAGTTCATGGGATTCTGGAAATCTTTTTTTTTTTTTTTTTTTTTTTACAAATAGTTTATTGTCAAATTAGTTTCCACATAACACTCAGTGCTCATCCCCACAAGTGTCCTCCTCCATGCCCA
>NW_024080785.1:2793986-2963439 GCF_003009895.1 Hyaena hyaena
CATTGTTTCTCATTGCCATGTAGTATTCCATGGTATAGATAAACCACATCTTCTTGATCCATTCATCTGTTGATGGACACTTAGGCTCTTTCCATGTTTTAGCTATTGTGGAGAGTGCTGCTGTGAACATTGGGGTACATGTGCCCCTATGCCTCAGCATTTCTGTAGGATTCTGGAAATCTTCTAATACTGCATCATCCACTACATCTGTGCTCTGAAAATTAATATTAGGATTAAAATTATTAAAAGTTTTGGGACTTCTCGGTGGCTCTCAAAAATTGATACCAAAGATAATTTTATATAACAGTGAGTCTCTGACTCTGGATTTAGGCTCACATCATGATCCCAGGGTCATGGGATCAAGCCCCGGGTGGAGCTTTGCACTGAGTGTGGAGCCTGTTTAAGATTATTTCTCCCCCTCTGCCCTTCTCCCTGGCTCATGCTCTGTTTATGTAAAACAAAACAACAAAACTGAATTATTCAAAGGTTCAGTTATCTGGGCTATCCTATGCTTGTTGCTGAAGAAGTAAATAAAATATGTACAATCCTAAAATTATTACCATTAAAACTATTTCCCAATGTGAGGTGTTTTAACTCTTCCACAATACTGCTGGAGAATATTAATATTCTCTACCTAATATCTTACTAGTGGCCTCCTAAACTCTTAACTCTTAATGCAAATTATCTCCTATACTACATTTTCCTGAAATCATTCTGTATTTCTTCAAAAGTAGTTGCTTACTCATCTCTAATCAGTTGTGGATTTTATATAATTATAAGCTAAGTTATTATACATCCATTTGGGCTTTAGATGCCTTACTATAATTTGGCCCATGAAAACTATCTCCATGTTTTATTTATTTTTTATTTCTTGGTTGAATCTATTCCAATATGGTAAGTAGACAATTCTTTCAGCTTTATTAATATGTATGGCCTTCTCTGGGTAGGTTTAGTTTCTTCAAATTTATGGTGGTAGCTGGCATTAGGAATGGAATAAACAGGTCTGCTTAGCTCTGCAGAAAATAAAATAAAGTGTAATTTCATCAACTTTCTTTTTAGTTGTCAGCTCTAAATGCAACTCTCATGTTACAAGGTTAGTGTAAGGCTGACATTAAATCATCATCTAAGGCCATAGCTGAAATACGTTGAATTATGTATTTAAATGTGCTCACACATTATCTCCACATAGAATAAAACAAAGTAATCAGATTTCCATTTTATTTCTCTGCCAGAACCTACAGTATTATTTTGCACTCACTGGAGGGAATTTGGCAATGTGTTATTCTCCTCAGGCCTGTTTTCGCACGATAGCAATTCTACTGAAGTGCAGTGTAAAAGTATTTATTAAAAGCTATTCCCCTCTGGCAGTTGGAAATGAAAGACAATAGGAGTGTGCTGTTTTGCTCTCTGGGAAAGGCTCACACTCTGTGAGTTGATGAAAAAGTTTAGTGTATCACACCCTTAAATAAATATCTTACGTTTGCCGCTAGGGAGAAAAGTAGCAAGTTTTCAAAAGTTCTTAAAAAGCGTTAAAGAACAATGTCCAACACCTTGGAGCAAGGATTAAGGTGGTTTAGCTGCCCAGTCTTGACCAGCCCTTTCAGATTTGAACCCCAACTCTCTCTACCTGGAGGCGCCATCCGTTTCATCGACCTGTCATCATTTCCCATTTCTGCCTCTGAGCATCTAAGACTATCCTATTTATTGAACGTGTTTTTACTGAAGGTACTCTGGAAATCTGCTCACTTGAATCAGCATGTGCTGTGCGTTTCTGCTGTGGTAGTCCATCTGTTAGCCTGGCCTGCAGTGCCTGCCTGAACCCGGTGTACGCCTGCCCAGTACTAAGATGGTGAACCCCAGATCGAGAGTCATCTTCAGTAGCTAGCCCTGTACCTGAGTCAGCAGCTCCTGACTCCATTACCTATATTTTCCTTTCCTAGTTTCTTTGTCCTCACAACCAGTCTGCATTTCTTTGGTTCCCAGATGCTTCTTAGTTGAGCCTGCTCTATGGCAGGCTCAGTGAGCTCTTGATGAATGATTCACGCTTGCCTGATGCATCTATTTTGTGGTGGGTTATCATGCTTGTAGTAGTTTCAAGATCCACTGAATGCACAGTTAAAACCAGGGATTGAAGTAGAGCTCTCATTTATCATATTTGTAAACTAATAATTGTTGATGTCTCTTCTCTTTTGTGAAAACATTTTTGCTTTATCAAAGCAAAAGTTGCACCAGACAAAGTTAAACAGGTCAGTAAGACTTTGTTCAAGGCTATTGCAATACAGGAGAGAGACCAGAACTCAGCTTCACAGAAACAAAAAGTAAGGATTTTTAAACACTGAGATAACAGGGAGAACAGACCATCTGTGTTTGTTAGTTGGTTTTACCCAAAGGAAAAGTAAATCTTCTTGAATCTTTGTGATACACACGCTCTTTGATCTTCTGTGATCTTGTATCTTCTTGTATCTCATGCCTTTGGAAGTAGTTTAAAAACATGGAGTAAAAACGGCCTACTGTAAGAAGTCTCTTCCCCTTCCCCAGAAACAGGTAGATAGATAGGGGTGCTATCTCCCATAATGCTTACATTGTAAAGAAATTGTTCTTTCCTGGGTTTAAAATCGTCAAGAGGCTTTTGAAAACATCTACATACCTCTGAAAGGGACAAGGAAGGAATTTACAATGAAATGTTTCTCAAATAAATGTCCTAAGAAAAGGCAATCCAGGAAGAAACTTGTCTAAAGTTAAGACACTCTTGGTGGCTCACCCTCTTCCCTTTCCATCCAACCTCTTTTTTATTTTCCTTTTCTGTTCTTAGTCCTTGTTTATTACCTCCTTTTTATCCCAAGGGTATCTATTTAACATTATATACTAGATTTTGTCTTCAACTTTGTCCTATCATCATCTTGTGATCTTTCAAAGTTATTTGTGGACTACTTAACAGTGCAAAAGAGAGGCACCTAGGTGGCTCAGTCGGTTAAGTGTCTGACTTCAGCTCAGGTCATGATGTCATGGTCCATGAGTTTGAGCCCTGTGTCAGGTTCTGTTCTGACAGCTTTTTTTTCTTTTTTAAAGTAAACAAGTAGTACTTTTAAAAAACTTAAATCCAAGTTAGTTAACATATAGTGTAATAATAATTTCAGGAATAGAATTTAGTGATTCATCATTTACATATAACCCCTGGTGCTCATCCCAACAAGTGCCCTTCTTAATGCCCCTCACTCCTTTAGCCCTACCCCCCACCCAACACCTCATCACCAACCCTCAGTTTTTTCTCTGTATTTAAGAGTCTTTTATGGTTTATCTCCCTCTCTATTTTTATCTTATTTTCCCTTACCTCCCTTTCATCTGTTTTGTACTGTGAATTCCACATATGAGTGAAGTTGTATATTTGTCTTTCTTTGCCTGACTTATTTCACTCAGCATAATACACTCTGCTTCCATCCACGTAGTTGGAAATGGTAGGATTTCATTCTTTTTGATTGCTGTGTAATATTACATTGTGGATGGAGATATGTGTGTGTGTGTGTGTGTGTACATACATACACACCCATACATACATATATATACCCACACATATACATACCTAAACACACACACACACACACACACACACACACACACACACACCATGTCTTCTTTATCCATTCATCAGTCGATGGATATTTGGGCTCTTTCCCTACTTTGGCTAGTGTTGATAGTGCTACTGTAAACATTGGGGTGCATGTGTAATTGCTGGGTCATAGGATAGTTCTATTTTTAATTTTTTGAGAATCGTCCATACTGTTTTCCAGAGTGGCTGCACCGGTTTGCATTCCCACCAGCAGTGCAAAAGAGATCCTCTTTCTCTGCATACTTGCCAACATCTCTTATTGTCTGAGTTGTTAATTTTAGCCATTCTGACTGGTGTAAAGTGGTATCTCATTGGGGTTTTGATTTGTATTTCCCTGATGATGAGTGATAAGCACTTTTTCATGTGTCAGCCATCTGGATGTCTTCTTTGGAAAAGTGTCTATTCAGGTCTTTTGGCCATTTCTTCACTGGATTATTTGTCTTTTGGGTGTTGAGTTTGATAATTTCTTTATAGATTTTGGATGCTAACCCTTTATGTGACATGTCATTTGCAAATATTGTCTCCTATTCTGTCAGTTGCCTTTTAGTTTTTCTGATTGTTTCCTTTGCTGTGCAGAAGCTTTTATCTTGAAGAGATCCCAGAAGTTCATTTTTGCTTTTGTTTCCCTTGCCTCTCGAGACATTTCAAGTAAGAATTGCTGCAGCCAAGGTCAAAGAGATTGCTGCCTGCTTTCTCCTGGAGGAGTTTGATGGCTTCCTGTCTTACATTTAGGTCTTTCATCCATTTTGAGTTTATTTTTGTGTATGGCATAAGAAAGTGCTCCAGGTCCATTTTTCTGCATGTCGCTGTCCTGTATTCCCACCACCATTTCCTGAAAAGACTGTCATTTTTCCATTGGATATTCTTTGCTCCTTTGTCAAAAAAATAGTTGGCCATACATTTGTGGGTCTGTTTCTGGGTTCTCTATTCTGTTCCATTGATCTAAGTGTCTGTTTTTGTGCCAGGTAATGATTACAGCTTTGCAGTACATCTTAAAGTCTGGGGTTGTGATGCCTCCAGCTTTGGTGTTCTTTTTCAAGATTGATTTGGCTATTCAGGGTCTTTTCTGGTTCTATACAAATTTTAGGATTGTTTGTTCTAGCTCTGTGAAGAATGCTGATGTTATTTTGATAGGGAATCTCCATTGAATACGTTGATTGCTTTGGGTAATATTGACATTTTTAACAATGTTTGTTCTTCCAATCCATGTGCATGGAATGTTTTTCCATCATTTTGTGTCTTCAATTTCTTTCATAAGCTTTCTATCATTTTAACCGTATGGATTTTACACCTCTTTGGTTAGGTTTATTCCTAGGTGTTTGATACGAGATTGATTCCTTGATTTCTCTTTTTGCTGTTTCATTACTGATATATAGAAATGCAGCTGAGTTCTGTGCATTGATTTTATATCCTGCGACTTTGCTGAATTCACGGATCAGTTCTAGCAGGTTTTTGGTGGAGTCTTTTGGGTTTTTCACATAGAATATCATGTCATCTGCTTAAAGTGAAAGTTTGACTTCCTCCTTGCTGATGTAGATGCCTTTTATTTCTATGTGCTGCCTGATTGCTGAGGCTAAGACTTCTAACACTGTTGAATAACAGTGGTGAGAGTGGATATCCTCATGTTCTTGGGGGAGGGGGGGAACTCTCAGTTTTTCCCCTTTAAGGATAGTATTGGCCATGGGTCTTTTGTATATGGCCTTCATGATCTTGAGGTATGATTCTTCTATCCTTAATTTCTTGAGGATTTTAATCAAGAAAAGATGCTGTTATTTTGTCAAATGCTTTTTCTACATCTATTGAGAAGATCATGTGGTTCTTATCCTTTATTTTATTAATGTAATGTATCATATTGATTGTTTTGTGGATATTGAACCAACCCTGCATCCCAGAAATAAATCTCACTTGATCATGATGAATAATTCTTTTAATGAATTTTGGGTCCAGCTTGCTAATATCTTGTTGAGAATTTTTGCATCCATGTTTATCAGGAAATTGGTCTATAGTTTTCCTTTTGGAATCAAGGTAATGCTGGCTCATGTTGTGTTTTAAGAAAATAGTTATTTCTTGCCATGGATAAACTTTATAGATATGATTATGTTACAAAACTATCTTCCCAGGGAAAATCATCGAGATTTATGGATTGGATTTTAGAGCCTCAGAGTTGTTTTGTTTTTCTTTTTTAAAGTTTATTTATTTATTTTGAGAGAGCCTGCAGGTGAGGAGCAGAGAGAGAGGGAGAGAGAAAGAATCCCAAGCAGACTCTGCACTGTCAGCTCAGTCTGACATGGTGCTTGAACTTACTAAAGCATGAGGTCATGACCTGAGCAGAAATCAAGAGTCCAACAAACCATGAGATCATGACCTTGAGCCCCCCAGGCACCCCCAGAACCCCAGAGTTCTTATACTGCTTTGCTTTGAGAATCGTTTCCATAGAAGAAACAGTTTATTTTTCCTAAATAAAGATATTTAAAACAGCTAAAATATACCCATATTCACTTATTTGCCTACTCATTAGACAGGTACTGACCATCCTCAGCTTTTTGTCTGCTTCTGGTGCCCTATACTATAACCTGGCCTTTCTCCCAGCTTTCTTTGTTTCTTGTTCTAATCAAATATCTTTTGTTCTAATGGGGCTGTGAGTGCTCTCGGCATCTCACAGTCCTGCAGCTTCACTGCCTTCCCTTGTGGACTCGGCACTCCGTTTTCTGGCAGCCATTTCATTTGTATTCAGGTTCCCTAGAGCTGAGAATGCTTTCAAATTATGCCCAATTAAATCCCATGCACTACATTTACCTTGTTTGTTGAAGTTGTCCTTTTAATTTGTATTTTGTAGAGTATCAGTTCACTTATTTATTTTTGCTCAGTTCTGTAAAATTTCTCCATTGCTTATTAAGTACAAACCTCCTTGCATTTCCCCATGCTTTCAAGTTTTGAACTCTACAAAGTGAGCTATGAATGAATTGGCAAACTCGACACATTTTTAAATGCTTTAAGAAAAAAATTTTTTAATGTTTATTTTTGAGAGAGAGAGAGAGACAGTGTGTGATCAGTGGGGTTGGGCAGAGAGAGAGGGAGATGGAGTATCTGAAGCAGGCTCCACACTCTGCGCTGTCAGAACAGAACCCAACATGAAGCTTGAACCCACAAACCGTGAGATCATGAAGTTTAAATGATAGAGTCACCGAGGTGCTCCTTTAAATGATTTTTTGAAGCTCCAGCCTCAAATATTAAACTAATATTTGTCACTAATACTCATTCTTCAGAGAAATTGTTTACTCAATGTTAATTTCATGACATTTGAATATACTGTGAATATATCTCTTGTATTAATTTACTATTCATTTTATGACTACCCCATATCTTAAATAGTGAATAATGAACAGTAGAAAATATGGAAATTGTAGCTGAAGACATACCTAATTGTTGAACTAATCTTTTGAATGACTTTGTGAAGGCATTCCAATCCTAATTTTCATTTTTTCAGTGCCTGTGCACCAGGCACTGTTTTCAGTAATTGGTAACAGGAACACATGAATGAATCAAAGAAACAATCTTGTGGAGTATACTCTCTGCTTCTTTTGCAGTGGAGTAGGCAACACACTAGTAACAAGTTGTGTCCTATCTTGCTCATTCTTTCTGGTAACATTTTGTGGGTGACTCATTTTTTAAATCTTGTCAAAGATCTGAAGTAATAATGAAACTATGAAATGATTGGAACTTCCAATGAGAAAGAAACTTGAACTCTTGAAGTCCTCATAGAGCACATCATCCACTGGGGTCATCAAGGAATGGAATTTTCTAGAAGTTGGGTCTGTTCTTGGACCACTAAGGATGTTTTATTTTTAATGAATGACTGCATGAATAACTAGTTATTAAGTTAATTCACATCAGAAATACCTCATGCATTTAATTGAAGAGGTGAAGCCTGAAGGCATTATTTTTCTAAAGTAAAAAGAACATATTATAATATAATATTAATTCTGAGTAAGTTACCAGTTGCTTCATACTGTAGCATATTTATAACTCTTGCCACACTCATTTCTTCTACTTCCTTCTGGATATTTTGACTTATCTCCTTGAACCCCCCCCTTCAGCCTTCTGATGTTTCATCTACTTTCCAAGTTCTGTTGTTATCGTTTCCCCCCTTCATTTTCACTTCTGAGGCTCAGTTCCTGTGTTTTCTTTTGATGTAAAGAATAATAATAGGCTGTTGGTTGAATATTTTTCAGTTTTATTAATATGTATTATGCCTTTTGTTGCCTTTTTTTTTTTTTTCAGTTGTTCCTTGAAATTTATTTTTGTAGCTGCCTTCTGGCAGGCATAGAAAGAGACAACATAGTTACCCAGGCTTTAAAATGAGAACAAGTGGTTGGGAGGAAAACAGCAATAAAAATATTACTAAATTGGACCATTAATATTTTTTCACAATTTATCCCTATTACTCTACAGTATCAAGATGATTAACAGCCATGTTAAAATGGAAAAACGATTTAAAGATAATCATCCTAAATTAGAAGAAATAACATTAAAATAAATGGATCTTTATAATGAGGTTTGACTCAGAACATGGAATTATTATTAGAAGGAGGTTGACAAGGAAGAGAGCAGCATCTTCTGAGAACAGGAAGGGATCGAAGGGCACATTTGGCCTAGAGGAGAGAAGTATTGGGGGTTAATATGACTCATCAGTTGCTATAGGACGCTACAAGTGTGCTTCATATTTCTTGAAAAGTTACTGTAAAAAATCAGATAATAAATGAAAAATGTGAAGAAGGCATACATCCAAGACAACATTACTGAGAGAATCTTTGTAACATTGCTGTAGAGATATCTATATCTGTATGGGTGAAACAAGTAATGGAGAGAATGTTACTGTTTACTAATCTATGCTAGTTGGACATCAAGTCTAGCTTTGTTTTAAGAACTTAAGAACAGTGATGAAGGGGTGCCTAGGTGCCTCAGTCAGGTAAGCATCTGACTGCAGCTCAGGTCATGGTTTGTGAGTTCAAGCCCTGCATCAGACTCTCTGTCAGCACAGAATGTGCTTTGGATCCTCTGTTCCCCGCTCTCTCTCTGCACCTCACCTGCTTGTGCATTCTTTCTCTCTCAAAAATAAATAAAACATTAAAAAAAAAAAGAAACAGTGATGAAAACTTAGGTTTAGTTTTATATGTACCCAAAGTAAATTGGCTCATTGTTTTCAGATGAAGAAGAAATGTCTGAGGAATACTGTATAGTTTGCATTTTTTGTCAACATTCCTTGATACACTCAGTCATCCATTCAATCATCTTTTCAGTCCCTCGTATGTGCCAGATTACTAAAAGTAATGGCTCAAGACCAAGACTTTGACAAAACAATAGTAAGCCTCAGGAATGTATTCTAAGTGAATTGGGATTTTCTTTTTTTTTAATATAGTTTATTTATTTTTGAGACAGAGACAGAGCATGAGTAGGGGAGGGGCAGAGAGAGTGGGAGACACAAAATCGGAAACAGGCTCCAGGCTCTGAGCTAGTTGTCAGCACAGAGCCTGACGAGGGGCTCAAACCCACGAATGGTGAGATCATGACCTGAGCCAAAGTTGAAATCGGCTGCTTAACCGGCTGAGCCACCCAGGTGCCCCTGAATTGGGATTTTCTAAAGGCCAAGTATTGGTTACTGATTCTAGAGATAAGCTGTTTTGAGAAAACCTACTCTGTTTATGAAAGAAATATGATCAGTGTCCTTCATTTTATCTTATGCTGCCTTGATGGTTAATTATCTATATAATTTTATATGGTCTGTTCTTCAATTAAGCTTTAGACTCCTTAAGAATAGGAATCATATTGTAAGCCTCTCTGTAAATCAAATACTTAGGATATTTTCTGGGACATACTAAAGGTCAACAGTTGTTTCTTAAATGAACAAGTCTAAGTTCAGGACACATTGTTGGTTAGGAAACAAGTTGTGACTTTGTCCTTTTTAGAAGTTTAGCAGTTGCTGATTTGCCTTTTACTCTGGTTCATCAGTGGAATTCTAGGGAATGTAAATGTGTCTTTGATTCTCTAGAAGGTTTATAACACTGTATTGTAACTGAGGACCAGGGCAAAAACACTGCAGTTTAAAAAGAAAAAAAAAAAAAAGACTAAGTGTTACCTTATTAATGAAATCTGAGACTTGATTTTATATCTTTAATAAATCACTGTAGGCAATAGTATAATAAAATTAAAGGGGATTAGACTGAAGCTTTTAAAACTGTAAACATACCATATTTCCCTGAAGAACTGAGTAGGAATGAAACACTAAAAACAAATGTGTATTTTTAAGGATACAAGTATGTTCTGTATTATCTCCAGATTTCACAATTCTTCACCAAAGTATTTTCTCCTAATGTTAATTCATAGGATAGACAATAATGTAAATGGCCTTCAAAATAACAAGAGTAAGATTTTTAAGATGGTAATAAAATACTCTCATGTTTGCTCCAGTTCAGAGATATTTGTGCTGATAAAAGGGGTGATTTACTATGAGATGATTTTCCATCTCTATTAATTTATACAATAAATGTGGCTTTTACAGTTTTGCAGCATTTCATTTATCAGCCAAAGAAGCTAATGAAAGTTTGCCTAAACTCTCCCATATTTAATGGGCAGATTTAAACTTTTCTCATATTAATATAAATTAGATGACTTTTGTCCTTGCCTGAAGTGACAATGTCAGTGTCTGAAGCTTACATCTTTCATGACTGTCAGCTAATTAGAATGCAGGACAGCTTTAAAGTTCACATCTCTAATTCGACATTCTGGATTACATCCACTGTTAGCGCTCCTGTCAATCACTGCAGGGCCTGGAGCTAAGTTTCCCAAAACCTCTGATAAGCATAGTCTCCATGAGAATCAACAGTAGGAGGTAAAAAAGAAAAAGAAAAAGAAAAAGACCCACCTCTTTGTATATTACAAATATAAATAAACTTGATAATGGTACCACTGTAAAGTCTGCAACGCACTGCCACTGATCAGATGATCAGACACCATCTTTGTTAGAATTGGAAGTTTGTCACAGAATCACGCTTGCTGTTTCTTGTTTACCTACATACATGGAACTAGGAAATGTGTCTTTTTGGAGAGAAGTCAGTTTTTGTTGTGATTCCTCCCGAGTCTTAGGAATATATTGACTTTTTGGGGGGGGCCTTCCTCTCACTGTCAGCCAGCTCCCCGCCTCTCTGGTCCTGCCTTTCTCAGTCCTTGTGAGGAGGACACGTGCCCCAGATAGGGTTTCTTTTTCTTTGGATTGTACCATCTTTCTCCAGCCTTCTTCTGTTGACCTCCCTTCAAACTTTTTGCTCAGTATTCTCAGTTTTCCTCACACTTTGATCCTTTCTTATTTAAGAAACCTTCTTATTTAATTGGACTTTATTAGTAAATTAAGGTTGTTAGTGAAGCTCATTTGAAAATCTTCAATTGGGGATTGCACGTTCTCCCAGCTCCCTGTGTCTCAGGAACGGGTGTGTGTGTGTGTGTGTGTGTGTGTGTGTGTGTGTGTGTGTGTGTGTTCCAGACAGTTTTTATTCCAAAAATATGGACAGAAATCTACCTGTCCTTAAGACAATCTCTCTATAACACCCTTCAGTAACCACTGGGTCTATCTTTTTCAAATGCATTAAAGAATTTAACACTTGGCTGACAGTTTTCCTCTGTTCTCTCCTCTTCCTATCTGTCTTGGATGTGTGGAGGGAGGACCCATCAAACACTCCAACCACTCTCAAACAGTGCTCCCTGCCGCTTGATTCAGCCACTCATGCCCAGAGCTACTCCCTCGACCCCTGTGAACCTCCAGCCTGAATCCATTTCAGAAAACAGAATCCTTGAATCCCGACAGCTTTGTTTCTTTCCACAGTTTCTGTGCCCTTCCTATAAGGCATTTTGACATCTTTGAGACCTCCACATGCTCAAAATCTACTACTACTACTTGCTATTGAAAATGAGTTTCAAGGACCAGCAGTGGTGACATTAGCCTCACTTGGGAGCTGGTTGGGAGTGTCCTGGCCCCTCCCCAACCCTAATCTGCAATCTAACAAGATCCTCAGAGGTTTTATATGCAGGTACCAATTTGCAAAGGACTGTTTTAATGTTTCCAGATTTTCCTGTTTCTGCTCATCTACTTTCCTACCTAAGCCTGCATGTGCAGGTGACACATTTCAGTTTGTTTCTCACCAGCATGTTTATCTGTCTTTGTACCCATTGACCAGTCTCCTCCTTGGATCAATTAAACCAGCCTCTTTTCTGCCACTGTGCTCAAGCCCTTCGAGTGCTGCCAGCAGAAATGACCGAATTGGACTGGGGTCTATGTTTTGTCATAGTTTGTGACCTCAAACAGATCCCAGGACTGCTTAGTGTTCTTTTTCTGAACACCATTCTTCCACTCCCTTAAAGTGCATAGCTCTCTTCTCCAAACTCCTCTCTTTCTCCTTCCCTCCCTTGCTCCCCCTCCCTCTCCCACTTCATATGGTAAAAACCTTACTTTATATTTAGAGTGAACCAGATTCTTCTGCCATGAGCAATCTTAACATCTTACCTGCATGCCTGCAAACATCTGTATTCATTCCTGAGGACTTTTTTTTTTTTTTCTTTTTTAATATATAAGGTTTCACTACCATCGTACTAATTCCACTTACCTATTATCCCCTCCCCTTTGTGAACAAACTTTTTATTCTGGAATAATTTTACATTTACAGAACATTTGGAAAGATTGTGCTGAGATTTCTCATATACCCCTGTAGTGTATTGAATAGTAACCCCAACAGTATGGCCAAATCATAGCCTCAGTACTTGTGAATGGGGCCTTATCTGGATTTGGGGTCTTTACAGATATAATTCTCATGAGAGGATATTCTTGTGAATGTAGGGTTGGCCCTATATCCAATGACAAGTATTCTTATAAGAGACAGAAAAAGAGGAGAGAGAGAGAGGGAGGAGGCCACATAAGATTGGAAGACAGTTATAAACCAAGAAACAGCAAAGACTGCCAGAAGCCACCAGAAAGTAGGACAGAGACACACAATGGATTCTTCCTCAGAACCTCCAAAAGGAACTAATCCTGTTGACACTTTGATTTCAGACTGCTGGCTTTTAGAAATGTGAGAGAATAAACACAAATTGCTTTAAGTTTGAACTAATTTGTCCTGGCAGCCACAGGAAGCCAATAGTGTTCTCCATGTAGTTTCCTCTAATGTTCCATCTTACTTTCCCATCTTACATTTGTCAAAACTAAGAGATTGATGCTGATATAATACTGTTAACTAAGCTCTAGTCTCTGTTTAGACTTCCCTAGTTTTTACACTAACATCCTATTTCTGTTCCAGGATCCAATCTAGCATACCATGTTATATTTAGTTTTCCTGTATCCTTAGTTATCCCTGGTCTGGGACAGTTTCTCTTCCTTTGCTTGTTTTTGTTTTCGGTTGTTGTTGTTGTTTTGATTTTTTTTTTTTAAATGGCCTTGACAGTTCTGAGGAATGCCAGTTAATTATTTTCTAGGATGTCCCTCTGTTTGGGTTTGTCTGATCTTTTTCTCATGGTTAAGCTAGAGTCATGGATTTTGGGGAAGAATGCCACAGAGATGAAGTGCCTTTCTCATCAAATCATATTAAGAGATACAGAAGATCAATGCATCATCAACAGTGATGTTAACATTGATCGCTTGGTTAAGGTCATGCTTGCCAGCTTCCTTTGTTGTAAAGTTATTATTTTTCTCTTTCCATCTTCTATTATTTCGACATGAGTAATTAATACCAGCTTACACTTAAGTGAAGAGGACTGTGTACATGTATTATTTGGAATATTTCTATAGGAGAGTTTGTCTCTTCTCCCTCATTTATTTGTGTATTCAATAATTCATTCCTATCAGTGCAGATTCGTGCTCAACGAATTTGTAGCTTTTCATGTTCCACTTTCCATTCCAAATAAAATCTCTTCTGTCTCTCCTCTTTTTCCCTTCCAGCAATAGCGTTTTCCCCAACGCCATTCTCTTCTTTCGTTTATTCAACATTAATTAAAAATTTAAAGGATAAGATGATAAATAATTTCTAGTTCATTTTCTCCAGAAGTTCACAGACTGGAAGGTTCTGCAATGTGCTGTTTACCTTGCTGTGTCCTGAGGATGTAAAGGTATTTTGGCAGCAACCAAGAAAGACACTAAGTAGACTTCTTGACAGTATCTTACTCTTTCCAGTGTCGTACCTGCATTTTCTACTCAACCCATTTCATTGATTTCAAGATTTTCTTGCATGTCATTCTGTCTTGCCTGGGAGATGACATTATTTGCATAGTTTTAACTTCTACTGTATGCTAATATTCCTTAAGTATATGTCTCTGCGGGTCAGGACTCTTTTCTGAGCTCTCGACTTGTTTCTTTTGTTGCCACATGCAAAAGTCCAAAGACACCGCACATGACACCCAAATATTTTCTTCCTCCCTCAAGTTCAAACATTATTAATGCCATCATTGCTGTTGCCAAAGGTAGGAAACTGGGATTCCTTCTGAGAAACTCCCTATTGTCTTCTAAATCTAATTAGATGCCAAGCTTGTAGAAAATCTACAGAAATCTCTTGACTATCCTAAACGTCTCTCGAATAGTTAACTATCCTTTGTTTTCAGTGTCTCTGCTTCTGTACACCGTATCTCCATGAAACCCCAATCTACTTTGTACAGTTCTTCCAAAGGTGACATGCTAAAACACAAGTCAGATCATATTCCCTTCTTATTTAAAGGATTCTGAGAATGTATTCTCCCCAGGATAGGGCCCAAACAGACAATACCCTGTAAGATCTGATCTTCATCTTGTCAACTACCTTGTCCAACATTCCCATGGTTTAGTCACATTGAGCAAGATGACACTCAGCTTTCAGGTTCATGTGACTTTGCACATGTCCTTCCCCATGCCTGGATGGTCACCTCTCATTTTCCATAAACTCCCACTCTTTCTTTGTGACCACCTCAAATATTTTCTCCTCTGTGACTCCTTCCCTAAACTCTGCAGAGGTAGTTACTTCTCTATGCCTCCTTAGCTTATAAATCCCTGTTATTACATTATATATTCATTGTTTATGTAAATTTCCTTGACCAGACTGAGTTCCAAGAAAATAGAGACATTTTATTTATCTTTGTGTACTCACTACCAAGCACTCAGTAGCTGGTTTTCAATGCACATTTGCTCAAAGAATGAAGGAATACAAACTTGCAAGCATCTTATGTCTTTGCTTGCCAGCTCAACGCTGCTGTCGGAATATTTTCTATTTTGATATTTTCTATTTTGTACAAAAATGTATTATCTAAATTATCTTAACTTCAGCTTTGATTTTCTTTTTACAGAGGAGAAAGCTGTGGTCTAAGGCTTAGACTATAAAAAAGGGCCTTTGGTAGTTACTTGTTGAGAAGTTCCTGTTAATGATGCCATCACTGAATACTTTAGTTCATGACATGCAGCTGTACAAACAGGGACAGGCATGTAATAAGACCTCCACTTCCCTGGCCATGCCACCCGAGTCCTGGTGTTCTCTCTCTGTCAGTCAGCCTTCAGTGCTGTCATGCTCCTTACCTACTTCTCTATGCATCTCTTCCAACTTCCCCGCTTTCATCTCCTCCACCAGCTCCCTTATTCTCAAAGCTGGAATTACCTTAATACACTCTATTTGTAAGAAAGTCATACACTTTCATCTCTAATGTTTGTATAATACCTTAGAGTTTTAACAACACTTTTCTCTACATTCTCATTTGTTCCTGCTTCAGAGGGTGATTATTATCACCGGTTTTCAAATAAGCAAACTGAAATTCACAGAGCTTATTCACTGCTTTCCATAATATTCCCCAGATAAAATGTGGTTGAGCTGGGCCTAGTGTCCTGGTTTGATTTAAAATCCTATTTATTTCTCTGCTTGGAAACCAGGTCCTGAAGCCTGGAAAAGTAGAGTCTAAACTAAAATTACATAGGAATACCTCAGTTATAAGAGGCAACATTTTTTCAGAAGCTAGTAGAGGATCAAGTTTTCTATCCCTACAAGAGATCATTGCAACCAAAATATTCTGATCAGATGTAGCCTTTATAGGGTTTGATTTTGTGGTTGTTGAATATTCACAAGTGTGATTAATAAAGCATGTAAACATAGATGTCTCTGTGCTTGTTGCAGGAAAGGAAAATACAGAAGCATTGTCATGCATTCCATTGTGTACTCTGTGGCAGAAAAAAATCAACCTTGAAATGAAAGTGTTCTTTTTCAATAGAAGTGTGTCCGCATTCATATTTGTCTTCAGTGATGTTTTTTTCTTTTGTTTTGTTTAAAATCAACTTAAGATGTTGAATATAAATATAACAGCTCAGGAAATGATGAAAAATACTCATTTTTGTAACACATTCTGATACACCACTGAAATTAGAGTTTTCAGGAACAACTAAACCAAGACAGACCCTGCCTTTTTCTTTCTCAGAGCAACTGATACTATTCCTAGTGGCCCACTTATGTGTTCCTGAAATGTTGGAGAGGATACAGGTGAATATCCCAGCAAAATGGTAGTAAGATACGTAAGGAGACCCTTTTGATTCCTAAACAGTTGAGCTCACTCACTGAATTACTTACCCCATTCATTACAGAAAAGAAATGCTGGATCAGCCCAATGGCAGCCTAGTAGGAAACCTTAGGGTTTTGGCCACAAATTGTATTCAGCATGTAGTCTATATGGCTTGCTTTACTTTAAGTAATTTAGAAGTACTCTAGCCTATTTTTTGTTTGTTTGTTTATTTTTTGAGAGAGAGAGAGAGAGTGAGTATGAGCTGGGGGGAGAGAGAGGGAGACACAGAATCCTTAGCAGGTTCCAGGCTCTGAGCTGTCAGCACAGATATCGTGACCTAAGGCATCCAGGTGCCCCAATCTAGCCTCTTTGAATCTTACTCTGTTTTATTTGTTTTCAGAGGGAGGGGAATTTGCATTCTAATTCACAGAAACATTTTGTCTGAAAAACGTTTTATCCTCTAAAATAGGGAATGAACAGGTTTTTGTTTGTTTTTTATTTTAAGCCAATTCTGGTATTTTCATGGGCTTACATTGACTCTAGGCATGTCATTATATGACACTAGGAGGTCAGAGTTTTGAGTGACTGTTGTCCTCAGTGGTTTTTCTTGCATAAGCAATCTTCCTACTTTGACCACTTGAGCAGTCTTCCCTGAAATCCTACCAATCCATGGTTTTTAGTTGGAGCTATTGTTCTTAATTTTTATTTTTTCAAGCCTCACTGCAATGAGTTCATTTATTTTATACTAAAATCTTATCAGCGTTTACAACTGGTATTTGTAGTAGAATGCTAAAAATGTAAAAGTCACAAGTATTTTAAAATTTTACCCATACACATTGATTATGCAAGAATAAATCAAAATAGCATTTTCAACAAAACTAATTTTTCAGTCTGCAATATTCTTAAATGCCATCAATTAAAAAGAATGATTTAAGCATAAATTTAAACAAGCAAACTGAATAAATGTTGCTTAAAGCATGATGTGATATAATAGAAGGCCCAGCAGTTTTGGACTCAACTTTATATGGTTTCTAATGTCAACATTATCACTTCCTGGCTCTGTTTCCTCTAAAAAATTAAATTTATTGAGTAGAGGGGCACCTGGGTGACTCAGTTGTTGGAGTGTCCAACTCTTGATTTTGGCTCAGGCCATGAACCCAAGATCGAGTCCCACATTGGGCTCTACACTGAACATGGAGCCTGTTTAAGATTCCCTCCCTCTGCCCCTCTCCCCTGTTTGTGCATGCTCTTTATCTTTCAAAAAATAAAAATAAATTTATGTGAATAGAATTTTATATATAAAAAATAAGGATAATGATGCATATCAGCAGGATTGCTGTGAGGTTAAGAATAATATATGTAGGGATGCCTCAGTGACTCAGTCAGCAAGCACCTGACTTCTGCTCAGGTCGTGACCTCATGGTTCATGGATTAGAGCCCCATACTGGGCTATGTGCTGACAGCTCAGAGCCTGGAGCCTGCTTCAGATTCTGTGTATCCCTCTCACTCTCTGCCCCTCCTCCACTCATACTCTGTCTCTTTCTGTCTCACCAAAATGAATAAATGTTTAAAAAATTAAAAATAATATGTAAAATTCATGACACATCTAGGGACTCAGTACATGTAATTATTATCATTTTATATCATATCATTTAAATATGCTCATTTCAGGTTTTACCATGTAACTGAAATTGTATCAAGTGACCCTGCCATATGTATCATCAAGTGAATTCATAACAGCTTTGCCCATAAATATGTTTATAATGGTACAAAGAATAGACACCTATCAATAGAATGAAGATTTGTAAGGGGATATGAGCATACCAATAGTTGTTATAAGTTAAGCCTGTACTATGGCATTTCTCGGTTCCAAACACCGTAATAGGAATATATTTAGCAGAAGTTAAGAAGACAGCAAAATATGATGAGCTACACACATTTTCAAGAGATATTTCAGTCTTTGTCACAAGTGAATTTTTATAGAGAAACAATCTATTTCCATAGGTACGTCCCCTGGCAGGTGTGGCCTTGTGGCCTTCCTTAGGACATCTTTTTAGTCATTTTAATATAAATAGATATTTAAGACAAATCAATATTTTAAAAAATGATCTGAGCTGATTGCTTTTATTACCTGTTTTGGGCAAAAAACTATCTTCCACTTTTAAACTTAATTTTGTCATATGAGTTTTGATTAGCTTCACTAAATTTCCTTCCAGAAAACAAAACCAAAAACACATGAGATTAGTGTTAGAGAACATTGTGCATCAGAAAACAGTAGGATAGCCACCATGAGGGTGCCATGTAAAATTTCTATTATTTTATGAATAATAATTCATAATTATATGAATTTGTCCACAATTACTGATATTGCCAGCACAGACGTTTGTAACTGTCACTTTGGGACACAGAAACTTTAATTTAGGCATGTAATGTCAACTTTGCATGAGTTGCAATTTTTGTCTGATATAGGTTCTCAATGAGTTTGGTAGTAAGTCCTAATTTTGACATGTTTATTTTTCCTTTCCTTCAGGTGACTTTTTCTCTTGTTCTTACAATTTTTAAAAATTCAGTTTCCAAGCCTTTAAGTAGTTTTATTTTTCAATGAACCTTTTATGATGTTTGATGCCGAGAAAGCCTTGTTTGAAGAAACTTAAAAGTCTGACTCTCACGTTTCCTCTCTTACTCCTCTGTCTTCTCAAGGCTTGTTTTGGGTTCTCCTGGCCCATTTTTCTTTTACTTGTATATCCATTTCCTGTCCATGTTTGTTCTTCTTTGATTCTTGGGAAAAGCATTATATTTGAATCAGTGTTGGAGATAAAGCTCAATTTGTAAATAATTCAGATTTCTTGTAGTCAAGGGTCAAGGGGATACACAAAGAGCGTGAAGCAGAATGGTGGTTGTTCACTGATGATGTTGGTCAGAAAGCACACTTGGTCTGCTGACTGACTTACAGTATTGATCCAGAACTATGTACCTCCTTCTAGAAAGAACTTGACCTTTGCTGAGGGAAAAAGCACCATCTTACTTTTGTAAATATTGCTTGAGATAGTGTTGGGAGCCATTCTGAGCCCACTAGTTGAAGAAACTCCTGGTGAGGTTAAAGCAAGTTTGCACGGTCTCTTGCCAATCAGATGATGACCGATATCCACCTGCACTCAATTATTTCTGCTTGAGCACTGACCCCTAGGGTACCTTGTTCATCAATATCGGGAGTGACTTGTCCCCTTATTCCGGCCCTGGTATGATGATTGCACCTTGTGAAGGAACTTATTGTGGGAACTTCTTCTTTTGATTATGGGAACAGACATCATGTCTCCAGAAGGTCCTGTTTCCCTCCATACTTTCCATTGAGCTATAAACAGGCTAATGACCCTTACTCATAAAAGATTGACTTTTACATGTACGATTCTGTTTTCTACTGTTGCGTTAGTCCAGGATGTTCATACAGCTCAACATGTAAATCAACTAACCAAAAATGTCTTTCATGCCCTAGCTATTCAAGAAATCATAAAACTAAACACAAAGGTAAATGCCCTCGAAGAGGCTATTCTATGTATTGGAAATGAGCTATACTCTTTAAAGGTATGGTTGGCTCTCTGGTGCAATAAAGCATATAACTGGAAAACCAAGTCTTGCCCAGAGACAAAGAGCCTAACTTAGAGAGAAGGAACAGGTAAGGGCAGAAGATAAGTTAGTACATACACCTTTGCTAACTGATGGTGTATAACCGCCCCTTCCCTAAGGCCTACATTGCACAAACACCTTCCCTTACCCTGACAGCTGTGATGAGGATGGGTAAGAGTATCTACAAACCTATTACTTAATCTTAGCGTTATTAGAATGTGAACACCTTGTTATTTTCTTAGTTACTCAACCTCACTATAATTGGAGCAGTTTTGTAAGACTTCTGTAAAACCTGTTTCTGTACATTTTCCAAAAACATCTTATCACAAAGAGCTATCCATTGTAAAAATCCCATTTCCGGATGCCATGTTAACATTTGACCTATAAATAAAGACACCAAAACCGACAGGACAGAGATGCCTGCCTGGTGATCAGAAAGGATCTTGGGGCTCTCTCCCTCTCTCCCTCACTGACACCGTCCATCCTTCAGGGACCCCTGGACCTGCCGGAGCCGGCCTCTGACAAGATAGTATGCATCAACTAGTATTTTTTTTCACATAAGGTACTTAATGGCATACTGATATTACTCAGGCTTAATTTGAGAAAAGTCAAGGTGAGTAACTTAACAAATTTAAGAATCTTCCTCATCTGTTCCTTTCATCTACCTCCTCAAAAATGCACAATGGCTTTCTGTTTCCCCATATTGTTTTCTATCTTTTTGATCTCTCCTCACATTACCCCCAAGGTAGCTTCTCAACTTAACACCTTGAGACATCATTACTGATTCAAAATTTAATATTTTAAGGAGTGTTCTACCACACTTCCATTTGTTTCAGGTTATTACTCTAATTTCATGCCTAGATTGTTCAATGACATACGCTATGTTCTCTTATACCTTCAAAATATATCCAGAATCCATCCATTCTTCATTTCCTTATTGCTGTCATCCTAGTTCAAGCCACCATCATTCCTTACCTGGATTATTACAATTACACTGACTAGGTCTCCTTTTATTATACTGTCCCCACAACTGTCATTCTCCACACAGCAACCATTATGAGCCTTCTAAAAGATAAGCTAGATCCTGTTACTTCTTTGCTAAAAACCCTCCAATGTTGTTTCATTTTAGCCTGGTAAAGGCAAAAGTCCATAAAATTGCTTACCACGTCCTTCATCAACTATCTCCTCTCTGATACCATTTACTACTCCCTCTGTTCTCTTCACTCCAGCCACATTGATCTCTTTCACCTTAACCTGTGTGTGCCAGGCAGTGTCCTCAAAGTCTACATTGCAGCCCTGTTTGCCTAGGTATCTGCAAGACTTATTTCATCATCTCTCTTGGGCTTCTGTGCAAATATCAGTGGGGGCTTCCCAGGCAACACTTAGCAAAAATATAGTATTCACTACACTTCCCTAGCCAAATCCTTGCTTTATTTGACATCTCAGAATTTATCAACAAATGATAGACTATATATTTTCCCTTTTTTTTTTTTTTGGCACCCATTGTCTCCATAGAATGTGAGCTCTACAAGAGCAGGATTATTTGTGTTTTGTTCACCACTGTATCTATACACTTTGCACATAAAGGCAGTCAGTGAATATCTTTTAAACAGATGGATCAAAATATAAATGGCTTTCATGTTAGTACTCTGTGTATGTAGCGTTAAATTATCTGCTAGGTAAAAGACATTAGGTGAGATAGTTATGGTCAATGAGGAAGAGTCAGGCATATTTTTTACAAATATTTAAATTGCTAGTGACAAAGGGAATTACATTTTTCCCAAGTATGGACACATTTTAATCTTGAATGTTTACATGAAACATTTAAATTGTAAAGGGTTACATGTTTTGACCTTTAGATTATTCCTAAGGACAAGCTTTTTCAACCAAACAACTAGTTACCAAAATAAACACAAGTCCCAAGAATTCTAAGCTATTCCTGTACTCATGGTTATTTAGGTCAGTTAAAAGAGCATCTCAATAACATATATGTTTCAAAAGTTCCCAGAGGATGGAAATCAGTTTAGTGGGTAAAATTCAACTATTTTCCTAGCTTCTAATGAGAATAAAATATAGGCATTTGGAGGTCATTCCAGTCCTAAATGAGAGGGATTACTTGGGGAAATAATCCTTGATCCTATGAGATTCCTAGTGTCAAGAACATACCTGGGTTCAATGGAGATGACGATGATGGTGATAGTGATGAAAATAACAGTAGCTAATAGCTGATACTTACTGAAGCTCCCCATGTGCAGGCCCTGTTCTAAGTGGCTGCTTATATGAACATACTTAATCTTTACGACAACCTAATAAAGTAGGCATTATTATTTCCATTTTACAAATGAGGAAACTCAGGTATGAAGAGGTTGAATAAATAGCCAAGGTCACACAAAAACATAAATGGAAGAGATGGAATTTGAAAGCTTGGCCTCACAGCCCCCTGTCTCTTAACTTCTATAACAACATGCCAAGCTCCTGCCTGGAGAATAAGTAGAACTCAAAGAAGTGTGTGTGCATGCACATGTATGTGTCTGTGCAAGAGTGGGCACACACACACTTATTTGTGCAAATGTGTGACTTGCATATGTGAGTTGGTAGGGATGATGAGACAGTATATTTTTTGAAAGTGTATTTATTATTTTTGAGAGAAAGGGCACAATCAGGGGAGAGGTGGAGAGAGAGGGAGACACAGAATCTGAAGCATGCTTCAAGCTCTGGGCTATCAGCAGATAGCCTGATGTGGGGCTTGAACCTACCAACCCTGAGATCATGACCTTAGGTGAAGTCAGATGCTCAACCAACTAAGCCATCCAGGTACCTGTATGAGAGAGTATTGCAAGTGAAGTGCTATAGCTCTGAAGAGAGCAAAAGTAAGGAAATAAATACCATTGTTAGGCTTTACACATGTTACTTCACTTAATCAGCATAGCAGCTCTTATGAGGGAATATATATGCCTTTTTAAAAATAGATGAGAGGGGCACCTTGGGTGGCTTAGTCGGTTAAGCTTCTGGCCCTTGGTTTTGGCTCAGGTGGGATGGTCTCATGGTTCATGAGATCGAGTCTCATGTCAGGCTCTGCACTGACAGAATGGAGCCTGCTTGGAATTTTCTCTCTTTCCTCTCTCTTTCCCTCCCTGCCCCCTTAAAATAAATAAATAAACAACAATAAGGACAACAACAAAAAAAAATAGTTGAGAGATATCAGAGGATCAAAGAAACAAAAGTCCTACTCTTGGATAAGGCCCTGTCCAGGCAGTGACAATGAGATTAGGAGGAAAATCTCATCATGGTTCTCAAAGGCAAAGCTCATCTCACTCCTGGAGGCATAAAGAAGTCTCTGGTTTCCCTGCCAGAATTTTCTGACCTTTGCTCCTTTCATGGCTGGGAGGGGACACCAGCCAAGAGAAGACAGGGGGTCATTGTAGGACTATGTAATCTGGGGCTAGAGTTGCCAAATATTCCTGGGACATACTTACATTAAAAATTATTTATTTGAACTTCAAATCTGGGTTTACTGTTTTGTTTGTTTATTTGTTTGTTTTGTTCAGTCTCACAACGCTACCTGTGGCTTCTCTACCTCTGTCAGGAATGCTGAGCAGATCACAAGAGCAGAATAAGGTATTACCTTGGACTCTGTGAATCCCCATATGAATTCACCAACTGTTCATTTATTCACACATCATTGGTGAAACAGTGGCTACCTCCAGAGCTAGCCTGCCCCGTTCTGAATGAGGCTTTGTGCAGGTTCACTTCTATAACTCACAGAGTCTAGTAGAGCTCCTCAAATTTTGTTGTATGTTAGCATCACCTGGGAAGCTTGTTTTAAAAATGCTGATTCTTAGCCCTAACCCCAGTGATTATGATTCGAGGAGCAGAACCCTGAAATCTGTGTTTTTAATGTCAGAAGACTCCAGGTGATCTCGCGGTGGATAGTTCTGGGAACATTCTTTGTTAAGTACTGGTCTGGTAGATGGAAGAGGCTTTTCATCCAGATATTACAAAAGCCAGTAAGAAATACTTCTCAGTGAGACTAACCACTAAGACATTGTGTGCTTTGAGTTTCTCTAAGGTGCTAATGCAGATTAGAGAATATTATTGTATTATATGTATTTCTGTATTATTATACTGATAAACTGTATCGAATTGGCTGTAAACATGTAGGCTCTCCAAAAGAGAAATATTCCCTGGATTTCTGATCAGAACCTTAGTGAAGTGTCATATTCTTACAAAGTAGCTTAGACCTCTTGAGCCACTGTCAGTTCTACACCAGGTTATTTATGAAAGCCTTGTTTCTGGAAGGAAAAGGTTCACTGTGTTTCATAGGGTTAAAGACAAGGATTTGTACCTGCAATTTTTCAAACCAATTCTATATTTCAGCATAACATTTGTGCTACTGATACGGGATATGGAGGCATTTGTGTTATTAGTTGTTGAACACCCGGCTGCCGAATCCTTTGCAACGTCAAGTGAAAGCAGTGAGCATTCTGGGAGGGAAGCCAACAACAAATTGTAGTAATCCAGCCTTGTTTTTATAAAAGCATGAATCAGAAGCTCAGCATCTTGCTGAGACAGCAATCGTCTTAACCTTATTATACTCCTGAGATGGTAATATGAGGTCTTATCAATATGGTTGATATGGCTCTCAAAGGAATGCCGAGGATCAAAAATGGCCAAAATTTATCATGCAGCATATTGCTTCGTGGGATGTCCAGCTGTAGAATTGTGACTACCTATTAAATCCTCTGTGAAGTAAGAAATATATGGTCCACTGCCTGCAGGATAAAAGAAGGAGAAGGAAGTGGAATCAAAAGTGAAATAAAACTGGTCAAATGAGATGAAAGTCTGATATCTTAATTTTCAGCCAGAGGCATCAGTTTTTGAGATTAGCCTGTAGCAGCTTCTGATTGAGTGGGGATAGTTTCACGCCATGGAAAATTAGAGGCTCTCAGCGTACCCATATTTTAAACGGTGAAATCTTTTCAAAGAGCTTTTGTTTTTGTAATCAAGTCTAAGCTGTGTTCAAGTTATAAGTGACCCAGACACTTAATAGCATTTAAATGAGTATACAGAACAAGACTACTGAGATCTATAGTATCTATTTTTTATATTGAGCTTTATATCTAGCAACTGTCTTAGAAAGAAGTCAAACCAAGATTTATGCCTAGAAGACAGAGCTTTCCTTAGGTCCTAGTTATCATTAGTGTTCAGTTTCAACATCCCATGCCCTCCAGGAAGAAGGACAATATGCGGAGGGTTCAGAACCTTAGGCTTTGAAGCAAGAAAGACCAGGACTTGAATCATAACTTTGTCATTTCCAAGTTGTGAGACCTTGAGTAAGTTACTTAGCCTCTCTGTGCTTTAGTTTTATTAGCTGTAAAATGCAGGTATTGTTAATACTTGCCTCATAAAGTCTTTGTGAGGATGTAATGACATATCATATGCAAAGTGCTCTCTACAGTACCTGGTACATGGTGTGTACTCTATAAATACTAGCATTCGAGAATTTGAACCCTCCTCCTTAAAAAATTGCACTTCTCTTTTCTGCCTGGGTTCTGAATAATTTCAGAATTTTAGCAAAAATAAACACACTAGCAAAATATCTCCCTATTCATGGTGGAGAAAGGTTGGAGAATGCAATTTAAAGAGCCAAATTGGCCAAGTGCATGTAATGCCTAAAATTAGGCAGACTCACCTTACCTCTTTTAGCACCACCACTGAGGCCAGCATTCTCAAGGAAAAAGGAAGAGCAGAACATACTCATCCCTATAGGAATTTTTTTTTTTTTCCAAGCAGAACTGGGCTGAGCATGCACAGATATTCTTTGTAAATTAACCAGAGACGTGATTCTGTATTATCAGGGTCTGAGTGAATAAAGGGTCAGGAGAGAGAAGGTATTAGATATAATTCTTTCTCATAGAAATAAAGACTAGGAGAAGATGTTCCTATCTAACAAAATGTTATCATCATCATCAATAATTCCTTTCTATTATAGTTTATTTCAGTATTTAATTTCATATTACCTTCTACCTTTATTTTTTCAAATCATCCTGTAATATTGCTGCTGTGACAAATTGCCACATACTTAGTGGCTGAAACAATACAAATTTATTCTCTTACAGTTCTGGAAATTAGAAGTTTATCATTAGTCTTATTGGGCTAAAGTCAAGGTATCGAATAAGGTTGATTCCTCATGAAGGCTGTGAGGGAAGGATTATTTCTTTGCTCTTTTAGCTTGTAGATACCACCTGCTTGTGGTCCTTTCTATGCATCATTCCAACTGCTTGCTTCCATTGTACATTTCCTAATGTTGTCTTTGACCATCTTGTCTCCCTCTTATAAGGTCCATTGGGATTATACTGTGCCTACTCATACAATCCATGAAATCTCCCGTTTCAACATTCTCAATCACATCTGCAAAGTCTATGTTACTGTGTAAGGTAACAAATTCACAGATTTAAGGGATTAGGTTGTGGATGTCTTTGGGTAACCATTATTGAGCTAATCACATGAAATTTGGATTATCTGAATATGTCTTGTAACTATTTTTCATGTTATGGTTCAGCATTCTTTTTAGTATTTTCTGAATCAGGTTATAAATTCCTTAAGAGTAGATATCAAATCTTCCATGTTTTTTATATTTATTCTGCTTTATTATCTCACATGTTAAAAGCAAACTAATACTCTAATAGCCACTCAGTTTACTGATGTAAACACTTTAAAAGTCACACTCTTTAGAATGGAGGCCTGTGTTTGGTTTACTCATGTTTGGAAAAACAAAATCTCAGCTTTGACTTTTGATTCTATAAATATTCAGACCACGTAGGAAACAATGCACTTGGAGTGAAGCATTAGAATGTAACTTGTTTCCTAGAATTCTCACTGTTGGACTGTAGAGAGGCTTTGGGACAGTCAATTAAGTGTTAAGATTTACCAGAAATCTATGGGATTATTTCAGCCACACTCTTCTTCCTTCAGATAAAGAAGAGAGATACTGCAATTTTTGTGAGTGGATGTAAAAACTTATGCTGCACAATTTAACCTGCTCTCCTCATTAAACTTTGGAGAGGAGGATTATAATACAATGGAATTTGATTCTGATTTTAGCTGCAGTGGTTGATAAGATGTGCAGAATGGCTTGAAATAAATACACACAAAATAATTCCCTCTGTTAGACATAGGTGCATTCCAAATACATGATTGTTCATCACTTAGGGGTTGAATTAGAGAATTATGGAGACCAGTATGTAATTTTAAGGTATTCAATTTACATTAATAGATATCTAAATGAACCATGGAATTAGCTTTAAAACATATAGCCCAATTCACATTCATTATTTTGAAAGTTAGTGATGTATGTAGTAGCTTTGCATATAATATTTGGTTATATAATTAAGACAAAAAGATTCTTAGTCCTTAGCCTTGCAAATTTGCTATTGACCTTTTGTATTTCACTTGTGTTGCCTTCACATCCTCCCCCTCTTCTTGATTTTTCCTGTCTAGAATGGTAGAGTCTGAATTCTGGGGCTAGAAAGGACTCTAGAGGTCATCCTGTCAATTTGGACGTTTTACAGCTGAGAACATGATTCTAGAGACATTAACTGACTTGCCTGAGGTCACACAACTATTGTCAGAGCTTTACTTTTATTTATTTATTTTAATTGTTTTCAAGTTTGTTTATTTTGAGAGAGAGAAAGAGAACATGTGTGAGTGAGGTCTCCAGGGGAATGGCAGAGAGAGGGAGAGAGAATCTTGAGCTGGCTCTGCACTGTTAGCATAGAGCCCAACTCTGGAGTTTGATCTTTCCTCTTCCATTTAGGCAAAGTAATTAAAAAAAATTTTTTTACTGTTTATTTTATTATTTTATTTATTTTTATTTTTTTTACAAATTTTTGAGAGACAGAAAGAGAGACAGAGCACGAGTTGGGGAGGGGCAGAGAGAGAGAAGGAGACAAAGAATCCAAAGCAGGCTTCAGGCTTCAACTGTCAGCAAAGAGTCTGATGTGGGGCTTGAACTCACAAACCATGAGATCACGACCCGGGCCAAAGTCAGGTGCTTAACCAACTGAGCCACCCAGGCACCCCTAGGTAAAGTAATTTAAGAGCAGAGAGGAACAGTAAAAATTTTCAAGGAATAAAGGGATGGAGGATCCAGGATTCGGGAAATAACATGGCCTAAAGGGGGCACAGTTCTCAGTGCCTGCTTTGCTATCTAACAGTTTATCAGCTATTAGAGTAAGAGGAAGAAAGACATGTGTCTGCCCTGGGGGATGAAAATAAACCCATAGGTGATGGTTTAATTCTGATAGACAGTGCTGGGTGGGGACCTTTCTCCTCTGAGGACCTGGAGAAAGGATTATAATAAAGGGATGGGAGTGAAGAGATACTAGGAAGTTGCAAAAATAGAAAAAAGAGAGGGAGAGAGGAAAAAAACAGGTATGGCAATAGCAGGAACATAATTAATAATAGGAAAAGAAGTATGTAAAGTTAAAACTATTAGTTTAGATAGAGTGAGAGTTATTTTATAATAATAAAGTGACTAAATTTATGAGGATTCTGAAACACTAAATAAAAGTACTCAAAGATCACATAATAACTAAATACAGAGAGTGGTATCTATTAGATATGCAAGGATAAATTACAAAAGTACAATTATAACAACCATTTTCAGAATAATATATTCTAAATATATTGAATTGAACAATGATGTCAACACAAAAAGAAAAAATCAGAAACATATCTCTTGAATATCTATGTCCATGGAAACTTTAAGAAAATGGATTGTGTAATTGACCACAAGACAAATCTTGATAAAATTATAAAAGCTAAATATTTACAGACTGCTCTCTTTGACCATATTAATCACACACACACACACACACACACACACACCACAAAAAACTAGAAATAATGAAATGATGAGCCTCTTTTTTCTCTTAATGCCCAAATAGTAATCATTTGGAAATTAAGAATGCATTCCTGGTTGGCTGATAGATCAAAAGCACATGAAACCTGAAATTACAGAATATCCAGAAAACAGTAAAAAAGGATAAAATTTAAAATCCATGGAACATAGGAAAAACTTAGAAAATTTATACTCTTAAATCCTTTTGATGAGTGGTACAGTAAAAGGCAAGCAGAATTAGATATTACTTGAAAATCCAAAACAAACAAACCAAGATTTCTCAGCCAAGAAAACATTACCAAAATTGATAACAAAGTATAGAACTAGAATAGAACACTTCTGACCAAAGAAGAAAGGTGATATAGTGAATAAAAGAGATTTTTGAAGCCTGTACATTTCCCCTCAATTTTTATTTAAATTCTAGTTAGTTAACATGCAGTGTAATATTGGTTTCAGGAGTAGAATTCAGTGATTCATCACTTACATACAATATCCAGTGCTCATCACAAGTGCCCTCCTTCATGCCCATCACCCATCTAGCCCATCCCCGCCCATCTAGCACATCTCTCTCCATCAACCCTCACTTTGTTCTCTCTCATTGAGAGTCTCTTATGGTTTGCTCTTCTCTCCCTTTATTTCCCCCTTCACATAAGTTCATCTGTTTTTTTCTCCTGAATTCCACATATGAGTGAAGTAATAGGGTATTTGTTTTTCTCTGACTGACTTCATGAAACCTGTACTTTTCTAGTGGAAATGTAGAATGATTGCAAGCACTGTGGAGAACAGTTTGGTGGTTCCTCAAATAATTAAACATAAACCATATGAACAGCAACCCCATTCCCAGGTCTATAGCCCAAAGAATTCAAAGCAAAGACTCAAACAGATACTTGTATACTAGTGTTCATAGCAGCATTATTCAAAATAGCCCAAAGATGGAAACAACCCAAGTGTCATCAATGGATCAATGGATAAACTAACTGTGGTATATACACACAATGGGAAAGTTCTGACACTTGCTATAGTGTGGATGAATCTTCAACACATTGTGTTAACTTAAATAAGCCATCCATAAAAGATATCTATTATATGATTACACTCATGAAGTACCCACAATAGACAAATTCAAAGAGACAGAAAGTAAAATAAAAGTTGCCAGGGGCTGGAGAAAACTTGGAATATGGAGTTACTGTTCAATGGGTTTAGAGTTTCTATTTGGGATGATAACTGACTTATGGAGATGGACAATGGTGATGGTTGTACAATATTGTCCATGTATTTTGTGCCACTGAGTTGCACACTTAAAATTAGTTACAATTAGAAATTTTATTTTATCTGTATGTATATTTTACCACACTAAAAAGAGACATGAGCAGATATTTTCCCAAGTTCTAAATAACTGCAAAAGAACAGATATCTCTCATGTTCACCAATTTACACATTAGAAAAAGATGAAAAGTTCCTCAAATTGTTTCTGAAGCCAGTACACCCTTAATTCCCAAATATGGTAAAGGTATTTCAATCTGATATTGTATCAAAAGAAGATTTTTTTTATTTAAAATATTTTTTAAATGTTTATTTATTTTTGAGAGACAGACGGAGTGTGAGCAGGAGAGGAGCAGAGAGAGAGGGAAACACAGAATCTGAAGCTGGCTCCAGGCTCTGAGTACAGAGCCTGATGTGGGTCTCGAATCCATGAACTGTGAGATCATGACCTGAGATGAAGTCAGACGCTTAACTGACTGAGCCACCCAGGAGCCCCTAAAAGAAGTTTCATTAAGACCACCTAGAATATATACAGAAATTTAAAGGTGATTCAAATATCAGAATCCTATTTAATTTGTTTAATTAACAAACTAAAGAAGAAAAATAAGGTTATGATTTCAAGAGAAGTTAAAAGCATGTTAGACAAAATTTCAGAGAATATCCTAAGTAAAATATGAATAGAATGAAATTACTCTTAAAACCTTAACGTCATGTTGATTCAAATCAAGAATTAGAGATGATTATTTTTTTTAAGTGTTTGTTTATTTTAAGAGGCAGAGTAAGCACAAGTGGTGGAGGGGCAGATAGAAAGGGAGTGAAAATCCCAAGCAGGCTTCACAGTGTCAGCACAGAGCCTGATGTGGGGCTTGAACCCATGAATTGTGAGATCATGACCTGAGGCAAGATGAAGGACTGGATCTTTAACTAACTGAGCCACCAAGGTGCCCCAAAATAATATTTTAAAAGTGGAAAAGATACAATATTCTTGGATGGGAAGATATATTAAAATATCAGTTCTGCTAAAATTAAAATAAAAATTCAATGCAATTTTAATAGGACTCCAAAAGGTTTTATTTTGGGAGGGACTTTATAAATAATCTTAAATATGGAATAACAAATGCCTGAGAACATCCTTGAAAAATATGCAGAAAAGAATAGCTGGGATAGACATCCTACCTTCCCATTGTTAGAAGTATAATAGTCATTGTGATAAATATAAATGATTTTGTCTTAAAACTAGAAATTAAATTAAAAAATAAAGATGTGGTAAATGATTTCAGCATTTATGAGAGGTTAATATAAAACAAAGTATTTCAATTTAGTGAGTAAAAGATGTACTCAGTGAGTAAAGTATAAATACTCAACTGTTATAATTGATAAAGGAAGAAAGAATAGAAATCAACATTTCAAGGCATCTGGGTGGCTTAGTTGGTTAAGTGTTGGATTTTGGCTCAGGTCATGATCTCATGGTTCACAGGTTAGAGCCCTGCATTAGTCTCTCTGCTGTCAGTACAGAGCCCACTTCAGATCCTCTGTCCCTTTCTCTCTCTGCCCCTGCCCTGCTTGCTCTATCTCTGTCTCTCTGTCTCTCTCTCATAAATAAATAAGTAAACAGTAAAAGAAAATAAACATTTTATAGAAGAGAAATCCAAATGGCCAATGAACATTTAAAAAGAACATTTAAGGGGGGGTGCCTGGGTGCCTCAGTCGGTTAAGCATCTGACTCTTTTTTTTTTTTTTTTACTCAATGTCTCCCTTTATTATTTTTTCTTTTTCTTTCTTCTTTATTTTTTAAATTTACATACAAGTTAGTTAGCATATAGTGCAATAATGATTTCAGGAGTAAATTCCTTAATGCCCCTTAACCTATTTAGCCCAATATTTTTTACCACATCTTTTTTATCCATTCATCCATCGATGGACATTTGGGCTCTTTCCATACTTTGGCTATTGTTGATAGCATTGTTATAAACATTGAGATGCATGTGCACCTTCAAAAAAGCATATCTGTATCCCTTGGATAAATACCTAGCAGTGCAATTGCTGGGTCATAGGGTAGTTCTATTTTTAGTTTTTTGAGAAACCAGAGTGGCTGCACCTGTTTGCATTCCCACCACAGTACAGAAGAGATCCTTTTTCTCCACATCCTCACCAACACGTCTTTGCCCAGGTTGTTAATGTTAACTATTCTGAGAGGTTTGAGGTGGTATCTCATTGTGGTTTTGATTTGTATTTCCTTGATGATGAGTGTGGTTGAGCTTTGTTTCATGTGTCAGTTGGCTGTCTGGATGTCTTCTTTGGAGAAGTGTCTGTTCATGTCTTTTGCCTATTTCTTCACTGGATTATTTGTTTTTTGGGTGTTGAGTTTGATAATTTCTTTATAGATTTTGGATGCTAACCCTTTATGTGACACGTTATTTGCAAATATTTTCTCTTATTCTGTCAGTTGCCTTTTAGTTTTGTTGATTGTTTCCTTCACTGTGCAGAAGCTTTGTATTTTGATGAGGTCTCAATGTATCATTTTTGCTTTTGTTTCCCTTGCCTCTGGAGACGTGTTGAGTAAGAGGTTGCTGCAGCCGAGGTCAGAGAGGTTTTTGCCTGCGTTCTCCTCAAGGATTTTGATGGCTTCCTGTCTTATGTTTAGGTCTTCAATCCATTTTTAATTATTTTTATGTATGGAGTAAGAAAATGGTCCACACTCGTTTTTCTGAATATTGCTGTCCAGTTTTCTTTAGCACTATTTGCTAAAGAGACTGTCATTTTTCCATTGGATATTCTTTGCTGCTTTGTCAAAAATTAGTTGGTCTTACATTTGTGGGTCCATTTCTGGGTTCTGTATTCTGTTCCATTGATCTGAGTGACTATTTTTGTGCCTGTACCATACTGTCTTGATGATTACAGCTTTGTAATACAGCTTAAAGTCCATGATTGTGATGCCTCCAGCTTTGGTTTTCTTCTTCTGGATTGCTTTGGCTATTCAGGGTCTTTTCTGGTTCCATACAAATTTTAGGATTGTTTGTTCTAGCTCTGTGAGGAATGCTGGTGTTATTTCGATAGGAATTGCACTGAATATGTAGATTGCTTTGTGTAGTATCAACATTTTAACAATATTCATTCTTCCTATCCAGGAGCATGAAATTTTTTTTTTTTTCATTTTTTGTGTCTTCTTCAGTTTCTTTCATAACCTTTCTATGGTTTTCAATGTATAGATTTTTCACCTCTTTGGTTAATCAAGCATATGACTCTTGATCTCAGGGTTATGAGTTCAAGCCCCATATTGGGCTCCTTGCTGGTGGGGAGCCTACTTAAAAGAAGAAGAAGAAGATGCTCAAAATCCCAGATAGTCAGAGAAATGGAAATTAAACAAATGAGTCATATTTTTATCCATTAGATTGACAAAAATATGGAAAAAAAGAATAACAATTATTGCTGGCTATCATTTGAGGAAAAGGGTCCTTTTATATCTTGGGAGATTAAGTGAATTTTGCAGTCTTCTGGGAAAGCAATCTGGTATCATTTGTTAAAATTAAGAATACATTCATTCTTGATCCATAGTCTTATAAGAAATTATTGTAATGTAAATTTTTATATAGTTATGTATACACTTGATCCTTAGCACAGGGGTCAGGGGCATGAATCTCCTGTGCAGTCAAAAATTCATAGGTAACTTTGACTCCTCTGTAATACCACTAATAACCTACTGTTGATGGAAGCCTTACCAATAATAGTTGATTAATATATATTTTGTATGTTATATGTATTATATACTATATTCTTAAAGTAAGCTAGAGAAAATGTTAAGAAAGTCATATGAAAGAGGAAATACATTTACAGTACTTCCTGTCAAAAATCTGCACATGAGCCGACCCCTGCATTTCAAACCTGTGTTGCTTAAGGGTTAACTGTAGCAATAAAATCATCAGCTTATGAAATTGTATGTACAAAATTGATGTGTTGCAGAATTTCTCAAAGGCAAAAATATTAAAAGTTGCATATATATTTTCTATAAGTAGGGGAAAGCTTTAAATAAACACGTTTGTCCACATTATAGAATATGATGCTACTCTGCATCCATTAAAATTACTAAAAGTTATAACTATACCAGGTGTACTCAAGGCATCTTTAAATGAGAAAAGTAAGATACAGAGGAATGTGCACAATATGTTACAATTTTTATAATCAGCCCCAAAATCTCTGTCAATGCAGATGTTTGTGTATATGCATGTCTGTGTCTCTGCATGTATAATTACATGAGACTGAAGTAAAGCACAGAACTACAAACTTAGGGTTGTTAACGTAGATTATCAGACTGATTGGGAGGAGAGGCCATAGATGTGAATGAGTTGTAGAAAAATGTTGAAAAGGTAACTTTGGAGGGAAGCAGATAATTAGCTTTTTCTCTATATATCTTTGTATGTTTCATTTATTGCCATAAGCACAGGTTAGTCCATATTTGAAAAATATATATAAAAAGAATCAATATTGAGTTGAATGTCTGCCGCCCTAAATATGTGTCCATTCAGAACATGTGAATGTGACCTTATTTGGAAAAACTATCATTGCAGATGAAATTAATTTAAAGATCTCCAGATGAGATCATCCTGGACTAGTGTAGACCCTAAATCCATGACAAGTATTTTTATAAGACAAGGACAGGAGATCCACGAAGAAGAGAAGGTCATGTAAAGGCTGAGGCAGAGACTGGTCTGAGCCAAAAAAGCTAGGAGCCACCAGAATCTCAAATAAGCAAGGAACAGAATCTCCCCAGGAGCTGTTGGAGGGAGTACAACCCTAGAGACACCTTGACTTTGGGCTCCGACCTCTAGAACTGAGGGAACAATTTTCTGTTGTTTTAAGCCATTAGGTTTGTGTTAGTTTATTATGGCAACCCTGGGAAACAAACACAGATTCTAAACCTTTATTTCGATGGAAAATTTCTGCACATTCCAATATGTAAAACAATTAGAGCTGTTGTGGTTTAGGAATGTGACACTCCACCTCCACCATCTCTGTGTCGCCACAGAAATACCAGGTGGGCTTGGAGCACAGCTGACACATCACTGATTTAGTCCAGTCCCTTCTGTACAGATAAGAAGAGGCTTGAAACATGTTTCCCAGGCAGACCTTGTGTCCCTTCCTTATTTTATCCCTGAGAAGACTTGCAGTCATTGTGAGTTCTTTTTTTTCTTTTTTAATGTTTTATTTATTTTTTGAGAGAGAGAGACAACGTGAGCAGGAGGGTCAGAGAGAGAGAGGGAGACACAGAATCCAAAGCAGGCTCCAGGCTCTGAGCTAGCTGTCAGCATCAGAGCCCGACGCGGGGCTCAAACCCACAAACCTTGAGATCATGACCTGAGCTGAAGTCGGATGCTTAACCGACTGAGCTGCCCAGTGCCCCATTGTGAGTTCTTTAACACAGCAGAGTCCAGTCAGCTTCTCTCTCCACAGGACGTGGAGAATGCCATTTTTAAACTTTTCCCCAATAAATTTCACTGCCGCACAATCACTTCTGCAAAGTTTTTAATAACATTAAAATTTTTTTCTATGTTTCCTTTGAAACGATTTTGCATAAACCACTGATTTCTTGCTGAAGATCTTTAGATGTGCATCTTTCACTTGAAATATGTATCCCTCATGGATTCTTAATTTTGTGTCTCTGATTCATTATACAACAAAACTAAGTTGAGAATTCCCCTCACATCACTGCATGCAACAAGTCCCAGGATATAAAAATGCTTCAGAAGGCAGGACACTGGGGGTACAGAAAGAATGGACACAGCTAGTGTGAAATCAGGGAAGAGGGGGAAAAAAGTGCTCAATAAATCCAGGTAAGGCAACATATCTACCAGTGTGCCACAGGATTCCTGCAGAATGAGGCAGACATTTTCCTTAAGCCACATTTTTTATTCCTACCAAATTCCATTTTTATTCATACCAAAAGGAACTTCCCACCTTCCTTAAAGCAGCCTTACAAGGCAGTTGAAGCTGAAAAGGCTTTCATGAGCTAGATGAGGTGTGGAGATATGAGAAAGACCATTTTTGGGTGACATCAGGACCATCATTTTACAAAATTTATATGGGTGTCTTTTAGTGTTTGAGATCAATGTTACATGTTTTGTGTATTGAGATACATGTTTTATATATTGAAGAAGACTTAACTGGAGCTGAAAAAATATTTTTTAGACCTTGTACTCGACTCTTTAGCAATCACACACAGGTAGTGGGAAAATTTTGGAAAGTAGGTTAAAAAAAACATGAGTGGTTACATACTGGCATGAGGCCCATGGAAAGCAAAGGGAAGGACAAAGAAACAATGCAAAATCATGATGACCCAAACAGAAATAAACACAAAAATGAATGAGATGAAGCTTTTTCAATTTATCACAACTAAGGCTTTGTTATTTATAATGATAAGGATACTGATGATATAATTACACCAAGTATATGTGTAGTTTTTGAGATATATATCACATTTGGTAAACTGTTTATAATTTTTATTCCATTCCTTCAGGTAGATTCAATCTCTTGTTAGATTTCCTGATAGCATAAATATGCCCCCAGTATTGCATAGGGCATGCTTATGCTAACGAACATTTTTAAAAATTTATCTGAAATTCAAATTTAACTGAGTGTTCTATGTTTTTATTTGTTAAATCTGGCAAATAGTGTTCTATTTTAAGACAGAGGACTTTCATACTTTTCAGTATATAAATGAAACTGGTGTCAACCTCACTGATAATAGTGTGTGGAAGCTTCAACAGGTCTTCCAAATTTTTGGCAAATTTATAGGGAACTTATACTTTCAGGTGTCTCCAGGGCTTTGTGTTTCTTCACTCTTTTATACTGTATCTGTCTCACAACTCCTCAAACTGACATGTCGTTCAGCCCTTACATGAGTTTTCATGAACAGCCCCTGAATTCTGCAACACATGCATACCAAGAATTTAGTGTTTTGTTTGTGATTTGTAGTGATTTTGTGCATCACCGTGAGAAGCAGCAATGCCACTAAGCTTCGTTTTCCTCCTCTTCTTTTATCTACTATACTCAAATTCCTTTTTCCTAGCAGCCTTGAATAGCCACATTCTTCACTGAAACTTTGTTTGGGGTCAGCTTTTTCATGGGCCTAGATGGTGGGTATTGGGAGAAGGGAAGCACTCACCTTTTACTCTAAAGAATCAAAACATTTTTCCCAAGAGAGAGTGATTTCTTCTGAGGAGGAACTCTGGTACCAAGTGTGAAAGTAATGCATTTTCTCCATTTATTGTATATGTATTATAAGCATATGTATTATAAGCATAAAAGCAAGTCTACAGGAGAAGTTGGGTTCAGTGTATGTTACAATGGGAAAATCAGTGTGAATTCATGTCCTTAAAACACTTATTTTCCAGCTCTATCATTATCATAAATGGCACAACTGCAGGGGCACTACTCTAATTCATTACCAACTCTCATGTTCACTCTTAGCACACAAATTCTGATCCCTGGAGGGTAGTTGCCTCTAAGTTTAGTACAAAGACAAAATGAGATGGATCCAAAGCAGTCTGTTAACCAGAAATCAAAGCTGCCTCTTGAAACATCAGGGGTGATGCTTCAATGACAAAAGAGCCAGAAAATAATAATAAGAGTAATAATGCTAATGGTTAAATTGGAACAAGTTAAGCCTACAAAAAGCCATACGTTCACAGTACTACTCAAAAGAGAAAACACAAAATGTACAAAGAAGTACTTCTAATACAACAAAAGAATTATTCCAACAGGATTTTTACATCTTTATTGATTTAAGTAAGCAGGAGGGTGTTGATATGTGGCATTTAATTCTCTTTGTTTAGCATATGCTGCTATATGTCTAGCACATAAACTTTTTTGTGTAAGAAAGAAGAACTTAAATATATGAATGAATCAATATAACACAGGATTTCTACACAATGAGGCAGACCTTTCTCTTAACGTAGAAATGACCAGAAAAGGGGGACATACTGAATACTAATGGACTTATCAGAATTAATGGCCTTCTATAATAATGACTCACAAGGTCATTGAAATTGATTACAACTATGGCATAAAGGCAATACACAATGACCTTACAAAACAGGATGTTCCAAAATTATAAATGATCTAACTGTTCTGAGAGGAGAAGTGTGGAAGTCCAATCCCTCATCTCCTAGGAAATGAAGCCTCCACTCATTATGAATAAAGCCCTATAAATTTTAATAAAATACTAATAAAGAATACACATATTTTAATAATTGAAACAAACCAAGTCAGTGTATCATAATGTCAAGGCAATGGCATAAGGACTTCCAGCTATGAGAAATTCCAGGAAAGATAAGTCTTCAAAAATTAAAATTTATACTAAAAACAGGGATACGTGAATCTCAGGATATAACGAGTGAACCTTTTATATAAAAAGGTAATTGATCTATTGCAGAGACTGCTTTACATCAGACCATACTACCAAGTGCTATACGACAAACAAAAATGAATCACCCGACAACCTGGATTCCGGTATTCTAATTTGGCATTGTTTTTCATTTAGATCTGGAATTTATTTTTTAATTCCCCAGAAAGGTTGTAAACATTGGCACAGAATGCTTAAGAAGATATAAGTTAGAACCCTGTAAAGATATAAAAGTAAGAATTAAAGCCAAGTTTCATTCATGGTATTAGCACTTTTGCTACCAGTATGATTCTAATGTATTGAACAGTTATGGAATCATTGACTCATTATGTTTGTGTATATTTTATTTACTATGTAGGGTATTTAAAGTATTTAAAAGAGTCAGTCACAATAAATTGTTAATTGCCATTTAAATTGTTTAAAGGAATTTAATTAATCAACTTTATAGTTAATAATGAAATGTCCACAAAAATTGATTTTCGAAGTTTTGCTTTTTAGATATGTGGATTTAATGAATTAAGCATTGAGCAAAAGGGATCATTACATTGGACCAAAATGACTCCTGAGATGTAATTATAAAACAAATTTATATTTGGACAATTTATATTTTTGTCCTTTGCTGTTTATTTAAAATCCCTTATATAGGGCTAGTTCTTCTCTTGTCTCTTTTTAAAACAGGGGCCAGGTCTGAGGTTCTTATACTCATGGTTGCCTAAGTTCAGACACTGTCCCTAGATGGTAATTAAAATCTCCATTCCCATATACTAGTCAACATTCTAAATTTAAATTTGAGATTTCTACCTATTCCTAACTTCAGCCAGCTACAGGCTGGAATCTTACACTTGGGAAAATATATGGTTGGTTGACCCTCTAGCACCTCCATTTTTCATCTCTACCTCCTTCCTTTGATCTGGTTAACTATATTTGTGACCTCTTTGTAGTCAGGGTATAGAAAGGGAGGAGAAGAATGAAGGTAGATGAGTTCTTAACTGACTGATACTATTATTAGCAGGTACTATGTTCTCTGGGACTATTAGGAAATTAAAGTGTGCTCTTTCCTTTTAAGGGTACTTAAACAACCCCCACACCCAATTATGTTCAATCAAGACATCTTACCTGAAGTTGTTTTGACCCTACCCTGCGCATCTTGATTTTGGATATTTGCTCACTGCTTTTTTAGCTCTTTAAAATTTCATGATACCTTCAAATTTTCTGTCACTCTCAACTACCATGTGATTCTTTTGGGTGTGAATTGAGATGACCCCACACTAGGTCTCCTGTGTATGTCCCCACATCTGGTCCATGGAAAGTAGTCATACATTCTTTGCACTGAATCTGAATTTATAAGCCAGTGCCAACTTTTTTAACTCATTGTCAGAACAGCAGGCCACCTTCTCTCTCATACTTTAGATTTCTTAGTATGAGTCACCGCCTTGCACCTTATGTCTCTAAACTGGGTGTAACACCTATAAAGCTCTCCCAGTGGTTTTGACAACCACTTACTAGATTTTCACAAGTGATAGACGGGATTTCTTTTCCCCAGAGAATTTTCCTTCCAACTTCTCTTCAAATATGTAACTATTAATCTGTTTAAATCTTCCTTGTGAACTTGTGGTTAAAACACATATGAATAGTTTCCAGACAACTCCTTTTTGAATCCTGTCTATGGTCTAGTGCCTCCTTTGGAATGCAATACATAGTATGTAATTTTGCTTCTGCCACACTTTCATTTTAATATGTTGTATTGTAAAGTACAGATTGAGTGACTGTTCTCCCAGCATAAAATCTCCTCTTCATCAGAGACTCTTAGAACATTTGTAAAAATCTGAGTTAAAGGACTCTTTCCATACAATAAACATCTGTCAATAGCCAGGTAAACTAGGTGGACATCCAGATAGAGAACTACAGTTAAGATTAGGGAACATAAAGCAATTTAGCGCTCTACTTACCGAGCAGTGCTTGAATAAGACTTTTTCCTAATGTTCCATTAGCATGGTCTTTTATGTTTCCAATTAAGTTATTAGTGCTGGGAGATCAAGTTAGAGCTACTTAAGAGCCTTTCACTGGTGGGGAGATCATAGGTCCTGTTTGTTAATTAATGGCACAGGAGTACTCTTATCTCCTTAGGTCTGTAATGGAAATCTCAGCTTGAAGCCTTAGCACCTTTACTATTAGAAAGGAACCCTGTGAGGTATAAGGTGATTCTTTTTCAATATTCAAAAGCATTTATAGACACCAAGTAGATTTTTTTACCTGAACATGATATTAAGTCAGTGTTTAATAACTTTTATTTCAGAATCACCTTGGTTTTTTATTAAAAGGAAGATTTTTAGTCCTCATCCCCCACGAATATAATTCAGAACTCTGATGGGCCCCAAGTGGCAGCATTTTAAATAAAGATTTCAGCTGGTCTAAGAAACACACTTTGACCTAGAATTCTTTCATGGAACATCCATCAACCTAAAGAGTTAAACAAACCACTTCCCATTCTCCTGCTCACAAGTACATGAGATTGACTACAAAACATCTTCTGTTTGGTTCATATATCTCTATGTACAGGGTAGTTTGCCACTGAAAACACTCCTTTCTTTTTTCCATATTTGAGGCATGAAGCAGAAGTCAACCCCAAGGCAATGATTCTCAAAGTACCCCTGCATAAAACACCACTTCAAGTTATGCTCTCTGGGCAATTGGAAAGGGACGATAAGTTTTAAAAAATCAGTTATCATCTTTTATCTGACTTTACTGTCAGATCTCATTGATGTTTCTGTCTTGGTTCACCTTAGCTGTGAAAGGTAAGTTTTGCAGATGTATTTGAGATGTATAGAGCCTGTGTTGATGCCCATAGTATCGTGGGGGAAAGACTGGATACATCAATCATTATTCTATTTGCCTTTAGTCCAAAGTGGAATCAATGGTATATGAATCTCACAATGTCTTGATCTTCTGAAACATAGATGCTAGTAGCTTTGACTTATTTTACACCACTTTGACAATCGGCCATGGACTGTGTGGCAACTTTCTGCTCTATGATGTCAAACAAAAACTGCTGAGAATTGGAATGACTTAGTATAATCTGGTATCTAGTCAGTCTAAGAAACCCATCCTTTTGCCACAAAATAATTCCTTTACTTGGGCATCTTCCCTTGTATGCTTCCTGCTTTTGTATTCTAATCTATTACTTTATTCTTCTTTCACCTATTAAACCTATTAGTTTTTTCACTTCAATCACTTACTCTTTGGACAGAAGGTAAGTCCCCTAAGACAGAAGGGTCAGTCTGTTGGTCAGTTACCTACTCTGGAAGTGCTGGGCCCTTCTACTTGGCCATGCTGCACACCCGGGTTGTCCTGCCAAGCCAACCAGAAACAAGCCAAGAGTTTCTGGCTCTTCCTATCATTCCAAGACTTGGTGAAACTACAGGGTAGGCTCTGGCATTCTGTGAAGCTGCAGGAGGGGCTGCCAGATAACAAGAGTATATGGGAGTTAATGCCCCAAAAGGTGATCATTGAAAAGCAAATCAGGAGGGAGCAGGCAAATACATTTCTTCACCTCCCCACCTTGTATCAACTACTTCAAGGCACAATTTTTGGTTGCATCTGGTCCAGAGAAGACTCATGGCCTAAGTGGCTAGACCTGTTGATCATGTTGCCCTCTCTCTCAGGATCGGGATGGGGAGTAATAGCAACACGTAAAGCCTCACCTCACATTGGTTTTCAGCCTTTCTTACCCTGTTTTTCTTTTTATAATCATCACTGCCTTATATTGAACCTATCAAGTAAAGCATCAGCACTTAAACCTGTGCCCCAGGCTCCACTTTCTAGAAAACCCTGGCTTTTTGGAAATTGTAATAGCCTGGGTCTTTGGAGTGGATTAAATACTTTTCACAGCACTTAGGGTGTTTTCTGATTTATAGCCCAATTAAGCAAAAGCAAACCTTTGAATGTCTACTTTGTCTTAAAAAAAAACAAAACAAAAAAACAAAAAAAAACTTGGGGCACCTGGGTTGCTCAGTTGGTTAAGCATCCAACTTCAGCTCAGATCATGACCTCACAGTCTGTGAGTTCGAGCCCCATGTCAGGTTCTGTGCTGACAGCTCAGTCTAGAGCCTGCCTTGGATTCTGTCTCCCTCACTTTCTGCCCCTACCCCACTCGGACTCTGTTCCCCCCATGCCTCAAAAATACATAAATATTAAAACTTTAAAAAAATACTTAAATATTAAACAAACAAACAAAAAAAGATGTGCCTCGGTGGCTCAGTTAGTTAAGTGTCAGACATGGGCTCAGATCATGATCTCAAGGTTCATGGGTTCGAGCCCCTGTGCTGACAGCAGAGCTGGGAGCCTGCTTCAGATTCTTTGTCTCCCTCTCTCTCTTCCCCTCCTCTAGTCTCTCTCTCTCTCTCTATTTCTCTTTATCTCTCTCTCAAAAATAAGTAAATATTAAAAAGCATACTTAGGGCTAAATGTAATGTGCACACACACATCCACACGCTCACATGAGAATTCTTTCTTTTTTCTTTACATTTTTTAATGTTTATTTATTTTTGAGAGACAGAGAAAGACAGAGACAGAGAGCTCAAGCAGGGGAGGGGCTGAGAGAGTGGGAGTCAAAATCTTAAGAAGGCTCGTGGCTCTGAGCTGTCAGCACAGAGCCCTATGTGTGGCTTGGACGCATGAACCATGAGATCATGCCCTGACCTGAAGTCAGATGCTTAACCGACTGAGCTACCCAGGTGCCCCTAGAATTTATTTCTAATCATGAAACATACTGACTCAAATACTTTGTATCCTTTTTTTAATACTTAATTTCTTGATTGTTATTTGTCATAAGGAAGAGGATGTGTCCTCTACATGGTAAATATCATAAGGTCTTTATTTGCATATCAGTACTTTATTTCCATGAGTGATTTTGCCGTATTCTTGTGCTTGTTGTCCTTGGGGCTCCCAGCACCACAGAAAGGTACAGGTGGTTACTTCATGGCTCTCTTTTCTTCTTCTGATTGAAATCTCACATGAAATGTTCCCTTTTGTATTGGAAATAAGGACAGTTAAGCAACCAACAAGTTATACCCCTGCTTTTCTTCTTAAATAGAACTTTGTGTTTTTTAGAATTGCAACTGATGGACCTAACAGAATATAATAGCGGCTTTCAAAAGAATCATTTTTTCTGACAGAACTTTGGAGCATAAGAAATCAAATGACCTTTTAACACAAGGAGAGTGATTTTTTAGGCAAAATGTCAAAGGCTGGGGAGAGTGGTAATTCTGCGTTGGAGCTATTTACATCAAAGCTGACATGTAGCTACAAGAAAGCATTTATGAATGATGTCTTTTCTATTTCTCTTTAATTCTTACAGACATTTGCCATTTTTAAGTAAATTACATTTTCATCCCCACTGAGAATCAATGAAAATATGTGTATTGATCTACTATAACGGTTGAGTTTGGTTGTTCTATTTTATAATCATTCCAATAATAGTGTTTTTAGAGAAAACAGTAAGTTAGCTTTCTTTTCCTTTCGGTCTTGAAGTGAAACAGGCCAATGAAAAGATAAGTGACAGAATTTGACAATGTTGGTTTGCATGTTTCAACTTTCAAATTATCACAAACAACAAGAGCAGGGCCTCGTCTGACCTTAGATGCACGGACATAGACACACATATGCACATGTACACTTGTCCTTGTAGAAACATGTCACCTGTTGTTTTTATAGATCTCCCAACAGGGAAAACTTAGATTGAGGTGCTAAACTAATTGGATCCCCAGGGTTTTCCTAGATCCCTTTCCTGGTATACTGGTAGTTACATTCTTGTTTGCTTTCTGAAAATTGAAAACCTGGGTTAGGTTTTTACCTGCTTACTTTCTACAAACCTCGTTATGCTAGACAAAGAATTTAGTTTTATATTTTAGGAAATAGATTTACTTTCATGATTATTTTTTCTTGAAGGTATTGATTTAGTTGTTCAGAATGATAGATACCATCTAGTACTAGTGTGATTTTTACCTTTTCTCACTAAAATTTTATCTAAAAATATGCCAAATTTGCCCATATCAAAAATGGTTGCACATCTCATAGGGAGCTCTCTCTTTTTAAAAACAAAGTTCACATAATAGGAACACATGGGATAGAAACTAAAACTATTATTGATTTTAAAATTTATGTACATTCTATTTCATAAAACAAGCCCAATTTCTAAGGCAAAATTGGAGAAAGATATTGTATTAGAAGTTTGAAAGTTAGCTCTGCTATGAGGACAATATTTTTTAATAAAGCTAAAAGAATGATGTGAAAAATACACTACCCAAAGAAAGACACAGTATATGAGTTAGAGATTATCTCTTTTATTACTGGTTTCTACTAGAGAAAACTTTAATAAAAGAGATGTTTACCTCCCTGAAAATGGGATGGATCCCTGAAACTAACTAATAAAAAAAATGAAAAGAGGAAGCACTGCTATTAGATTTCTTTCCTAGAGCAGAACATCTTGCCCTTTGGTTATTTTTAGGCAACAAGATTTGAAACCTTAGATAATGGAGCACTCTGTCCAAATGTGCTTTTATCCATAGATGATTCTCTGGTAAGCTCTTTGGAAAATAATTGAGGAGACCATTTTGAGCCTTGCTACTCCCCACATCACTAAGATCAGAAAGGAATCACTACGTTTTAGAGATGACATCTCATAAATTCATATTTTATGAGTCATTTGGAAAATCCAATATATCTAAAATGTAAGTTATCTATTTAGCAACATAAATGAGATTTAAAAAATCCCAAAATGATGTTGGAGCTACATACTTAGTTCATTTGTTCGTTATCCAAATACTTGCATGATTTTACAGTGCAAGACTAGTAAATTCAGTGACATTTTAAAGAGGCTAATGCATGATAGGCTACCATTTTGAATGTCCACGGTATGTTGGGGCATCTGGGTGGCTCAGCTGGTTAAGCGTCCAACTTTGGCTCAGGTCATAATCTCAGGGGCTCGTGGGTTTGAGCCCTGCATGGAGCTCTGTGCTGACTGCCAGCTCAGAGCCTGGAGCCTGTTTCAGATTCTGTATCTCCCTCTCTCTCTGACCCTCCCCTGCTCACGCTGTCTCTCTCTCTCTCCGAAATAAATAAAACAATAAAAAAATTTGGATGTCCATGGTATGTTATTTACTAATTGCTTGCAATTAATGAATTATCATTAAACTGAGTAATTGAAAATACTTAAATAAGCTACTTCTTGGCAGACTCCTCTCATGTGCAGTATCATTTTTACCAGTTAAATGAAACCCTTCTTAACTGATTTGAAAATCAATTTTATTAAAAAGGAACAAGTAATTAATTGTTTTTATATGCTGCTAACATATTAATAGACTCTGAACCCAAATAATTAATGAAGTTCATTCAATATGCTTTTAAAAAAAAGACTCTGATGGTAAATATCTAGTGGTTGGAATTTTTTGCTTAAATTCTGATAGTAACATTCTCTTTCTACTCCTTTTTGCGCTATCATCTGTTTAAATAATGGGAATATTAGGTAGAGTGAACAAAAAATTAACTGGCCTTCATATTCTGGTATTTTCAATACATGTATTGCTCCAGTTATTATTCAGTTGGTTAAGTGTCCAGCTCTTGATTTTGGCTCAGGTCATGACCTTATGGTTCCTGGGATCAAGCCCCACATTGGGCTCTGTGCTGACATTGTGAAGCTGCCTTGGGATTCTCCATCCCTATCTGTCTCTTCCCCTACATGTGTGTGCTTTCTCCCTCTCTCTATCTGAAAATAATAAACTTTAAAAAATAGTATCTCCAATTCTCTGGAAAAGGAAAGACTATTTAAGAATGATACTTGGACAATTGATTACTTGGTTATATATATAAAAAAAAGTGATGTGCTTCTACCTTGGTATTCCAGACCACCATAAATTGAATGTTTAAATGTAAAAATGAAATAAAATAACTGGAAGAAAATGGAATTGAATATGTTATCTGAATTTATATTTAAAAAGGCCCTTCCAAGCATAACAACGAAAGAACAAGCAAAACTTGAAAACTTTGCTAAAAACTTTTTAAATGATGTTAAAAGTACAAAATAATGAAAGAGAAATTAGCAAAATAAATGTAAGACAAAGACTAAATGTCTTGAATATTTAAATATCTCTTATAAATCATTAAGAACAATGAGAAAACCATATTAGAAAAAGGGCAAGGTATATGAAGAATAGTTGAAGAAAAGAAGAAATGCAAAAGGTGTAGGTAAAGAAGTCCAGGTTTGCTAGTGGCCAAAGGAATGCATATTAAAATGATGAAATATCATTATTTCCTAGTACATTTGCAAAGCCCCTCCACCTGCTTTTTTAAACAAGCATACATTATTGGGCGGAATAGAAATTGGTATAACATTCCTGCTGGGCAATTTGACAAAACAAAAATATCATTTAAGTGAAAATAGAAACTATATCTACTATGTTTATTATATGTAAATGTGAATTAACAGCTGATCTTCATATTTTTTATGTATTTCCAAAACTTTTACAATGAATATGTTTCATGTTTATAATGGGGGAAAAGAAACATTAATATTTATGGTATTTTAAAGTATCATAAATAGCTTCAGTGTCAAAATCCCCAGATTATAGATTTATCAATTTCCTGCTGATATCATTTTGGTTTAATTTTTATTTTTAATGCATTTAATGTATTAATTATGTAATTATGAAGTTAATTAAATTATGTAATTAAATAATTAATTATGTATTATTTTAATGCATTTCATGTATTTTTTTTGACAGAGTGCAAGCAGGGGAGGAACAGAGGGAGGTAGACAGAAGATCCAAAGTGGGTTCTGTGCTGACAGCATGAGCCTGATGTAGGACTAGAACTCATGAACTGAGAGATCATGACCTGAGCCAAAGTCCAATGCTTAAGCAACTGAGCCACCCAGGTGCCCCCTTTCTAATATCATTTTAAATTGTTTCTCTAGATCTTGACACAGAAATCAATTAAAAGGTAAAACAAATATTCTGGATAAAAACATATGGATGCTTTGGGACCTAGTTGACATATTCAGGCAGACATGAACATGTTTCTGATAAGGACTTGAGATATAAAGTATAGTGTCTTGATTTACAAATTCTACTAACTAATGTATTATGTGTTTCAGCTGTTCAAATTAGGTTAAATATTTTATGAAATTGTTTAAATCTTGCCCACCTCCAGGCTGTTGTTCTCCCTGCTTCAGTTTTATGCATCTGGCCCCTGGAAAACACCTTCTCATCTGTTAATTACAGTTGGCACATCCTCTCATCTAAGACATATCATGTCTTCACTGAACTTAAATTAACTACCCTCTCTCCTTGTACTTTTTAGTTTATATGAAAGTCCCCTACTAAAAAGTAAGTTCAAAGAAAGCACAGAATATATCAAAGTTATCACCCCTGCCCCAGCAACTAGAATAGTGTCTGGTAGATGGCCAAATGAATATTGGTTGAATGAGTTAATAAAATAAAATAAAAATACTGTGTTAAGTTCATATATAAGGATTTTGAAGGCTGTTTCTGGATCAGTGGAGTATGAGAAATGACTAGAAGAAAATAACAAAATTTATGCCCTTTCATTTAATAATTTGCTCTGGAAAACAGAAATATCACAGATAAGCTGTAAATTCAGTAGTATGAATTAATAATTAAAATCTTAAAGGAAACTGAATAACGTAGAAACAAGATTATGATTGCAGTATATTAAATGGCAGCATAAGTGAAGCATGTTAAGATTTAAAGCAAAGAAGTAAAATAAGGATGGATTTAAAACCTACATACCATGAGATCAAGGTGCCTATCTATAGGGTTACCCCCAGGTGGCTCAGTTTGTTAAGCGTCATCATCTAGTGGTTCCTGAGTTTGAGCCCTGCATTGGGATCTGTGCTGACAGCTCAGAGCCTGGAGTCTCCTTCAGAGTCTGTGTCTCCCTCTCTCTCTGCCCCTTTCCCACTCACACACTCTCTCTCTCTCTCTCTCGCTCAAACATAAACATTAAAAGTTTTAAAAAAGGACCTGTCTGTAAATCACTGCTTCCTTCATTGTTCTCTTTTAGAAATTAGACAGTAAATCTTATTGCTGTGGTAGTCATGGCTCTTAGTACATTTCTCCAATTACTGACCTTAATGATGAACTTCTGAGTGTTCTGATTTATAATCCTTGGGTTTTTACCAACCAACTCCCCAGATTTATCATATTTAAATTGTAGTATTAAATTATAAGAAACTAGCACCATTTCCTAATGAATTCACTGCTCTAAATTATACTAATGGAATCACCAAAAATCACTTTAGTGTGCCAGGAGAATGCCAAATTTGCCAACCTAATTCTGATGCTTTAATTAAACCTTACTAGACTTGCCTAAAAATAGATTCCTAATAACGAGAGGCAATGTTCATTCATTCCATCATTTATTCGTACCTGCTGTGGTAGTTTTCATAGGTTACCATAATAAAATAAAATGCAATGGACTGGGTGGCTTAAACAGAATTTTCTCTCTCATGACTCTGGAGGCTAAAAGTGCGGGATTCAGATGTTAGTAAGGTTGGTATCTGGTGGGTCCTCCCTTCCTGGTTGCTTTCCCACTGAGTCCTCACATGGCCTTTTCTTTGTGCTTGAACTCTGGTGTCTTTTCCTCTTCTTATAAAGTAACAGCTCTACTGGGGCCTCATTTAACCTTAATTACCTCCCTAATGGCTGTGTCTCCAAATTCAGTCATATTTGGAGTTATGGATTCAACATATGAATAGGGGGAGGGAGTAATTCAGTCCATAACACCTGCTAACCAAAAAAGCCTTAATGTATTTCTCAATTTGTCTTAAGACAGACTTACTGTCTTCAGGTCCTGACCTCTTTCTTCTTAGAGAATTTACTTTAGAAACTTGCAGTTTTGTAAATCTTTCTCTAGCTCTTTGTGATATACATTTTTTTAAAAATTTTTTAATTTTTTAAAAGGTTTTATTTATTTTTGAGAGAGAGACAGTGTGAGCGGGGTGGGGGGGGGCGGTGGTCAGAGGGAAAGGGAGATAGAGAATCTGAAGCAGGAGCCACCCAGGTGCCCCTGTGATATACATTTTTTAAAAAAGCCTCTTGCAAGTTTTATGGACCCAGGAAAGTCTTTCTCAAGGACTGGAGAACCATCCCTTTGAAATATAATAATCAAGCAAAATAGTATCTATATCTCCCAGTTTCTATTGGAAAGTAGGAGCCTAACTTCAGTTAATATCTTGCTCCAAGTTGTAAAATTACCTCTTATCACAAAGACATTGAGAAAATTACTGTTTCTTTGGCCAGTTAACAAACATAGATGTCCTACAATTTACCCTTGCCCCACCCCACCATCCCCTGTAGGCATATTTCTAAATGGTGAGGAGGAGTACCTCTCAGTCAGTGTTTGCTTACTATTTATCAGCATAGTTGCCATTACTTTTATTCATTATTTGTTCTTGCATCTTCAACTTTTAGCAGAGATATTCTTCCATCTTAGATAAAGTCTTTACAACTTCTTTTAGTGAGGATAGTTTATGTTTGTCTGAAAATGTCTTTATTTCAGCTTCATCCTTAAAATAGTGTCCTGCTGGGTGTGGAATTCTATGCCAACAGTTATTTTTCTCTCAGCCTCTCAGTTGGCCATACTTATGGAGATCTATTTCTGGGCTCTTTATTTTGTTCTAGTGATCTGTTTGTTTCTTCTTTCACCAATTCCACACTGTCTTGATTACTATATATTTTATATATACTATATGTACAAATATATATGTAACATATATCTTTATATTACATCTTGAGGTCTAACTTTGTTCTTTGCCAATATTGTGTTGGATATTCTGGGTTTTTTGCCCCTCCATATAATCTTTACAATTGGTTTGTTAATATCACAAAAATAACTTTCTGGGGTTTTGATTAGGATTGCATTGAATATATAGATCAAAGGGGAAGGAACTGACCTCATGACAATATTAAGTCTTTCTATCCATGAACATGGAATATCTCTTCATTTATTTAATTCTTTTAAAAATTTTATTTATCAGAGTTTTGTAATTTTTTATATAGATCTTATACATATTTTGTTAGATTTATATCTACGCATTCCATTTTTGGGGTGCTAACATAAATGATACTGGTTTTTAATTTCAGATTCTACTTGTTTATTGCTGATGTGTAGGATAGTGATTGACTTTTATATATTAGCTTTGTATTCTGCAAACTTGTCACAAACACTTAGGTGTCCTAGGAATATTTTTTCAATTCTTACAGATTTCTGCATAGGTGATCATGTCATCTGTGAACAAAGACAGTTTTATTTTTTCCTTTGCAATATATATAGCATTTTTTTTCTTATCTTTTTCATTAGCTAGGACTTTAAGATGTTGAAAAGTAGTGTTGAGATGGAACATCCTTGCCTTATTTTTGATCTTAGTGGGAAAGCTTCTAGTTTCTTACCATTATGTTTGATGTTAGCCATAGATTTTTAAGGATATTCTTTATCATGTTGAGAAAGTTCCCTTCTATTCCTAGTTTACTGAGAGTTTTTATTATGGACATATGTTTTCAAGATATTGAATGTACATCCTCCAAATGGTATTTAGATATGTGAATATCAAATTTGGATTTACTCTTGGAAATCATTAGCGAATAGATGACATTTAGAGACAAGTTTGTGGATGTAGTCAGTTAGGGAATGGATATTGAGCTGTAAATGAGAACCATAGGGTTGTGTTTAAGCTCTTTGTATTATTAAAAGCAGAGAAGACTATGTGAGATAATAAATGACTTTCCCAATTGAAATCTCAAGTTTAGTTCTTACTTAACACAAAGTCTTTTGTAGGCTGATGGGTGCTTTCCTCCATCTGGTGACCCTGAGATCTAGCCCTTCTCCATCTTGTGACACTGCCATCTCACAGGTAGCTTCCAACTCATTATAATAGAAAAAGGTAAGAATGGAGGAGATACATTAGATCCTAACTGTCTCATCCTAGAAATGACCCATGTTCTTTATACTGATAGTTAATTGGTAAGGAAACCGCATGAGCCCAATCTCATTTTTCCAGCAAAATAGACTGAAGGTTACAAGGGGCCACTTCTAATAATTGAAGGGCACTCTCGTCTCTGTCCAAAGAATGGACTCTGGAGCCAGAATGTCAGAGTCTAAATCCTGCTCCCATTATGCATTTGCTGCATGATCTTAGACTTGTTATTTAACCCCACTGTGCTTTGGTTTTCTCCGTGAAATGGGGGGAAGCAATAGAACTTTTGTTCTTGAAGTTTTATGAAATTTAAATGAGTAAATATATCTAAATTTGTCAAAACAGTGTGTGGCACATAGACCTACCAATGCTATTGTTGTTGTTGTTGTTTTTATTAGTATTATTATTGTAGTGAGCAGAGAAGCTGTCAGGAGAGTGCTCACAATTCAGATGATAGCAGAGAGAGAAAAAAAATCACTGTCATCAGAAAATTCTACAGAGTATTTTTTCCTTACTACCATATGTCAAGTTTCCTAGAATCAGATCACTTTTGGAATTATTAAACTCTTTCTAGATGGTAACAGGTGACTACTACCACCAGCCACAAAAAAATTTCTTGCTAAAATACATTCCATGTGTTCTTGCAGACTCAGAATCCTAACTTTGGTTCCCCATATTCTGACACTGCCATAAGTCACACAGAGCCAGAAAACTCAAATTACATTGTCTTTTATGTAAATGTGCCTCCTGGAATTGTGCAGAACAGCAGTGATGGCTCTAGGGTCTATTTCTGGACAAAGGTGGGTGGACCTTCATCCAGTTCTGAACATTTCTTAGCTTTCTTAAATTCACAATAGAAACCAAATCTGCCACTGAGTTCCTTGTCTTCAAAGCATAAATGAGAAAAAGAGAATATCACATCCATTAAGGCACTTTAATTTTTTCTTTTTTTTTTTTAAGTTTACTTATTTATTTTTGAAAGAGAGAGAGCAAATGGGGAAGGGGCAGAGAGAGAACGGGAAGGAGAGAGAATCCCACACAAGCCCCATACTCTGGGGCCCTGAGATCATGATCTGAGCTACAGTCAGAACCTTAACCGACTGAGCCACCCAGGCACCCCAGGCACTTTAAATTTAATTCTCAACTCCAGTCTCACAAGCAAATAATAACATATTCAGATCCCATTATTCTCCTTCTAGAATCACCTTTCCTGTACCTTCTCATATTCCTGGGTTAATCCCTGGCTTTGATCAGTGGTCATTATAAGAAATGACCATAAGCGATTAAGAATACTCTTGTCTTGATGAGCACTGAGTAATATATGGAACTGTTTAATCATTATAATCATTAAATTGTACATCTGAAACTAATATAACATATATGTTAACTATACTAGACTTACGAAAACAAGAAGAAATGCCTAAGAAATTGTCACACCAAACAGTTTAAGGAAGCATGATAACTAAATGTAACAAAGTATCTGAGGGGCCCCTGGGTGGCTCAGTCCATTGAGGAGCCTCTGACTTTGGCTCAGGTCATGACCTCCTGGTTCCTGGGTTTGAGGCCTCTTTGTGCTGACAGCTCAGAGCCTGGAAACTGCTTCAAATTCTGTGTCTCCCTCTCTCTGCCCACCCCTCTGAAAAAATGAATAAACATTAAAAAAATAAAATAATAAATGTAACATAGTATATTGGATGGGATCCAAAGAGACAAGGGGCATTGGGTTAAAAAGTAAGGACATCTGGATAAAATTGGAATTTAGTTATGATAATAGTTATGTAATGTATGAGTATTTGTTCATTAATTGTAACATATATACCTTACAAATATAGGATATTAAAAACAGGAGAAACTAAGTTTGGATTATAGGAAACTCTCTGTTCTCTTTTCAAGTTTTCTATAAATCTAACACTGTTAGATTTAACAACAATATAAACTTTAACAACAAAGTTTCTTAATAAAAAAAGAGAGACAAATTGATACCAAAAAAAGAAATAACCATAGCAAATATCTTATAACAGTTGTAAACAGAGAGGTATGTTCACATTTAACATGAAAACATTTTCTGTTCCATTTCTTAGTGTCCTCTACATGAAATTCTAAGTGAACACATTTTTTATAAGTTACTTAAGAGAAGTTGCCTTGAGCAATTGACTCTTTTTCCTTCTTTCCCGGGCTGTCACAAACTTCAGAACCAAATACGAGGCTTGATCACAACACCTATGTTATCACTTCTGGAGGAGTATTTGTGTTCTTTTTTAATTTTTTCCTTATATTTATTATTTATTGATTCCAAACTGGCTTGAGTCTTTTGTAGATATAGGAAGTGAATAAATCACCTTTATTTTTTGTTCTAGTCTTTTTCATGAACATTTTAACATTATTTCTTCTTTTCTTTCTTCCTTCCTTCCTTCCTTCCTTCCTTCCTTCCTTCCTTTCTTTCTTTCTTTCTTTCTTTTCCTTCCTTCCTTCCTTCCTTCCTTCCTTCCTTCCTTCCTTCCTTCCTTTCTTTCTTTCTTTCTTTCTTTCTTTCTTTCTTTCTTTCTTTCTTTCTTTCTTTCAGAGTCCACACAAGTAGGGGAGAGGGGCAGAGGGAGGGAAGGGGGGGTGAGAGAGAGAGAGAATGAATCTCAAGTAGGCTCTGTGATCAGCATGGGGCCCAATGTGGGACTCAATCCTACAACCCTGGGATCATGACCTGAGCCAGAATCAAGAGTTAGTCAACCAACAGAGCCACCCAGGCACCCTCATGAATATTTTAATAACTCTATTAGCAGGTGGTTTGATTTTATATTAGTTTTGATATCTCATAATAACTTTAAGTCTGTTTTTGGTGTCTTCTTTTTCATACTTAAAAATATGTCAGGAGACTGTTGTGGCAAAACCTTGATTATACTGATACTATAGAATAACATATTATAAACACTTGTCAAAGCAAACATTGCACTGGACAAAGCTAACTGGCAAGGAAGACTTTCTTCAAGGCCCCCATCATAGGAGACACAAGAACTGAGTGTGAGTTCAACTTCACTAGAACAAAGAGTGGCGACATCTTTTTAAGACTTGGATTGGAAGGTGGGGTTCTAGGCCATCTGTGTTTGTTAATCACTTTTGCCTCCAATGGAAAAGTAATCTTCATGACCAAAGGTAGTTTTACAATGTATAGCAAGGCTTCCAACAAAGTGAACCTCCTTCTGTCTCAAAGATACTGGGAAGTAGGGACATTGACTTCCTGAGTGTTTACATTTCAAAGAGATAGCCTCTTGTCCCTGAGAAAGACATTCCAGGATTGGAAGACTGGCAAAAAGCTTTTTAAAAACTTTACATCTTAAAGGGGCAGAGAAAGAATTTACAAGCTTTATAAAGTAAATGTAAATAAAGGGAGGCCAGGGCCTATCCTCTGGAAAATATCTGAAGTTTAGTCAAGCTGAGGGAAACATTAAGGGCCTCCTAACTGAGTAAGATTGGGGAACAGTCAAGGGACTTCTAACACCATCTGTTTTCTCCTCGACGAAAACAGAGGCCTAAATCCTCATTCCTTTGGATCCGAAGCTGCCAAATACTTGGCCGTTTGGATCACCTGTTTTTATCACATTTCAAAATTGTTCAACGATGGTATCGTAATAAAACGATGTTTAATAGGAATTCTGTAAAGATTCAGCCCACATTTTGACGGAAGAGGAAGCGCTCAGTAACTATACTAAAAAATATTTTAGTATTTTACAATCCAACATGACTAGTTCCTCATATAATAACAAACTGTCAAAAATAAATTTCTCACTCATGTTGAAAGCAAATGAAAGGAAGACACCAAGAAACAGGAGCTGTAGGAATGAAACATTTATTATTTCACTGAATGATCACTTCAGGAAGAAATAGAGGCTGATAGTGATTCCTGTGATATTTGGGTGGTTTTGCCTTTTGGGGAAACTAGTATGAAAATAGCAAGCCTTTGGGAACTAAAATGATACCAAACTTGATGTCTGTTTTCACTGTTTGTTGTCAATTGCTGTAGGCAAAAATGACAGGGAGAGTGATTTAAACAAAGACCAGATGTGAATATTTTGGAAGGAAAAAGTAACTTTTTCATAATTCATCAGGCTTATTTTTTACTTTGAATAAATCTCAGAATACATGAGAATAAAAAAAAACAATAGTTTCAGAATAACTGTTGGACATATTTTGCAGGGGAACTAATAGTATTTAATGTAGACAATAGATTTTGGAGACTGAATTAAAAAGTGATATGATTCTTAAAGCCAGTTTTCCTCTTAAATACATAGTTCAATGTAGCAAAGCCATATTTAGCTTAGGTCAGAACTTTTTTTTTCTCAATTGTTTCATATATCCATTAGAGACATCACATGAAAAACTGGTGAAATGGATTTACCCCAGATGCAACTTAGTCAAAACTCAGGAATCAGATTTTACATGATGGACAGTGGGCTACACTCCCATCTACAAAGGGATAATATGAAGTGGAAGAACATTTTGTGTCATTTTTCCCCTAGTAGGAAATGTCCTTTTTAGATTTTTCTAGCTCATTTTCCCCCCCATCTGAGTTAGGATTACACTCAGATAAATGGACAACAAAGAAATTAAATAATAGATTACTTAGTAATATCTAATCCTCTGCTCAGACTTCTGGCTGCTTCACACTGGGTAAGTGAAAGGACACTTCAGATCATCACCAAGCTTTGGGAAAAGGCAAAATTTCCCTTGATTATACATTGTTTAGGCCTTAGCAAGCACCAAAGAAGGTCTTTGAGGTGACATTTGTTCTCTGATAACTCCTCCAAGTGGGCTCTCATTTCATATTAATTGAATAGGTTTCTCTGTTATTTTTCCTGGTTTCTGCCTGCGCCTTACATGGTGAGAATGTTTGGACTTGCATCCCCTTCTCATCTCTACCCACCACCACCCTTTTTTCTCTTTCCTTTTTCTTTCCACTTCATGGGTTTTTTGTGGCCTGTGGTGGGTCAGCAGCTAGAAGCACTTGCCTCAGGTTTACTCAGAAATTGCTTCTAAATCTAGGGCGCCCGCCTGGCTCAGCTGGTAGAGCCTGCAACTCTTGATCTTGGGGATGTGAGTTTGAGCCCCACACTGGGGGTGGAGGTTACTTAAAAATAAAAACTAAAAAAAAAAAAAAATCTCAAAAAAAAGGAAGAATTGCTTCTAAATCTAGAATTGTGAGTTCTTCCCAAAGTTAACAAGATCAAAATTCAACAGGTCATTCCCATTATATGATAGCTACTAAACAATAGTTTAGCGTGAGGCTTTGTTCAGACAGTTTATATCCCTGGGACCACCCCTTCTTCCCACCCATTATTTCGTAGCTGGCTTTTGTTAAGTCACAACTCAAGGCCACTTTGCTATTTCTGGTTAACACAAATCTCTCACATTCCACTCTCCTACGTTTCCTTAATGGCAAATTCTGTAATAAACTTCTTAATTGTAGATTCAGCACCACTTCCATAAAAAACTGATAATTTCATTGAAAAAATAATATGGGGAGGAGTACAGTCTATAAAAATGAGCAAATGGCCATTAATAATTGGAGAAACACTTGTTTTTTTTCTTTGATTTTTCTTTCTTTTTTAATGCTTATTTATTTATTTTTATTTTTTTTTTAATGTTTTGTTTATTTCTGAGGGAGAGAAACAGTGTGAACAGGGGAGGGCCAGAGAGAGAGGGAGATACAGAATCTGAAGCAGGCTCCAGGCTCTGAGCTGTCAGCACAGAGCCTGACGGTGGGCTCAAAGTTGTGAACCACAAAATTATGACCTGGAGCTGAAGTCAGATGCTTAACCAAGTGGGCCACCCAGGCACCCCATCTTTCCCTAAATTTTCATGTAGTATAACTGCAATAATCCCAGGGAAGGGAAGCAAAAACTTAGATATGTGCATCACAAATTCTCTGTTTTAAGTCTACTTCCTAGGATGCAATTTTTTCTTCAGGATGTTAACTTGGTTCAAGGAAGCTGAAATAACACGACATTGCATGTGACACCTATAATCAGTTAGCATGTGTGTTGTACTTTTTGGGGGCTTTGTTTTTGTCTTTTTAGTAAAGGAGAGGTAGGTATAAAGCTCTGATCAAAAATGGAGAAAATTTTTGAGATTTCTGTGATTCTCAGCATCAGATACCAATTTTACTCTGTTTTCAGGGGACTTCAGAAGGTAACCAACTGAGCATAACTGACCTACCTAGCTATAACCAAAGTGTGATACAACTTCTATCCAGGATGAGCATATTTGCTCTGTTACATTGCTACATGAAAGGAAGCCCCATGGCAGTCCTAGTCTCTGCCTGGTAGTTTTAAATGGCCTTAGGTCAGACACAAAGGCGAAGCGATTTGACTTGTCAGTGTGAAGACATCAAATGACGGAGTACCATGCTGAACAGAGATAGAGAAAGAAGTAAGGATGTCTTTCCTCTAAAGCTCCAAAACTTGGGCTCAAACTTTGTGTCCTGTAAATGTGTGGATTTGGCTCACTGAAGCTCAAATTCAGTCAGCTATAGGACAGAGCTTGACATTGATTGTGTAAAACATCACAGGGTCACACAGTAGTCCTTGATTTAGTGGAGAAAAGATGCAGAAGGAGCAATGAATAGACTGTCTAAGCATTTTGCAAGTGGAAATGTTCACATTCCAAGGGCAAAATGTAGGGTCTCATGTAATTATGGCTTTCGGTTACTTACATTTTCCTTTCTATCAATCCCAACATGAATCTCGAGCATCTTCTGTGTGCCAGCTGGAGTATAAAAGGCCCATTTCTCTGAAGAGATTATTTTGTGGTGGAAAAGGATTTTGTTTAAAAAAATTAGTGGGAAAAACTAAAAGTTACACATCAAGTATTAGGTTATGGTGTAGGACTCAGAGAAGGAAAGAGGCTGCAGTCTTTGGGAATTTTGTGTGTGTGTTTGTGTTTGTGTGTGTGTGTGTGTGTGTGTGCGTGCATGGGTGTGCGTTCTGGATACTGAAGTATCAGAAGGCTTAAGGGCCCATGAAATTGTGAAACTATGTCAGTTGTGTCCCCTGCAATTGTGTCAATAATTTTGGGTATATATACACATTTTATAGGCACATTTTTCTGAGAAAGAAGACTCATAATTTTCTCATTCAGATTCTCAAAGTGATCTATGTAAAAAATGTTAAGAACCAACTATGGTTTTATAGTCATCATTTTTATGAAAAAAATAAATTACTGGAAAGGAAAAATATATTAATTTGACAATAGGGAGGTATATTTTCCCATTTTATATCAAGTGATATACAATATTTCAGTAATCAATTATATAATTATAAATAGGAGAATTAAGCACAGTCTATAATAATGAAACTGTGAGGCTTAAATGAGGTATTGGATAAATATAAACTCCATTTCCAACCACCCATATTTTTCTCTAATATTTATTGAATTATCCTCTAATATTTCTATGTATGTTTCGGTCATTTTGGTCAATGCCTCTTTGTAGAAAGCCAAACCATGCTTGCTTGAATTTGGCTAACAGATTGACTGATTGAAAAACTGAATAACTAATTGGATTTTTTGGTTTGATTAATTGTCTTATGTTTCAATCCTTCCTAAAGTCAGCTTAGGTTCTATAGCTAGGCTCACTGGCCATTTAACCTGTTTGTAAGGAGGCAGAGAAGATACATTAATATTTAGGGTCGATGCACATGGGAGGCAGAAATATTTAGTTTCACTGCCCAGAGCTCTCCTATGGATCCTCTTTTCTCCAGTCCAACATTATTCAACAGGTGAATCAGTTTAAAATGAAAATCAAAGGCATCTTGAAAAGGAGAAATGCCATCTTTGATAGCTTGTGGAGTACATATGAGGAAGTTGTAGAGTCATTCTGTCCAGACTGTTTTAGATTATGGTGCACTGTTATTCAAAAGCCTTGGAAAGTGTAATTCTTCTCTATCTTCTACCACACTGGTCAACTCCCTAAGAGAGTGCCCAGTTGACTATTATGGATTCCTCAAACTATTGGTCTGGGAGAAATTATGGCAGTAAGAAAATTTAAGTTGTGTTTGTAACACAGCTGGTTTTAGTTTTCTTCAAATGTGGAAGATTTGAGTGAACCATGAATGTGGGAAGGAAGCATTTTCCCAAATAGAGTGACATTCAGAAGTCAATTAAGGGTTGCCTGAAAATATGGCATAAAATCTTCTAAAATAAGACAAAAAGATGTGCTAACCTTAAAAGATGTAGTTCACATCACACATTCATAATTATGCCATTATTTTGATATTCCAGATTTCCAGGGAATTATGGGTCAGTTTAGATAGGGCACTTGCAAATTTTGTTTCCTTGATGTTTTAAGTGGCCTTGCTGATGCACAGGCTAGACTAAAGGTAATAGATTGTGGAAAATTGGAGTCTAAGGGAAAAATTTATTTATTTGTCTTGGCAAAGTCTATTTCAACAACATGTAGCCCACTTTCTCTCCTGAAAAACACAGTCATAAGATCTGGGGTGACTCTACCATTTTGCATAGGTGAAACAATTAGTATATCAATGTAAAGTTATGGAGCTTGAAGATTACTATGAACATAAAAAATATTGGAGAGAGAAAAAATAATGAAAAACAGAAACTATATAGCAAATGTAGAGATTTTTGTTTATTATATTGAAGAAGGTGGTTTCTTCAAAGTGGAAAGGGTTTAAATTATGTATAGACACATAGATGAATATAGAGATAATATGTGTCTATTAGACATGTTTATGTGGCAATATATCCCATTATGTACAGAAACAAGTCAGACTGTTCTGCAAATCCAATCTAGAGGCTGGGCTGTTGCTTCTTTGAGGATTGCTATTCATCTTTTTATGTAATCAGTAGTCTAAACTATTCTGTCATTAGGTTGATGAGAAGCAAAGAAAACCAAAACAAAACAGAACAAAAACAATGCTCGTTCTCCTTTGGAAACTCTATCGAGTTGCCTGCTATCATGAGAAGTAGCAAGATGGTTTTATGTAATTATGTATCTCATGTCACTAATAAGAACCATTTAGCAATGGGGGACCATGGAAATTAGTTTGGCAGTAAGATAGAAAATATGTTTGAATTATCAGCACTTAATAGAGGATAATGGATAAATGTCAAATCAACTCTTGGGGGATATTAAATAAAAAGTAGCAACCCAAAAGCTAACAGTAATAGACAATTGGATGAAATTGCTGTGTGGGAGTTTTCAAAAATGGTAGACACATCCATGCTGCTTGTCATTAGAAATCAGATTTGTCACTCTTTTTTAAAATATTTCTAACATTTTATTTATTTCTGAGAGAGAGAGAGACAGTGTAAGCAGGGGAGGGTCAGAGAGAGAGAGAGATACAGAATCTGAAGCAGGTTCCAGGCTCTGAGCTGGCTGTCAGCACATAGCCTGATGCGGGGGTCAAACCTACGAAATGTGAGATCATGACCTGAGCCGAAGTCGGATGCTTAACTGACTGAGCCAACCGGGCGCCCCCAGATTTGTCAACTCCTAATTGTAGAGATAGACTTCATGCTTATTCACAAGTTTTTGAGCACATAAGTATAATTTCCCTGAAATTTTGGCTAATAGAATACAATTGCCTTGCTTCTGGTTATAAAGAATAAGAACTATAAACATGTACAGTCACTATGAAAACTGCTATAGTATAAAAGAACACAGTGGGCTGTGAAGGTGGGGACATGATGGCAGTGAAAGGCTTTCTGTTTCATTTTTGTGTTTCATTCAGAGCATTGTCTTGTGATTATTGTTGACAAATAGCTATACTCCAGAAGGTGAAAAAAAGTCATTTTACGGATTTATTAAATGTAGATATTTTTAAGTGTTTTTAATAATAATTTATCTCTTATTTTTAATAATTATATATGTAATTATAATTTATTTTGTAAATTGTATTTTGTAGTATTTTTAATAAACTATATATTTTTAATTAAAGAATTAACAAGCCTGAATATGGGTAATTTGAGTCTATGAGGCTATGTTTTGGGGAGAGATCAAGCAAATGTAAGAATAGAATTGGGAGAAAAAGAATTGAAAAAGAGAAGCCTGAGCATATTGAATGCTGTGGCTAGTGCATCGATCATTCAGGAGTGTGTCCTTGAGTTCATGCTCTGCTGTTTACTAATTGTCACTTCCCCTCACTGAACCTTGGTTTACTCTTATAAAATAAATGTTATTACTTAGTTCATGGAATTTTTAATATTAAAAGACATTTAACATATATAATGTATCTGTCTTGAAGCACATAAAGATGTGCATTAAATGGCAGACCTACCTGTATTGCCTTCATCAGTGTGGAATGACTTGCTTCTCCTAAGTGGATTTTATGGCTCCATGGTTTAGCTGGGTCATATAATTTTTCCAATCCATTGAAAATGCCAGATGAAAGAATCCAGTGGCAGAGCAGTGCAGATGAATTTGACTGCAGCGTATTTTTCCCCCAGTGCAGAAAACCTATGTCATCCGAAGTTATTTTTATGAAATTACAGAAATAGAATCAGTAGATGTAGGCTGTTTCTAAAATCATTGTAAAACATTGCTTTAGTTTTGCAAATTATTTTTTTCTCACTTTGTATTATTATTTTAACTGTATTTTTAAACTCTAGGTAAAAGCGATAACAGTGCTTTTGATGACTTGGATGATGTCTATAAAGTTAATATCCTTGTTTGGACCCTCTTTTTGCCTATTACACCAAGAGCTAAGTGCTTTTACTATTTAGTAGGTTCAGACTTCTTATTTTTAAAGCTAAATTTTCTATTTTGTTGAAGGCACCTCATTTGTTTCCTGTTGTAGAGAGAGTCAAATAAGGTGACCTCTCATTTCAGTACAACTAGAGATCTACTTTAAAATTAATAAAAAGACAAAATTTCCCTGTTCAAATTGACCAGAACTTAACCTCACTCCATAGTTTATTTTAGCATACTCTAGCTTAGCTATCTTAAATAACAAGACTAAATAAATATAATTACGGATGGAAAATTAAATACAATTGTGGTATGGAATTAAAGGTTTTTAATCCCCAATATATGTATTTTTAGTTGTGAGATATTATTAGTTTGTGCTGTTTTCCTTTTATCTTTTAAAAGTTTAGGGGCGCCTGGGTGGCTTAGTCGGTTAAGCGTCCGACTTTCGCTTGGGTCATGATCTCGCGGTTCGTGGGTTCGAGCCCCGCGTCGGGCTCTGTGCTGACTGCCAGCTCAGAGCCTGGAGCCTGTTTCAGAGTCTGTGATTCCCTCTCTCTCTGACCCTCCCCTGCTCACGCTGTCTCTCTCTCTCTCCTAGAAATAAATAAAAGCATTAAAAAAAAATAAAATAAAATAAAAAAAAGTTTAACGGTAGTAAAAATACATCCCATATTACCAGAGGGGAGGTTGGTGGGGGATGGGTGAAATAGGTGATGGGGATTAAGGAGGGCACTTGTGATGAGCACAGGGTGATGTATGGAAGTGCTGAATCACTATATTGTACACCTGAAACTAATATAATACTGTATGTTAACTAACTGGAATTAACATAAAAACTTAAAAAGTAAAACAAAAAACCCACAAACTATAAATTTATCATCTTAACCATTTTCAAGTGTACAGTTGAGTAGTGTTAAGTGTACCCACAAAGGTTTATGTTCCTATGAATTTGACTACCTAAGATACCTCATGTAAGTGGAATCACACAATAGTTTTGATTGGTATGCCCGAATTTTTAGAGTTGAAAGAAAAACTTTAAAATACTTTGTCTAACATATCACATATATTTAAGTTTGACAGCTATGTCAGTGTCCAGTACTGGACAGATGGCTATTTTCATCCCAATTTGAAGAAATTATTTTGAAAATGATTAAATTTATTTTAAATCATATTTTTAGATGTCTTATTATATACTGCTAAGAAAGTATAAGGTGTAATAATAAAGTTTTGTGTAAATGGGTCATTTGATATATAAAGTGCTTATTTATCAAAAATTATTTTTACATAATTTGTTCGACTAAAAATGACTCTACACTGAACTTTATTGATACTCATAAAATAGGATTTTCCTTTCATTTTTAAATTTTTATATATTTATTTTTGTCTTGTTTTGTTTTAGAGAGAGAGAGAGCACGAGTGGGGGAGAAGGGCAGAGAGAGACAGAGAGAGAATCCCAAGCAGGCTCCACGCTCAGTGAGGAGCATGTTGCAGGGCTGATCCCATGACCCTGGGGTCATGACCTGGGCTGAAATTAGTAGTTGGTTATTCAACCAGCTGAGCCACCCAGGTGCTCCAGTATTTTCCTTTTAATATTAAAAATATCTCTTCGTAATAATAAAATAAATAAATGTATAATTTCTCTGTTGCATCCAGCTAAGGGTACAAGGACTTGCTCTACAAAAAATAAAACCCCAAAACCAAACCAAAGCCAAAAAAATTACATCTTTCTAGTTATAAAGCAAACTCAGTAAAATCATTTGTGGGTAATATCATCTAGATAGACATTTATGAAGACATCATTTAGTGAATTTCCACCAGGGCCAGGGCTGTTTCTAATCTGTGCAGACCAAAGCACATCTCTAGTTGGACTTCAGTTGTAGTGTTTAAGTTTATTTTTAAAATATTTTTGAATGTTTATTTATTTTGAGAAAAAGTTAAAAAGACAGAGAATCTCAAGCAGGCTCCACACTGTCAGGACAGAGTCCAAGGTAGAGGCTTGATCTCAGGAGATCATGACCTAAGCTGAAATCAAGAGTTGGATGCTGTACTTTTTTTAAATAAGGATATTTATTAAAGGGGATCAACTAATAGATGACCTAGCAATTTCTGAGCAGGGAAGAAAAGCTGGTTTTTTGTTTTTTGTTTTTGTTTTTTTTACTAACAGAATTGCAGAATTGAAGCATTCATCACTTTCTAGTAGACCTGTATCTCTCTTCCCCGCCCCCCACCCTTTTTTTTTTTGCATGAAGTGGTCTGTGATGTTACAGATTTTGCAATATTGTAAAACCAAGGCACAGCTAATTCACACTCAGTTGCAGATAATACCACAGCTGATCAACATTTTAAAATAGCTTTGGAAATTTATAGAGTTGGATTATATACATAGATTTTTTGTTAGCTTTCACGATATCATTGTACCTTGCTAAAAATGACAAGAAAATCCAGACAGGGTTGTAGTTCATTTGAAACTATAAAGGATATTGGATTGGACAGTTACTCATGTAGCCTGAAGGAAGTCTACTGGTGATGACAAATTGGTCAGAGGCCCTTCCTCACGGAATAAATGGAGCAGAAATACCACCCAGAGAAACCCCCATTGACAGTGATGGAAATGCGTACAAGGTTCCAAGGATAAAACAACTGAAGCAAATGGAATCAGAGAGATCAAGAAGAAAGTGTGCCAGGGGCTGGAAAACTGCTACAAGAACTAGCTGAATATTAACAAAAGCCTCTATCCAATATCCTTTTTAGGTGGTATACCCATAGGTATGAGGAAAAGTGATGGTTGATGATACAGTCACTCATGTGGTGGTAGGAAGGAAAAGAACAATGTGAAGGTGAAAATCCTTCTAGCAGGACCTGGTACAGCGAAGATAATCATGAGCTATAGGATATGGTTTGCATGCTTGGACTGGAATTCATTATAGAGGAAGAGGACTGATGTTAGAGAAATCCCACTGGAGATTGGTGGGAGTGGGGGAAAGGAAGAGACAGTAAGATCTAGTGGGTTGCAGAATGGAGGCAACAATTTTGATTTATCAAATGGGGAGTTAATGGAAATGATGGTGGATTGAGAGGGAGGATCTAGTGAGGAGAGTGAGTGTTAAGAAGACAAACCAGATGGGCAAATTTTGGAGAAAGTTTGGAATGTAAGCCTTTCCTGAGCATATTTTGATAAATGATAGGCCACCATCTGTCTGAAAAGGAGAAGGGAATACATGAGATTGTGACCATGGTGATGAAGAATATCAGTAGAGAAGATGAATTTGAACACACCGTTTTGCTTATAGATTGACATATTACAGGAATTAAAAAGGAGTAAGGACTGAAAGAAACTGGAGCTCCAGAATTTAATCCAATGTTTATTGCACTAAAGACAGACTCCTCTTCTTACTAATATTTATTGACTTTTTGTAGTACAGGAACTCTGCATTTTCACAGTTAAATTTCACAGCAATCCTTTGCAAGAGGTACTAATATTCTCCCATATTTCTGTTGAGTAAACCAAGGCTCAGGAAGGTTGAGTAAGTTGATGGCAGTTATGCCTTCAGTAAGTGTCAGTTGGGATCCAGTCCAGGTATCTCTGTCTACAAATTCCCACTTTTAAATGTACTCTGCAGGGTTTAAGCAAACATTTTTTTCTGACTTAGTTCTGCTTAGGTGTGTCCTTATGTGTGTGAGTATGAAAAAGGGGTTCTCTGATTTATCACTGTGAATTTTCTTCTCAGCTTAATTAAAAGCTCCTTGTATATAGGGATCCTGCCCTCATTTGTATTAAGTGGAACACTTTTATTGCTAAACTGCAAACTCTTTCTAAATTTTTCCTCTTTACGAAAGGTCTTTCTAGGCATTTATTTTCACTAAATATTAATCAAGGTGGCATTTTATATTCCAAGTAATAATGAAACATTCCCTCCACCATGGATTTCAGAGAAAGCTGGAGATAGCCTGCACCTGCATACTGACTGTCTCTTTCTGTGCCTTTCATGTTGTCATTGGGTTTAGAGGGCATTTTATGACCTTCAGTGGCATTACTTATATTAGATTCTGAGTATGGGCAGAATCACAGAGATATCTTTTTTCCCAACACCTGTATGTCATTATATAAATTAAATGCTACCAAGAAAATAGAGTCCATTTTGCTTTACTTGGAAAGAACCTATTTAGAATTTGTCAAATGCTCCATACATAAATAACCTGGAAAAGTTAGTCACAAAGGACTTTCAGATACTTAAAAGAATTACTCACCCCTCACACTACCCTAACTATTTCATATTTGTATTGAAATGTGCTTAGGAATCTGCTGTGTACCAGATCTGCATCAAAGTCAAAATCCCATTTTGCAAGGGATATAAATCTCTGATTTTGAAATAGCTTCTGGAAATGTTTGGAGTTTTAATTTCATACTTGCCTAATTTTAATGTGGGTCAAGAAAATGGAATGGCAAATGCAACTGGTAGTTGGAATAATGAGATAGTACCTACAAAAGAACAAAAAAAATACAAGAAAAAGATACTACTAATAATGTATTTTGAGCCCATTTGTATAGAAGATAAATAATTTATTGTTGTAATTAATAAAATGACATGATTTTGAGGTTGAATGCTATGTTATTAATTGAAACTCATGATTATTCCTCATTACACATCTTCAACTCTTCTTTTCTTTACCTGCTGATTATTTATTTTATCAGAGTTTTCTTCTCTGACTTTAGCCATCTACTCTTGTCTTTCCTCTTCAAGGTTCTTTGTACTTTTGTCTCAGCAATGGAATTGCTGACAAGACTTGTGCTGCATCCTTTTGGTTTCTTTAAATTACAGTCTCCTTTCCCTGTCTCACTGAAATCTCCTAAGGACTTTGAAGCTAATTTATAGTGATGCTTGCCCTGCCTCCAATTATTAAGGAGTGATAGTTGATGATAATAAGTGTACTCTACAACCGAGTGAGCCTGTTGAAGTCAATGCCCTCTTTTTTGCTGTTTATCCTCAGTTTAATAAAGTTGATTGACTTATAAAATTTACTTGGTAGGAAAAGTGTTTTCCAAGTAGATTAACTGCTCAATTATTTCACTGTGATTTGCCTACACAATCTTGCTGAGGATTTCATGCTAATCTTTTTAGTGACAGATGATTGATCGGAAATTATACAAATTTATGTCTATAAGAGAGTACCATCACCCTTCAGAATACTGTCACTATCTTATTTAGGTTCATTAGGATAATAGCTGCCAGACAGTCCTTATAAGAGGAAAGCACAGGAAAGGTTTACTGATTCCATGACAACTCAGAGTTGTATGTTATGGCTCTGTCTTCTAGCAGAAGAGAGATGCTCTTGCTTGTGGGAGTTCTCCTTCTACAGTGAGATTTGGAACATTCTCAATTCCACCTCTGAGGCACAATGGCGGGTCATGGAGATCAGGTCTGGTGGTAATTTGTGCTGAGCAGGGTTATTCTCACCACTCCTACATTAGCATTCTGTGTACACCAGGCTCTTAAATATGAGGGCTGGATGTTGAAGAGTGATTTTTTACTCTCATGTTGGTGCCTCAAACACCTGATCCGATTTCTAAATCTCTAACCCTAACAATACCTGTATCTCAAAATGAGGAATTTCTCCTAGTCAGCCAGTTGACTAAATTCGCAAATAATTTCAGGTCCTCCAGAGAATATTTGAACTGGCTTCTCAGGGCTCTTTCAGCACTGACATAAAGCAATAAAGTTAGGTGCACATTTCTCCTTTGTTGGGAGACCATCTATCTCTTCAAAGCTACTGGCAAATATAATTTGCCAAGGTGGTTTCCTCTTTCCCACCATTTCTACCTAATGTCTAACATAGGGTTTATTATAAATAATTGGATCCCCCTTTCCTTTTGTGTTGATAGAATTTCTTTTTTGTTTGTGGCCTTTTGTCACTTTCTAGTACCCCTTATATCTTCCTCTCTTTCCTTGAGTTACTGGACCTCTCCACGTTTTCTTGTTGCACTTATGATAGATTTTCTCTATAAAGCATTTGGTGATAGACATAGTGGGGAACCATATAAAACCAACATTTATTGCTGGGTGTAACTTTATTTTATTAACTAATCAATGTACTTAACCAATATAAAGTCTCTATCATTTCTATTTTCGGCTCAACCAATAGCCATCCATTTTCAGAAAAGATTAATTCCAGAAGACCTAAGAGCAGCAGACTCAGCCTGGTTGACACTTTACTTATGGCTGAAAAGATAGTTATTCCTAATAATGCAACAATTGAAAATTAGTTCTCAAAGTAGTTTATATATATGTGTGTGTGTGTGTGTGTGTGTATGTATATAAATGGTTCAATATCAGAATTGTATTCATTAATTGTTTGTCACTGTCCCACTACCTCTCACTCTCCTAGACAGAAACATATACATGTCCCTGGGGCTCAGTCCATTAAGCATCTGACTTTGGCTCAGGTCATGATCCCATGGTTCATGGGTTCCAGCCCTGTGTCAGGCACTGTGCTGACAGCTAGCTCAGAACCTGAAGGCTGCTTTGGATTCTGTGTCTCCCTCTCTCTCTGACCCTCCCCTGCTCACGCTGTTTCTCTCTCTCTCAGAAATAAATAAAAAACATTAAAAAAAAAAAAACACACATATATGTCCAGTGGCAGTTATGACTTTTGTTAGTCCAAATACCTGGTTACTTTTGTGACTTTTAAGATGTTGGTACAGGGTTTGTACCATAAAGAGTATAGTGGATTTAGTTTCATAAATTAAGTATGACAGCTACATCTACTACTTATTAGCAGTACAACTTTGGGCAAGTCATTAAATGATTCTGAGCTTCAATTTCCTCATCTAAAATAGGGGTCTTGCGTATTTCATCTGTGGTGTAGGACTGTCCTTTTCTTAGATAAGACTTTTCTTGCTAGCATCTCTGAGTTACATGACTTATTCTGAGAGATTTGACCACTGAGGTGATGCAAATTTCAGTGCTCCTAAATTGCCATTGCTTAGACACAATGAAGGCATGCCATCCCTTAATGAGTTCAAAAGTAGGTTGATTTGTCTTGAAGCTGCAGCCTGAGGGTTTTACTCTTTTATTAATTCTAGTCATGGACTTCATGAGATTTTCAAAAGTCAAAGTGTTATAAAGTCCTCAGTATCACTTTGAAGTTTGCAAGTCACATTTTTAAAGTACCTTTCCTTGTTTCTAACATCATTTCTTCCACTCTGGGACCCCAAGCCATTTCTAACAGCCTATGTTTCAGGTTGATACTATGCTTTGTTTCTCATCACAAATAACTCGTATTCAACCAACATTGTTAGCAATTCATATACATGGCTTTTTGCAAAGTGTTGGGGGGAAATGAATGAAAGACAGTCCATGATGGGGCACCTGAGTGGCTCCAACTTTGGTTCGGGTCATGATCTCGCAGTTTGTGACTTCAGGCCCCACATTGGGCTCTGTACTGACAGCTCGGAGCCTGGAGCCTGCTTTGGATTCTATCTCTCCTTCTTTCTGCCCCTCCCTAACTCATGCTCTGTCTCTCTGTCTCTTAAAAATGAATTAAACATTAGAAAAATTAAAAAAAAAGACAGTCCCTAACATGAAGAGCCTCACAGTATAGTGGGTAAAATGACAGGAAAATCAGCAAAATTAAATGTAGCAACTTCTAAGAAGAGAGATAGAATTCTATTAGTGCAAGAAAGCAAATAATATAGGTTTGCCACATAGATTTCAACTAACCTAGGTCTACTTCAGGACAGAATATGGAGTGGGGTAGCTGATATCAGATGTGAGTCTTAAAAAACAAACATGTGAAATTATTCAACCATAAGAATGAAATCTTGCCATTTGCAACAATATGGATGGAGCTAGAGAGTATAATGCTAAGTGAAGTAAGCTGGTAGGAGAAAGACAAATGCCATATGATTTTACATATAAGTGAAATTTAAGAAAGAAAACAAATGAACAAAGAGGAAAAAAAAATTGACCAAAAAATGAACTCTTAACTCTATGAGTGAAATAGGTGAAAGGGATTACGAGTACACTTATCTTGCTGAGAACTAAATAATATATGAAACTGTTGAATCACTATATAAAATGAACATGTGTTACACAGGACAAGGAGAGAGGAAGCATTCCATATTTCAGAAAAAACATCCGCAAAGCCATAGAAGCAAGAGAGCGTAGTCTGTTTGGAAGCAACATATGGAATAAGCTAGAATGGGGGATTTGTGAGAGAGGTGACTAGAGGTGTCCATTAGTCAAGGTTCTCCGGAGAAACAGAAACAATAAGATGCATGGATGCATGGATGCATGGATAGATATAAGAGGTGGCTTATTCTGGGTATTGGCTCAAGTTTATGGAGATCTAAAAGCCCCATAATTTACTGTTTGCAAGTTGGAGAATGAGGAAAGTCAGTGGTGTAATTCAGTCTGAGTAAAAGGCCCGAGAACAAGAACCAGAAATGCCATATCCGAGGGTAGGGAAGATGGATGTCTCAGCATACGCAAAGAGAGAAAATTCACCTTTCTCAACAACCTTGTTGTTGATTTCAGGTCCTCAGCAGTTTAGATGATGCCCACCTCATCAGTGAGGGCTGTCCTTACCATATACTGAGATAGAGGACAATCTCTCTAGAGATAGCCTCACAGATATACTCAGAAATAATGTTTTACTGGCTAACTAGACATTAGCTTGACAGAGTTTAACAATCACAACAACATGGTGATCATAGAGGTGAACCTGGACCAGATCTAGAGGACATGGTCAGCCATACTACAGGGTTTAATGTTTATCCTAAAAGTGATTTAAAAATATTTAATGATTTTATGTAGGAGAACAATACAATCAGATTTATGTTTTATGAGGAGCACTCTAGAACAGTGTGAAAAATGATAGTTTACAGGTGGAGGGATTTTACCGAAGTCAGCAAGACAGATTAGATGTAATATTAGACCCGATAACAAATTATGAGGAACTAAGGAGCAAAAGCCATGCCTATAATTGGTTTTCAAAACATATTTGTCAAATAAACAATTTAATTACCTCCCTTAGAGGTGCACTGATCCAATGAGTGGAGGATGCCTAGTTTAGGGTTAATCCAGTTTTTAATATAAAAATATGCCATGAGGGAGAAAGAAAGTGAGTATTGCAACACTCAGTGCTTTCATAAGCAGCCACACTAATCAGTCCTCATCTGGGGTTCCCTTGAATGGGTAGTATAGAGGAAGGTTGGTATTTGTGTGTATGTGTGTGCTTGTATGTGTGTTTGCATCAGTGTGTGTGTGTGTGTGTGTATGCACATGCATGTACACACATCCAAGCTGACTGGGAATGCAGAAAGGAATAAAAAAATCAGTCAGTGAGACAGAATGTGAGCCCAGGCAAACTTTATGTTAATTCTAAAAGTTCATAAAGGAAGAAGGATTACATCAATAGAGGGTGACTCATAGTTAAATGAGGTTTTCATCCATAAGGCATTTATTGGTAACAAATACCGTGCTCACAAATGAGGCCAAGTAATGCAGTAACAACATAATTACAATGATTTTAGCTGTGACAAAGGTATGCATAGATTTCAACCTACGCATATAAGCATCTAGAAGACATGATTGTTTCCAGAGAACTGTAGATGGAGTTGCATGGGTAGCCCTTACACCAGGAGGCCTTTTATTTCGAAGGCATTTGTAAGAAAATACCTCATTCACATCTTTACTAACTGCTGTAATTTATAATTTTTTTTGTAGAGAAATAACTCATTTTTGTTTGTCTTTCCCCAGAAGATTTTGGGATTTCTTTGGGCTTAGAGTGCAGCTGCTGATAAATTATGTTGTGAGGAGTTGAAAATTTTAAAAAGAGAGGGTATACTTACTATACAATTGGGAGAGACAAATGCGATTTATAAATGGAGACAAGAGGCAGAGTGGAAATTAAAATTCTTCCAAGTGGTATTATATGATTTAAATAGAGTGCAATTTCCATGAACCAGAGGAAAAAATCAATAGAACAAGAGTTTGAAATGTAAGGAAATGCTTAGCCAGCATGCGCTCCCTCAGTTACCCTGACCCTCTTCATTCTGAGGTTGAGAAAGTGATGTGGAGTCATGAAAGAAAACTGGTTTCTCCCAGGAAATGGTGTGAAGATAAAGAACTGCCTAACAGTTCAGACTAATAGATTGCGGTATGTAAGAATTCAATATCCCCGAGCATCATAAATGAAGGGAAATCTTCATATCAGCCTGTGGGACTTTTCAAATTTTAAATTTTGGAACATGTGGAATTCAATATGCATGGATTCAATAAAAGCACATGTCACTGCGTTTTGGATACAATGAAGCAAAAGGGGAGTGATGTTTCCATGTGAAATCTTCCAATTTATATTTCATCAAAAGTATATTACATTTGGCTGTGGTGCTACATGCATTTATCTCTAAACATTGTATTGGAAGAAATGTTTTCTGTTCCCTTCTCAAGTATAAGGTTCTCTGTAAAGGTTTTAAAGAGCTACAAATTAGACTTGCAACAGTTTCATTGCTAAGGCAAGCATTTCCTCCTTTCTAATCGCTCTAACATATGTGACTATAAAATAGTATCTTGAAACTTGTCATTATTGCATAAATAATCTTGCTGCTACAAGAGGGACCTTGAATTCTTCAGAAGTTACACAGGACTATTTTAAGAACACTTCGAGAGTTTGTTTCCTGGAGCGCCTGACAGTTTTCTTCAGAACTGCTGCTTTGTAGAGAAAAGTAGTAATTGTTAAGCCTTTCTGCTTGAAGCATACAATTTCTCGGATGTGCCCTGCATAGGTGTATTTTAGGAAAGGTTTCAATTTGGTTGCCTAATTTCAGCCCTTGCTAGGCCCACAGTGATGATAACATTGAAAAATAACTTGGTACGCTGCTTGGTCTCCTGCTGTTCAAATTTTATCACAAACTGCTAGTTTGCTGGAGATTAGCTGCTAAAATGCTCTCCTGATTAATGTGCTAATTAATTAATGCAGCTGCTAAATTGTACTGCTGATTAAAATACGCCACATAGAGAGCTCTGGAAAAACTCCCTAAATTAGTCAAATCATTCCAGGTGCATTTTTACCAGAGGAAAACCTCAGCTACTGAGCAGAGTAATCAGATCTGTGGCCTGCTTCTTGCAGCAACTGAGGGATTCTTCAGTTAGATTCTTCTTTTACCTTACTCCTTACATTGACATCATGAGGCATTGGGAGGAATTAGGACAAACTTTTCTCTTTTTCTACAGCAAATTAATTTTCTCTAGAAATGACCAGTGGGGCTTAGCAACTAAATTTTACTAAGATCTGAAGGAGTTTGTAGTGCACATCATGTATGTATTTTGAGTCTAACCCCAAGTTCAGACTTCGGTTGGTTTGCTCTGTGGAGGTTTGGGCCAATCAACATTCCTTCCGGGTGATTCCAGTTGTGGTATTCTTTCTCGAAGACCCTGGTTCTCAGAGTACATATTCTGCCTACCAAAACAGAAGTTAGTGAGCATCTAACATGTACAAAAATCATACTAGGTAAAAACATAAGATGTTTTAACTCTCTTTGCAAACTTCATTTTATAATTTTGGGCAGAAAGCATTCACCTTAAAAATATTTTCCATTACTGCACAACAAAGTACTGTACAGATACTAAATCAATGGAATAGATGTGAGAACTACAGAAATACAGAGGAAGGATAAATAATTTGCATTTGTAGTGATTTCTTCTGCAACGAAGTCAAAATGGCTATTTCCATTTCCTTGAAGGCAAAAAGGATTTAGGTTGATGGACAGTTGTTTGGCACAGAGAAACCCTATGAATGCATTCTCTCATGTGAAAACACAAAGGCCTGAAAGTGAGCAAAAGTTCAATCCAGTTGACAAAGCCGAGGCCAAATTGACAAAACCCAAGAAGGACCGTGAGCATAAGCCCCAGTGCTGACAGCTAGCAGGCCTTGAGTACCAGGCAAGACAGGGGTCAATGAGCCACAGGTCTTTGGAGAAGGAGACAAGCTTGTTTGGAGATCTTCCTGCAATAAGAAGATTATATTGGGTGAGGGAGACTTGGAGAGCAAAAGGTAAGTTAGGAAGGTTTTCCAAAATCCAGATACCACAGACCCTCATCACTGTCCCATTTGTAGTCCACAGAGACCCTCAATAAATTATCCTTGCATTTGTACTCATAGTTCTTACCTAACGTTGGAGATACTGTGGAGGCATTAGCTTTCTTAAGAAAATTCTTGAAGAGGGATGGTCCCTTGAATCACATAGCATATATTTAGATAAATGAAAACGCTTAGATCTGGTTCCATTGTTAAGGGCTGAATGTGTCCTTTCCAAAAGATATGTTGAAATCCTAACTCCTGTGGTCTTATTTGGAAACAGGCTTTTTGCCAATGTACTCATGTAGAGAGGAGTTATTACTGTGCATCTTAATCCAAGTATGGCTGGTGTCCTTATAAAAGAGGAGAAAGGACACAGAGATAGAAACACATGGAGAAAATGGATATGTAACAAGAGAAGCAAAGATTGGAGTGAGCATCTACGAGCCAAGGAATACCAATGATTACTCGCAAACATTGGAAGTTAGAGGAGGCAAGAAGGATTTTCTTTCATGGGGTTCAGAGGAAGCATGGCCCTGCTAACACCTTAATTTCAGGCTGCTAGACTCCAGAATTGTGAGACCATACATTGCTATCATTTTAAGCCATCCAGTTTGTGTTACTTTGTTACTGCAGCCCTAAGAACCTAATAGTTCCAGTAATAATTCTAGTAATTAATTTTTGATGAGCTCATACTATGTGCTGAGGGCTACAGTGAACTCTTACATGCATTACAGTATGGTACAGTACAGCCCTCACAGTTAACACTATCTGGCAGATATTACTATTACCCTTTTCATATAAATAATAGAGTGAGAAATTGAAAAGCTTGTCTAAGGTCACAGTCTATTCAATTTCAGTGCTTGTGTACTATAGCCTCACAGCGGGATAGAAGTCTCCTGGCTTCTCCAGGCAGACAGAGCAGGGCAGAGTCAAAAGCTCTGTAAGCAAGATGATGAGCCATTTTCCAGGCATCCTGGAACCCAAGGAGCAAGGACATGAAGCTCTGTTTTAGCCTCCATCCTCTTTCTCATTGCCAGGCTCAGGAAGAATACCTAGCATCTCTTCTTTTGAGAACCAATAGTAGCTAAGATTTTTGGCTTGGATATTAGCAAACATCTGTGTCAGTATTCCTTCTTAACAAATGAGTAATAAAGGCTGAAGCTTTAAGGTAGAGGCTTATGGTTATGAGAAAGTTCTACTTGGGTCAAAAATAGAACAAGATTCAGCTGCACAGTCCAGTGGTGTGTGTGTGTGTGTGTGTGTGTGTGTGTGTGTGTTTCTTTTCTAACTAAATTTGTGCTTTTATATAAGTTAATGGAGAAGTTGAGATGTTATTTCAAAATGGGAATTTAATTTTTATACATGTATTTATATCATCAGAAAGCACTTAAGGCAATTTTAAAAATTAATAATAATATATTGAACATTAATGAAAGTCAGGAGGTCTCATGCTGAGAGCAGGGGACATCAGCATGAATATGACATTTATCTTATTTTTTTTTAGTCTGCTGAATACATCATATTTTAGTGGTCTGTTACCCAGAATGAATCTTTTATCTTCCTTAACCACAGTTGCTTATAGCTGGGCTTAATCCCCAAAGATAGGGAATAATCTTTTGAAATAGATACTTTTCATTCTTGGCAAGGGATTCTGTAACAAATAGGGAGTTATTTTCATTTCTCACAGGCATGTATTCCTTCCTATCCCTTATTTTTTTATTTTTTTATTTTTTTATTTTTTAGTTAACATATAGTATAATAATAATTTCAGGAATAGAGTTTAGTGATTTCATCACTTACATATAACCCCCAGTGCTCATCCCAAGAAGTGATCTCTTTAATACCCCTCACTGCTTTAAAACCACTGTCGTTCCCCCTACCCAATACCCCACTGGCATCCTTGTTTTTCTTCTGTATTTAAGAATCTCTTATGGTTTGTCTCCCCCTCTGTTTTTATGTTATTTTTGCTTCCTTTCCCTTATGTTCATCTGTTTTGTATCTTAAATTCCACATACGAGTGAAATCATAGATTTGTCTTTCTCTGACTGATTTATTTTGCTTAGCATAATGTACTCTGGTTCCATCCATGTTGTTGCAAATGGCAAGATTTCATTCTTTTTGATCACTGAGTAATATTCCATTGTATATACACACCACATCTTCTTTATACATTTATTATTCGGGGACATTTGGGCTTTTTCTCTCCTTTGGCTATTGTTGACAGTATTGCTATAAACATTGGGGTGCATGTGCACCTTCAGAACATCACACCTGTATCCCTTGGATAAATGCCTAGTAGTGCAATTGCTGGGTCATAAGGTAGTTCTATTTTTAATTTTTGAGGAACCTACATACTGTTTTCCAGAGTGCTGCATCAATTTGCATTCCCACCAGCAGTGCAAAAGGGTTCCCCTTTCTCTGCATCCTTGCCAACATCTGTTGTTGCCTGAGTTGTTAATTTTAGCCATTCTGACAGGTATGCAGTGGTATCTCATTGTGGTTTTAATTTGTATTTCCCTGATGATGAGTGATGTTCATCATTTTTTCATGTGTCTGTTAGCCGTCCACATGTCTCTTTGGAAAAGTGTCTATTCATGTCTTTTCCCCATTTCTTCACTGGATTATTTGTTTTTTGGGTGTTGAGTTTGTTAAGTTCTTTATAGATTTTGGATACTGTCCCTTTATCTAATATGCCATTTGCAAATATCTCCTCTTATTCCATAGTTTGCCTTTTGGTTTTGCTGATTGTTTGCTGTGTGCAGAAGCCTTTTATCTTGATGGGGTCCCAATCGTTTATTTTTGCTTTTGCTTCCCTTGCCTCTGGTGACATGTCATGTAAGAAGTTGCAGCGGCTGAGGTCAAAGAGGTTGTTGCCAGGGGACCTGGGTGGCCCGGTTGGTTGAGTGTCCAACTTCAGCTCACGTCATGATCTCATGGTCTGTGATTCGGGCCCTGCACTGGGCTCTGTGCTGACTCTTCAGAGCCTGGAGCCTGCTTCGGTTTCTGTGTCTCCCTCTCTCTCTGTCCCTCCTCTGGTCATGCTCTGTTTCTATCTTTCTCTCTCTCAAAAGTGAATAAACATTGAAAAAATTATTAAAAAAAGAAGTTGTTGCCTTTCTCCTCTAGGATTTTGATGGCTTCCTGTCTTACATTTAGGTTTTTCATCCATTTTGAGTTTACTTTTTGTGTATGGTTTAAGAAAGTTCATTTTTCTGCATGTCACTGTCCATTTTTCCCATTACCATTTGCTGAAGAGATTGTCTTTTTTCCATTGGATACTCTTACCTGCTTTGTCAAAGATGAGTTGGCCATATGTTTGTGGGTCCATTTTGGGTTCTCTATTCTGTCCATAGATCTATGTGTCTGTTCTTGTGTCAGGACCATACTGTCTTGATGATGACAGCTTGACGTCTGGAATTGTGATGCCTCCGGTTTTGGTTTTCTTTTTCAAGATTGCTTTGGCTATTTGAGATCTTTTCTGGTTCCATACAAACTTTAGGATTGTTTGTTCTAGCTCTGTGAAAAATGCTGCTGCTATTTTGATAGAGATTATATTGAATATGTGTATTGTTTTGGATAGTATTGACATTTTAACAATATATGTCCTTTCAATTGATGTGCATCAAATGTTTTTTCCTCTTTTTATATGTATCTTCTTCAATTTCTTTCATAACTTTTCTATAGTTTTCAGTGCATAGATTTTTCACTTCTTTGGTTAAGTTTATTCCTAGGTATTTTGTGGTTTTGTTGCAATTGTAAATGGGATTGATTCCTTGATTTCTCTTTCTGTTCCTTCATTATTGGTATATAGAAATATAATGATTTCTGTGCATTGATTTTATATCCTGCAACTTTGCTGAATTCATAGATCAGTTCTAGCTGTTTTTTGGTAGAATTTTTTGGGTTTCCACATAGAGTATCATGTTATCTGTTAAGAATGATAGTTTGACTTTCTCCTTGCTGATTTGGATGCCTTTTAGTCTTTGTGTTGTCTGATTGCTGAGGCAAGGACTTTTAACACTATGTTGAATAACAGTGGGGAGGGTGGACGTCTTTGTTATGATCTTGACCATACTCATCCTCATTGAGGATGGTATTAGCAATGGGTCTTTTGTATATGGCCTTTATGATCTTGAGGTATGATCCTCCTTTCTTGAGGATTTTTATCAAGAAAGGATGCTGTATTTTGCCAAGTGCTTTTTCAGCATCTATTGAGAGGATTATGTGGTTCTGATGCTTTCTTTTATTAATGTGATGTATCACATTGATTGATTTGTGGATATTGAACCAGCCCTAAATCATAGGAATAATTCTCACTTGATCATGGTGTATAATTCTTTTAGTGTATTATTGGATCTGATTTGCTAGTATCTTGTTGAGAATTTTTGCATCCATGTTCATCTGAGAAATTGGTCTGTAGGTCTCCTTTTTATTTACTTATTCTTAAAAATATTTTGTTTATTTATTTTTGAGAGAGAGTGAAAGCGAGCAAGCACACCAGGGAAGGGCAGAGAGAGAGGAGACACAGAATTTGAAACAGCCTCCAGGATCTGAGCTGTCAGCACAGAACCCGACATGGGGCTTAAGCTCACAAATCATGAGGTCATAACCTGAACCAAAGTTGGATGCTTAACTGATGGAGCCATTCAGACACCCAAATAGTTCTCCTTTTTGGTGAGTCTTTATCTGGTTTTGGAATCAAGGTAATGCTGGCCTCACAGAATGAGTTTGGAAATTTTCTTTTCATTTCTATTTTTTGGAGCAGCTTCAAAATAATAGGTATTAACTCTTCTTTAAATATTTGGAAGAATTTGCCTGGAAAGCCATCTGGCACTGGACTCTTGTTTGTGGGAGATTTTTGATTACTGATTCAATTTCTTTACTGGCAATGGGTCTGTTCAGATTTTCTATTTCTTCCTGTTTTAGTTTTGGTAGTTTATATGTTTCTAGGAATTTGTCCATTTCTTCCAGATTGCCCAATTTATTGGCATATAATTGCTCATAATATTGTCTTATTATTGTTTGTATTTCTGCAGTGTTGGTTGTGATCTCTCCTCTTTCATCATGATTTTATTTATCTGGATCCTTCCATTTTTCTTTTTGATCCATCTGGCTAGGAATTTATCAATTTTGTTAATTCTTTTAAGGAACCAGCTCCTGGTTTGATCTGTTCTACTACTTTTTCTTCTTTTTCTTTTCTTTTCTTTGCTTTGCTTTGCTTTGCTTTGCTTTGCTTTCTTTTTCTTTTTTTTTTGTATCATTGATTTCTGCTCTAATTTTTATTATTTCCCTTCTGCTGATTTTGGTCTTTATTTGCTGTTCTATGTCCAAGTCTTTTAGGTGGAAGGTTAGGTTGTGTATTTGAGACCTTTCTTCCTACTTTAGGAAGGCCTGGATTGCTATGTACTTCCCTCTTATGACCTCTTTTCCTCTGTCCCAAAGGTTTTGGGCTGTCTTGTTTTCATTTTCATTGGCTTCCATGTACGTTTTTAATTTCCTCTTTAATTTCTTGGTTAACCCATTCATTCTTTAGTAGGATATTCTATAATCTCCAAGTATTCATTTATACTTAATATAAATAATACTTAATACTTATATAATTATATATAAATAATAAATATATAAATAATATTTAAAACTTATACAATATAAATACTTAAATAATTCACAATATTTCTTGTGGTTGGTTTTGAGTTTCATAGTATTGTGGTCTGAATATATGCAAGGTATGGTCTCAGTCTTTTTGTACTTGTTGAGGGCTGATTTGTGACCCAGTTATGATCTATTCTGGAGAATGTCCCATGTGCACCCGAGAAGAATGTATTCAGCTGCTTTAGGATGAAATGATCTGAATATACCTGTTAAGTCCATCCGGTCCACTTTGTCATTCAAAGCCATTGTTATGTTGTTGATTTTCTGCTTTGATGATCTGTCCATTGTTGTAAAGTGGGGTGTTGAAGTCCCATACTATTATGGTATGATTATCAATGAGTTTGCTTATGTTTGTGATTAATTAATTTATACATTTGGGCTCTCATGTTGGGGGCATAAATATTTACAAGTGTTAGATCTTCTTGGTGGATAGACCAGTTAATTACTCTATGATGACCCTCTTCTTCATCTCTGGTTACAGTCTTTATTTTAAAATCTAGATCGTCCGATATAAGTATGACTACTCTAGCATTCTTTGATGACCATCAGCATGATAGATGGTTCTCCATCCCCTTACTTTCAATCTGCAGGTGTTTCTAGCTCTAAAATATGTCTCATAAACAGCATATAGATGGATGGATCTTGTTTTCATATCCCTTTATACCGATATCTTTTGATTGGAACGTTTAGTCCATTGACATTTAGAGTGGGTTCTGAAAGTTATGAATTTATTGCCATTATGTTGCTTATAGAATTGGAGGTTTTGGTGGTGTTCTGTGGTCCTTTCTAGTTTTGGTTGCTTTTGTTCTTTTTGGTTTTGTCTCATCTTTTCCCCCTTCAGAGGGTCCCCCTTAAAACTTTTTGCTGGGCTGGTTTAGTGGTCAAAAACTACTTTAGTTTTTGTTTGTCTGGGAAACTCTTTATCTTTCCTTCTATTTTGAATGATAGCCTCGACTGATAAAGAATTCTTGGCTGCATATTTTTTCTGATTCAGCCTGTTGAATATATTCTCCTATATTATTTCTGACCTGCCAAGTTTCTGTGGATAGGTCTACTGTGAACAGGATGTCTTCCCTTATATGTTAAGGATTTTTTTTCCCTCGCTGCTTTCATAAATCTTTCCTTATTCTGTGTATTTTGTGAGTTTGACTATGATATGCCTTGGTTTTTATTGAATCTAATGGAAGTTCTCTGTGCTTTTGGACTTTAATGTCTGTGTCCTTCCCCAGGTCAGGAACATTTTCTGCTATCATTTGATCATGCCCTTTTGCCTTTATTTCTGTCTTTCTTTTCTGTATCATTATTGTCTATAATTTTATCTTCTAAATTACTGAGTCACTGCTCTGTTTCATCCATCCTTGCCATTGGGGTATCCAATAGAGTTTGCATATTATTTATAGCATTTTTAATTTTGTCCTGACTAGATTTTATTCTTTATCTTTGCAGAAATGGATTCTATGCCTTTTTCAACCCCAGATAGTATTCTTATATTTGTGCTGAATTCAGATATCTTGCTTATATCTGTGTTGATTAAGTCTCTTGCTGTCATTTCTTCCTGTTCTTTCTTTGAGGTGAATTCCTATGTTTTGTCATTTTGGAGGAAGAAAACACTTAATAAAAACTTAAAAATTTAAAAAAAAAAAAGCCAAAAAGTCAAATGAAGGAATCTTGATGCTAGGTGTGTTTTGGTCTGCTTTTTTAAAGAAGCTTGATGGGGCGCCTGGGTGGCTTAGTCGGTTAAGGGTCCGACTTTCGCTCAGGTCATGATCTCACGGTTCGTGGGTTCGAGCCCCGCGTCGGGCTCTGTGCTGACAGCCAGCTCAGAGCCTGGAGCCTGTTTCAGAGTCTGTCACTCCCTCTCTCTCTGACCCTCCCCTGCTCATGCTGTCTCTCTCTCTCCTAGAAATAAATAAAACAAACAAAAAAAAGGTTTAAAAAAAAAAAAGAAGCTTGAGAGACTAGAGAAAAAAGGAAAGTGAAAGAAAAAAGGTAATAAAAATATAAAAATTAAAAAAATGATATAATAAAAAAGAAAATAAAGTGAAATAAAGGAAATGAAATAGAATAAAATTTTTTTAAATAAGAAATAAAGTGAAAAGAATAATTTTTTCTCTTTCTGTCTCCAAAAGTGAGGGGGGAATGCAAGAAAAAAAAAAAAAAAGAAAACAATTTAAGCAAAAACAGAAGCAAAAAAGGAAACTATAAATGAACCAGCAAACAGAATGAACCCTGAATGAGGTTATATCCATTTTCCCCTAGAACTGAAACTATGAAGCCTTCTATAGTCTGTACACCAAACAGGTGGAGTGACTTGTGCTGGTCTTCTAGGGCATATGCTTGGGGAGGCAGTTGGGTGGGGCTTGGCATAGCAGCTCCATTGTCCACTAGGTGGCGATGCTTATCTTAACTTGGGTAGATCAATGTGTCTTTCATGCAGGTGTGTGGGGAGAGGTGGAAATGGTTTCACTCCACTCCCTTGTCTCTGACACAGGAACTCTGTACACTCACTGACTTGCAATCAAGCACCCTTCCTTTTTCTCAGGACTCTGTCCACTTCCTGCATTTACCCTGTCCATATTCAAGTGCTCTGCCTGCCAGGAGCACTTCTCTCCAGAGTTTTATCTCCAATGGCTTGTGTTTCAAAACCCCATGCTTCAGAGACTCTTGCAGTTTGGACCCACACCTACTTTCTGGGGGAGGGTCTCACTGAACAATGGCCAGGTGCTGGCTAGCCCCAGAAAATATTTGCGTGATCGCACAGCAGCAGATGTTCAGAAATTATGGCAAACCACAACACAGCCAGCACCAGGTTTCACCACACACTGGTGTCTTTGTCCCAATACCAACAAATGTGGCTGCTCTCTGGGGTCTGCTAGGACCTTTGCCTATGGAGAGGCTGTATGGCCTCTATGGAATGCACTCTACTCTAAGTAGGGGAACTGTTTCTTCCTGTATGGCACATGGACCCCTCAGATCCCGTGGGTTGCTCCTGGGAATTCACCCTACTTCCTCACCAGAGCACTGCCAGACACTGATCTCCGAAACTTCAGACTCTTTGCTCAACTGCTTATAGAATTCTGGTGGTATTGAAACTCTCTCCCTTCCTCCTATTAGTGGTTTTGGGGAATATATTTTTTGTTCATTTCCCTGCTAGTGCTTTCACTCTTTCCCTTTCTCTCCAACTACTTTCATGGGAATGCTTTTCTTGCATGATCTCAATGTAGCACACTTTCCCTCTTTTTCCTTCTCTTTCTCTGTACTCTCCTCAAAAACAGCTCCCTAACCTCCATAACTTTTCTCTCCCCAAGTTCACCTCTCTCATCATGTAGCTGCTGAGTTCTGTGACTCAAGTTATGCAGCTTATTGTGTTAATCCTCAGATCAATTTCCTAGGTGTTCACAATTGTTTGGTGCTATCTCACTGCCATCTTCATATTCTTTAAACACATAGAGATAGGTAGCTAGTTGGCAGACATTAGGCAAAGCATTTCTTCTCAAAATGATTCCCTTTTGTCAGAGGCCAGCTCCAGCAGGGGTCCAGGGGTCCCTGAAGGATGGACAGTGTCAGCGAGGGAGGGATGAGAGAGGCCCGAGAGTCTTTCTGATCACCACCCAGGCATCTCTGCTCTGACTGGGGCTCAACTTTATTTTATAATTAAGTGTTTGGGGGAAGGCACAGAAGTGGCATTTGCCTTAGACAATGATTTCTGATGACAAACTTCTTTGATATGTAAGAATTTCCCAGATCATAGATTTGTAGAAGACTCCTGCATAACCTTTATCAATAATGATTGAGGTAAGGGATTTAGATGGTTATCCTGTGGGGAAGGAAGGTATCTTTAGCATTCAAGACAATAGTTTTAGCATTAAAAGGGTGAAGTTACTTCTTTGTGAGTAGGGGTCCATAGCTTGTTTAAGAAGTATTAAGAAAAACAGGTCATCACAAAAGAGCTTCCTCAATAGGTTCCTTCACAGGGAACAATCAGCATATTCAAGGCCAGAATAAGTCATTCTGAATACTGATCACAAATGCCTTGCCTGGGCGGGGGGGGGGGGGGGGGGGGGGGGGGGGGGNATATCTGTCCTTAACTCTAAATTAGACTCTGTCTCAGGGCCAGACTCAATTGTAACTCTTGTGTTCTTAGCTTCCTTTATTATGTAAGTCTTGGATCTGCAAGGCCCATAGGAAGAGCCTTTTGACAATCCTCCACAATGCTTTCATCTGAAATCTCTTTTGAAAAGGCAGGAATATGCTTTTCCTTATGAGCAATCTGTGTGGGAAATATCGGTCTGATCTGGAATATTGTGAGGCCTGGTCAACACCTGCAGGCTCATTTCCAACATGAGCCAGTAGTAGCGGAAGGAGATACCAGTTTTCATTTCTCATGGCAGGAGCTGTGCAAACACTGCCATTTCCTCGCTGTGATCTTCATCCAGTGAGGCCGGTGTGGCTCCCAGCACCCTTTAGGTTCAACTTTTTTGATTTACCTTTAAAGTCAACCTCAAAAATTACTTCTTAAAAAGATGTTCATCTGCTCTTGTAGAAGATGTGCCCTTTCCTGGGTCTTTTAATTTCTGCTTCATTAATGTCTTTGAGGGTACTATACCCCACTCTATCAGCCTCACTGTTAGTGCCAATGTTAACCTTTTCCCATACTGGAACTTCAACTTGAGAAGAATAAAAGCTGGTAAAGAGGGTGAAAATGGAGAGAGGGCATGGTAAAAGAAAATGAAATGTGCTCAGTAAATACAACATAATTTATTGACAGCTTTAATAGAAGTGTGTGGAAGGAGGAAAAGTAATACCTAAAAATATCTGAAGAAGTTTGCCAGGATTTTTGGCAAAGCTTTCATGGAAGACCTATTAAGTCTAAGGGTTGTGATAAATTTCTCCAGGGGAAGAAGAGGGAGAAGAGAATTTCTGATTAATTAATACATATTAAATATTCTAAATGCAGACCTAGAGAGCATTAATGGAATTAGGGAATAGTGATACACCAATGGCTAGACCGTTGGGAGTTTTGGCCTGGGCACAGGCAGTTGTTGGTTGTTTGTAGAGTAGAGCATTTTACCGCTAACTTTTAAAATAATAACGGTGATAATATTAAGCAGACTGACTTTTTTTATAAAGAAATTTTTATTTTATTATTTTTTTAAAGTAATCTCTGTGCCCAATGTGAAGCTTGAACTCATGACCCCAAGATCAAGAGTTGCATCCTGTGACTGAGCCAGCCAAGCACCCCAAGCAGATTTACTTTTAATAGATCTTTTTTATGCATTTTACTTTTCTACAGAAAAAGTACCACTTATTGCTTGCACCTGGAGGGCACTATTCTCATCACTCTCCCTTGACAAACTGCTATAGGGGGAGAATATTAGACTAGAGTATAGTGGGCAAAATAGGAGGAAGTTTCCATGAGACTAGTAAAGAAGATATCTAATACTTTCCTGAACCTAGCTGAAGTCACCAGAGGACTTAACCTTATGTAATTTTTACTTTTATTATTTGTTAATTTTCCCTATTATAAGTGAATACATATTTGTCGTTAAAACTATGAAAATTAGCATAAAATGTAAAGGGAAAATGTGGGTATTCATGTTCCATTCTTGTAGTAAAACTTTGTTAATATTTTAGTTAATATTTTGGTTATTTCTGGCTAGTATTTTTTCATGCACATATATATGTTCATGTTTTACATTTTTGTTCATGATTTAAGTGCAGTTTGATTTCCCGCTTTTCACTTTAACTATAATGACCTTTTTCCCATACAAGTAAAATTTATTTAAGGCCATTATTAACTTTTTCTTAATATTCCATTATCAGATGCATACAATTTTGTAAAATCATAATATTTAATGCAAAAGAAGAAGCTCATGGATTGAATTCAGTTTGGAGACCCTGTAATAAACTCTAAAATACAAAGATATGATCAGTGTTTTCCATTAGCTTACTATCTACACTATTCATCTAGAGGACTCAAAAATTAACTCAACAAAATTTACTTCAGGGAATCAAGCTCCATTTACCTTATTGCCTTGCACCCTACTATTCTCCTAAATTAGACTAGTCCCAGAATATGATTGAATAACACAGAATGTATTAAAGGTATACTTCTTTGTTGACACAAGCTTCTTCCTTATCCATTTTTTCAACATTTGGAGAAAAAATATATTGAGGGAAGTTAAAGAGTTAAATATAAGAAATAGATTAAAGAGAAAAGCTAAATGGTATTATAGCTTAGTGAAACTGATGAGAATACCATATATATTTTAGTAGCAGGGTACCCACATAAAAGGAGTAACTATCATCATGGTCTTAGTTAACATTTGTAAGATTGGGCTCACATTGAAGCCCTGTATGTTCATTTTTGATCCAGTTACACTTTTCTTTTTAACCCATGAATCCATTGTTTACCTGCTCTTTATGTGGTCTGGATCTGACGGCACAGAGAATCTGAGTATGAGGGAAGATATGCATGATTCATCCTAATTTGATGAATGGGGTGCTTGATGCTGAAGTGGCTCAGAAGGGATCACTTTGGATTAGAAGGGAATAGTTATGGGGCATTGCCACCTGCAAATTTGTTCATGGCTTTGCCTGAGTTTACAGCTGAGCTTTGGGCTGAAAAGCTCTTAAACATGATTTATCAACAGCTTCAGAAGTCTCCATGGGGTCTGTACTAATTCAACCAGGACTTTCTGCTACTAAAAAGAATTTAAGCGCCACTTTCCAAGGGCATCCATGACCTTCACAGATCAATTTAACAGGTCATTTCAAAGTTAGAAAACAAAAAAGTATTTTCAAAGCTACTAGATAAAGTATTTTTAATTCAAACTGCAGTCTCATTCACATTATACCACATCATACATGGTAGAATTTGCTTCCTTCCTACTTTCTGTGATATGATTTTTGTTGCAGTTTTATTGTAATGAGAAGACACTTTCTTAGAGTTATTAAATCTACCCATCATATCAAAACTTCATTTGGGGGCAAAATCTGGGTTCTGTATGAGACAGCAGGGGGACTACAACTAAGATACTACCAGCTATGTGATCAAATAATGTTTTAGATTTTCAACTTTGCTACTCCCATCAATTGTCAAGGAGAGAGTATTGCTGTCTTAGGGAAGCCCAGGATAAAGCTGTTTGGTTTGAATTCTAATAGTTTGAATTCATTTTGTTAAATGGTCAAATATTACTTGAATGAATACACTTTAGAAAATGAAATATTCTATTGGGATTAATCTCATTGTGAATAAAAGTATATATCTATGTCTATCTATATATTTACAGTATATATATACTGAATATATACTATATACAGTATATATATGTGTGTATATATATGTACATATATATACTACCTTGCATTTGTATGAAGCTGTCTTCTACTTCAAAGTATTTCCCTCATTTAAGCCTTCTAGCAACTATATGAAGTAAATAGGTCAGGGGAAAGGTTTTTATTACCATTGGACACGAAAGAAAGCCTAGATATCTTTTGAATGACTTTTTCTGGTAAAGAACCTAGTTCTTCAATGATTGAATTTACATAATAGCTTGAATTCTAATAATGGAATAGTTTAGGAAAAGGTCAAAGTCAAAAACACCTTGGGATCGATTCCATCTTCTTTGCCTTTGAAAATCTTAACAAAAGACTCTTCTGGGTATAGAAATGAGAAGTTGGCTTTTAGTGATTAACTTTTTTCTATCAAGGCAATCTTTGGACCAAAGGGGAACAGTTCTTACTATAGTGATGCATCATGAGGGAGACATATTAATTATATGCACCAATTTCCTTTGTGTACCTGTGTATCAGTGAGGATAGGCTAGGTTACACTGCAGTAAAAGCAACCCCCAATTTTATGCCCTAATAATAATAAACACTCTGTGTCAATGTCCAGTGAGCTCTGGCCATCAAGGCTAATAAAACAGCCTCTATCTAGATTACTGTTGGTCTCAGGTAGAGGGAAAACAGACTTGGTAATCCACAAACTGCCTCTTCAAAGTTCTAGTTGAAAATAAGTTACATGGCCAGGCTGATGCCAGTGAATACAAGGATATGTTTTTCTGCTGCTAGAAAGGAAATTTAATGATTATTAATACTAAAATTACTATAACTTTATTGAAAAGGCCATCATGAAATAGGAAAGCAGCTTTGACTAAATTTCAAGAAACAACATTTGACTTCTGCTTCCAGATCTGTGGAATGACTTGCCAAAGACCAGTGCTTCTGGTGAGAACAGAAGCATATGTGTATATGTGTGTGTGTGTGTGTGTGTGTTTGTGTGTGTGTGTGTGTGTGTGTGTGTGTATGTATGTATGTATGTATGTATGTATGTATTTATGGAAATCAGAGCTCCTGTCAAGCAGCTAGGCCCTTATAGTTTAGTATCTTGGAAAGAAGAGAGGCTTATTGGGTTGGGTCAATATTCTGTGCATTGCTTTCCTCTGGAGAGCATTTACTGACTGTTAAGAAGCACACTATGAGAGACTCAGAAGCCAAGGATAGGTCAACTGAGAATGTTGAGAAGCCAGTAGAGTTTCAAACAATCCTATGAGACTAAGGAGACAAAATTTAGAGCTTGTGAGTGCCAAAACATCTAAGATTTGAGAGCCTAAGATTATAGACAGAAAGGAGGTGCAAAGAAGAAAGTCCAGAATCTACACCAGTTTTTCTTTGGGGAATTTGCTGAGTCCTAAACTGCATAGAAGCCAAGAAGATAAGTGTAAAAGAGCTAAGCAGAACTGTACTTTTAATAGAAACAATAGAAGTAAGAAGGAAGTGATATCTTAGAGAAGAAAATTATCTGCCAATTTAGGTTGATGAACTAAATAAAAATATCCTTTAAAAGATAAAGTTATTATTATATAAGCAAAAACTAGAGAATTTGTTGCCAGAAGACCTGAAATGAAATAAATGTGAAAGAAATCCCTTTAGGCTGAAGAAAAATAATACTAGGCAGAAAATAGGAAAAAATGAAAGAAAACATGGAAGAGGTGGATATGTGAGTAAATCTAAGTAAAATAATAATACAAATAATGTCTCATGGTATTTAATCATATGTAGAATTAAAGTTTGTACAATAGTAACACAAAAGGTAGGAGATCAGAAAATAAAGTACTTTAAGGACATACAATCATCTGGGAAGTGATAAAGTTCTTATTTATGTTCAATTCTAATAAATTAAGGATCTCTAATATTATCCTTACAAGGAAACAACCTGTTATGCATTGTTGCAAGAAGAAAAAAAGGAAGATAGAATATATGAGAAAAAACAGAAATAAAGAATAAGATGATATATTTAAACCTTAGAAGCTCCTGCATTAAATGTAAACAATATAAATTTTCCCTTTAAAAGAAAAATTTTCTTAGATTGGATGAAAAACAAAACACATCTATAAGCTATTTGAAAGAAATATACCTTTAGTAAAAGGAAATATTGAAACAGAAATATTGAAAATCAAGTGTTAGGAAAAATTATAACATTTAGACACCAACAAAAAGAGTTATAACTAAATTAGTATCAGATTAATGCTGGGCTATTAAGAAAGTTTCAATACATTTTAAGGTAACAAAATCATAGAGAATATTTCCTTTGATCTTATTACAATTAAAGCTGAGAATCTATTACAAAATAACTACAAATGTTTCCAAAATTTTGAGAGCAAGCAGCACACTTTCATTTTAAGAAGAATAAAAGTATTAGTTAAAATAAAAAAGGCTACAAGAGAATGAGAAAATATTTTGGATTAACTTATAAAAACATAAGCCATATACAAACTTTGGGATGCATACATATCAAAACAAGAAAAAAGTCTTATATTCATAGATTAAAGATTGAGCTACATACATGAAGTTTTTAATTAAATTAAATTTTGTTTTGTTTTAAAGTTTATTTATTTATTTTGAGAGAGAAACAAAGCATATAGGTGAATGCAGGAGGGACAGAGTGAGAGAGGGAGAGAGAGAATCTCAAGCAGGCTCTGCACCGTTAGTGCCAAGCCTGATGCAGGGCTTGAACTCACAAACCATGAGATTGTGACCTGAGCTAAAATCAAGAGATGGACACCTAACTGACTTAGCCACCCAGGTGTCCCTGTAGTAATTTATTTTATGACAAAGATGACAATGAATGTAGGGAGAAAAGTATAAGTTTTTCTAGAAATTGATAAATTCAGTAAATTTGATATCTATATGAAAGAAATAAATATTTACTCTCTACCTCACATAATAGATACAGTCAAATTATAGTCAATTGTAAAATAAAAACAGTAAGACTTCCAAAAAATTTTTAAAGAATATGTTATAACATTAATAGCATCTCAGAAGCACAAAGCCCTAATCATATATCGATATGATTTAGAGTATACAAAGAATGCTTACAGATAAATAAGAAAATGAAAGGCAACCAAGTAGAAAACTCAACAAAATATTTGAACAAACATTTCACAAAGAGAATGCTCAAATTGTCATAAACATTTGAAAATATACTTCACTTTCATTAGTAATCAAGAAAATTCAAAGTAAAACCAAAATGAGATAGTACTACACACCTACCAGGAAAGTTGGAATTTAAAAGATGGACAGTACTAGTTTTGATGAGAATTTAGGGCAGGGGGAACTCTTAAGCCCTAAAATAATCACTTATTTTAAAACTTGCTTGGCAGAATCTAAATATCATTTGACCAACAATTCTATGGTTATACCCAACAGAAATGTGTATACATAGACACCAAAAGACTTATTCAAGATTTGTAGCAGGATTATTTTTCATAGCCTCCAATTGAAAACAACCAAAATGTCTATCAACAGTAGAATGAATAAATTGTGATATAATCTTATAAGTAAATACCAATCATCAATGAGAATAATGATTATTGCTTAATGAAACAACATGGATAAATTTCAGAAACCTATTATTAACTAAATAGATCCAGATGCAACAAGAGTTTATATCATGTAGTGAAGTCCTGAAGCAGGAAGCACTAATGAATGGTGATGGAAGTTAGGGTAATTGTTACCTTTGAGTAACAAGTGTACTGATTAGGCGATGTCAAGGAGAGAGATTATTATTATTGTCCCATTTCTTGATCTATGAATTGTTTACACAGGTGTATTCATTTGTGAAAATTCATTGAGCAGTATACTTGTGTATGTCATACTTATGTGAAATTTTACATTTAAAACAAAGTAATGTTTTAGGTTGGAGCAACATCCTTTTAAGAGCCACTTGGTGACAAATAGAGGGCCATATACAAAATGTGGTTATAATTCCCCTTCTAAACTCAGTCCTTTATTTTGCTCTTAATGTAGAAACATATTTATCTTCCCCCTCCATTTCCAGAAATGTGGCAAGTTTAGAATAGATGGTAGCTTCTTTTCTCTGGGTTATTTATCTTTCTCCAAATCACCCAGATTGATGTCTCTGGATGTATGTGGAATGTCCATGGAAAAATCAGATATCAAAATGAAAAAAAGGTACAGAATGAGCTCTTTTCTTTTTAATTCATAGCTTTTAAGCATGTAAATATGAATCAGCCAGTTTTAGAGGTTGAATCTTCTAAGAGTGGCAAAGGGGGAGAATAATAAGCAGGAATTTCAATGCTTCAAGACATTCAAGAGTATGCAAAGGTAGAGATATCGTGGATATCAAGGGGAAAAAAGGAAGAACAATAAAGTATTCTGAGATTTGGTTTCTCCAGCACTGAAACTGCAAACAGATGTAAAGACAAATTTTCATTTTTTCTAGGTGAATCATGTTCTGCACAGTGGCTCTGTGACAGATTTTGCATCCAGTTTCTATTTGAAATAATCACCTAGTAAGGCCTTTGCTGGTATTGTAACTTGCTTAATGCTCTATTGTGTGTAGCCTGCAGCCTGGCCAGAGCATGACAGGGGCAGGAAGTACAGGCAGAAAGGGTCTCTGAGCCAGAAAGAAGCAAACCCAGAGAGTGGGAAGGAATGTATAATTTCCCTGCTATCACCTTATAATCATTTACATTACTGTCATTCTGTCTTTATATGTTTTTGGCTTTTTTTTTTTTTTACATTTTTGGAAAAATAAATTGTACCTTATTCTGTTCTAGAAGTGATTGTACTATGATAAATGCACCGAAAAGCAGCTATTCAGTTTGGGACATGACTAGGGTGACCCAGGCCTCCAGGTTTGCCTGTCTATTTAGTGGTTCCATTTACTCTTAAAAGTGTTCCAGTTTGTCCCATACATTATATGGTCACCCAAGATCAGCATTATTGATTTTGAATGTGGACTTAAGGACTCGATGGGTGATTGTGCTGCTAAATCAAGGAGGAAATAAGCTATATTTTCATGCTGAGGAAATCCTTTCCTAAGAAGCAACAGCCAACTTGTCTTAACAGTAAAATGTAGAGGCTTTTTACCAAAGTAATAGCTGCAACTAAGCGTGTTCTTCCACATAAACTCTAAGACTATATAAGTATAGAAATATGCAGCTGTTGGCATGCATAGCAAAGAGAGGCCACCTGTATATCAAATCTATGTAAGCTTTATATGATGATGTATATTTTAAAGTATGAAGATAGAAAATCTCTGTGGCAGGCTAGAAGGAGAGACTTTCGTTAATTACGAAACTCCATTTATTACATATCTGGTATTTTATTTGATCCAGTAAATAATTTGAGTTTCACCTCTATGGGCTGACTTTTCAAAAATATTGAATGCTTTGAGATGAAATTTCACTACTATTGCATGACTTGGCTTTATTTTCATCTTGATTTTTTCATCTGAAATAAAAATAGAACACCTTCTGTAAACTATTTGTACATAAATAATAGCAGTTAGGACTGTGAGATGTTTCCCTTTCCTAGCTTGTAACCTCTTCCTCACCCAGTTCTTCATCTCAAAAGTGGAATTCTGATTTTGGGTTTTACTCAACAGCTGTTAACTATTTCCTGTGTTCACATATAGTATATGAATATTCTCTGCCGGACTCAGACCCAGAACAGTGTCCGACATTGCCTTTGACATGGAGGAGGAAGGCAGGAGCCGCAGCTGTTATCCTTGGTTCGGCTAAATTTTAAGCAACCGTTTATATTTGTCCTTTTCTTCTCCCTGAGCTGACTGGTCTATTTGCTAACAAAGGATTTTTATGTTCAAGGAGAGGTTCACGTTTTTATTAGAGCTAGAGTCCTCTGTTTTATGCTCATTTGGAAGGAAGAAATCTCACCATCGAACACACACAGATACCCATCATACATAGATTCACGCACATACACAGACTCCAAACACTTGCCTTATAAAAATATAATAAATGAATAGATTTTCGGTGCTTAAATATCCATTCTTGTTCAAGAATTCCTTTGCTTTCTTATTTAAAGACACACTTATTTCAGTATTAGTATGGCATTGCAACTTACTGCCAGAGTCTTGCTTATTTTGTGTGTAAAATAGAAACCAAGTCCAAAAGAGAAGGGAGCTGTATCTGCCACTGCAGCCAGCCAGACTCCTCAGTGTCCCCTCTCTCTAAGTGCCCTTTCTGGTCCCAAGCAGGATGTCAACTGTCACTATCTCACTGGCCTTCCACAGGTATAATTCTGCTCTTCATCTAGCCCGCCCAAGATGGGGAAAACAAGGCCAAACAAGGTAGACCTTTTACGTACAAACTTTTAATAGGAAACTTAGGGAAAAGAAAGCTCAGGAAGCATGGAAATGGATGAATCCAGTGATGAATGGGAAATATCGCATCTTTCTACCCTTAACCAAAGGTGATCACAAAGGGGCCGGGCAGACAGAGCCACATGACTGACAGTCCTGGTTTCTTTACTGGACTTATTTACATCATCACTTCAAGAAATCTTGGCTGGGGACACACCTCCAGCCCTTTTTTCAATTTTTGAACTTTTCTTCCTCTTCTTTATTTTCTTTCTCTGCCCATAATTACCTAACTTAGTAGGGAAAATGGAAATCACAGAGACAGGCACCTCCCAGAAGGATTCCCTTTCTCTTCCAATGAAGACCTTAGGACCACTCATTCTTAATTTTTAAGTTAAAATGTGTTTATGGAAAGAAATCTAGAAAATCAATTGCTTAAAGAAAATAACAACTCGCCTTCCAGAAGTAACCTATTCTTAGTATTTTAAAATATTTCTTTGTAACATAATGATCACTTTCCAGGTCAGTAAATATTATTCAAATATATTATGCAAATGACTTCATTCTGTTATGATGTTTTATAATTTAATGTATACTTGTTCGACATTAATGTTATTTCTAATTTTTGGCTATTAGAGGACATGATGAATGTCCTGGCATAGACGTCTTTAGACTTTTGGAGGCATACCACCTGGTGTATTCCAGAAAGGCTATGCCAATTCCATTTCTACTAGTAAGTATAAGATAGATTCATCCTGACACATCTTTAGCAGAATTTATAATTTTTTACTATATATTTTCCAAATTGATTGGTAAAGAATGTTTATCCTCATGTTGAGGGAGGATATTTAAAACAAAACTCTGTTTTCTGGTTGTTTACTTTATGAATTTCTTACTTTTATTGTATGCTCATTAAAAAATAAAAGCCCAGTGTACTATTTCGCCATTATTATATGGTTCACTCCCGTTATTCGCCTTTTTTCTTCTTTCTTTCCTCTTGTCCCTTCTTCCTTCTTTCCTTCCTCTGTCTCTCTGTCTCTCTGTCTCTCTCTCTTCTCTCTTTAAAGTACACAAGTTGCATTGGAAATACTTTAAAAAAGTAACTTAAGCTGATAGTGCTTCCAAGATGAAAAGCTTTTCTATTGACTTTGATTTACAGTTTAATGTAAGCATATAGTGCTTGTTCCTCTTAAGATACACAATATTTCCATTTTAAGGTGAAAAAGAGAGAAACAGGTAGAAATTTAATAACGAATTACATTTTTTTCTTTTAAAACGTTTGGTTTCCTGTTCCTCGATAATAGATCTAATGGTATTTATAATAGGGAGATTTATTTTTTCCTTTCTTTTCTGCCTACTTCAATTTATGCTGAATTAAATAGTACATAGATTCAATAGGACCTTCATTAATGAATAGCATATAAGCAATGGCATTTATACTTCACAGTAGAATATATAAGATACAGAGATGCAGTCTAGACTGTGAATTTCTTCTTTGATATACCATCTACCATAAAAATCATTAAAAAAATCACCTAGTTTATTAATAAGGACATTTGGGGAAGTTACTAACACTTTCTGAGCCTTAGATGTCTCAAATACAAAATGAGTGTCGTTGTTGGGCTTGGAATTTTGTTTTGTTTTCCCCTAATTTTTGAATATAACTGTAGGTTCACATGCAATTATAGAAAATAAGGCAGAGTGACTCTATATACCTTTTACTCAGTTTCTCCCAAATGGCAACACCTTGCTTCACTAGTACAATATCACAACCAGGAAATTGACTTTGGTTCAATCCACTAGCCTCATTCAGATTTCTTCAGGTTTACACATATGCCTGTATACATTCTGTTCTATGCAGGCTGGCAGTTTTCTAATTGCCTGGCACCTACCACATGGTATGTCCTCAACAATGGTTTAGTAACAATTCTTGTCTAGCTAGTCTTTCTTCTCTCTTTTCTTAAAAGAAGAACTTCTGGGAACTCTTAGCCTCTGATAGCTCATCATAGTTAAAATGATAATTTGTTCATTGACACCAAACTCATACTCAACCTCTTTTTTACTCCTGGGCATTCATAGGGGGAAGCTCATAGTTGTTTAGTCTCAGAGCCAGGGCTTGACCTAACCCTAAGTCGTCTGACTCCATTGCACTTGTTTCTCAAAGTTGTTAGATTATAAGAATCATCTGGAACAGTGCTTCTCACACCTATATGTATATACAAATACCTCAGATATTCTGTATTTCTAACAAGTTTCTAGGTGATGCTGATGCTGCTGGCCCACCAACAATAACTTATGTAGCACAAATCTTAGATACTTGCTAAAAATTCAGATTTCCAGGGCTTGCTTCTCAAGATTCTCACTCAGGAAGACTGATGTAGAGTCTGGGAATTTATATTTTTATCTAAAACCCTAGCCAGTTCTTAGTATACATTACTTTTGGCAAACACTGAATATCTTTTATACCACCTTGATGCAGTTTCTGAATTCTTCTGGTTCCTTTTAAGTGTACAAGTATTGTTTAACCTTAATATTGTGATTTGAAGATTTGATGCAATCAGTTTTTTTGTCATTTTATTTTGCTTGGCTCAGTTTTTGTCTTTTGAAGGCAAAAAAAAACAGAAGGAAAATCAGACTCTTTTACTGAAAGTTGAGTTCAATTCATAAGAGCTTTAAGGTATTAAAATAATTTCAGTGCCATTCCATTTGACACAAAGATTTTATCAGTGCTTTAAAAAGTCTTCCTAAACCTGTATATAACAGCTCTTTTTTTCTGATCTAACTAAATAACATATTGGCACATTGGACTCGCAACCAGAAATTTCTTATCATCTCTGAGTTTACTCTTTCCAGGTCCAGATAAAAAATAGTGCTTAATCCCCTGAAGATATAGACAGTCATGTGAGCTGGTAGTATTGATAAAAGAGAATCATAGCCGATAGGAATGGCTGGATTCAACCGTAAAAGTTGAGGCCGTATAAATCATCAAATAACATGGGAATTGGAAAATATCATTATAAGCAACTTGTGTGAACCCCTGATGTTTTAAATTAGCCATGAAATGTGACTTGCTTTGTAATATTTTGGAGCGACTAAAGATCCCAGCTTTTAAATCGAAATTTTCCTATTTGGCAGCAACACAGCAGGCCTACAGAATAATTTATAGCCATTGGCTTTGTTACTTATCCCTTTTAAACAACCCTCGAGGGGAGGAAAACATTATTAATCCCCATTTTGTGGATGAGGGGATTGAGGTATTAAGATGACTCAAAACTTTGATTTAGCCTCCACTTGCATTTTTTAGTCCCAGTTCAGAGCTCTCTCATCTTATGCTGGTGTGTCTGCACTTCTTTGGCTTATCTTGATGAAAAACATGGACTCAGTTTTCAAGTTAACTTAAACCACTTAGAAAAATTGAGGTAAATTTAGCAGCAGTACATCTTACACGGATGGACTAAATTCTGCAGGGCTAAATCTAAAATCTAAAAATTATTTTTTTAATTGATGTTATTTTTAATGTTTGTACATTTTCTTCAAAGAATTTATACCATAGGACTACTCTTTTTTTTGAAGTTTATTAACTTATTTTGAAAGAGAGAGAGCAAGAGAAAGAGGGAGAGTGCAAGCGAGGGAGAGGAAGGGAGAAAGGGAGAAAGAATCCCAAGCAGGCTCCTCTCCATTAGTGCAGAGCCCCACTCAGGGCTTGATCTCATGAACCATGAGGTCCCATGACCTAAGCTGAATCCAAGAGATGGTTACCTAGCCGACTGAGCCACCCTGGCACCCTCCATAAGGCTACTCTTTTAAAGCAATTTACTTTACTCGTTTTCAGTAATCAAGTAGAGGAGAGAAGACATTGTAGTTCTGATTGAAATATGTACCTGTACATTGTAAGTATGCCAGAAATTTTCTCTAACATTTTGTTCTGCAGTAAAATAAACACTTTACTTCAGTTTTTATGCTTTGAGACACTTTTTTACATGCAGTTATTTTAAAAATCTTTCCTATAACCTGTGTTTTCTGATAAGCAAATCTTAAAAGATGAGACCAGTGATGTTTGCTCAGAAAGCTAAGGAGATTCTTTCCAGCAGAGGCGGGAATGGAGTGCTTCAATTCTCTTCCTATGGCAAAGGAAGTAATTAAAAGTAACACAGTGGTCATCAGCTGTCCCCCTGCACTGTGTACATATTTAACTGACCTCATTTACATATAGTTTCTCAAATCGTAGTACCCATCAGAATCACCTCAAATTCCTGATTAAAAGAAAGGTGGTAACTTCAGTGTACCTAGCAGAAATCCTACTGAAAGGGGATTGCAGGAGGCAGTGTTGGGATGTGCACTTTAACAAGCTTTTCAAGCAATTTGCATGCTTACTGAAATCTGAGATCCACCTCATCTGGGTAAGAGGCTTGATTTGCCTCTGTCTTAGAAGGGATTCTATTGCTTAGGGAAACTCTGAAATGTATCGGTAACCGGGATTGCTTTGTTCCTCTATAGAACAAACTTTCTTCTTGCTGTTTCAGTTACTTTCTCACTAAAATAGCTTACATCTGGCCAAACTACCCAGGTTAGAAAGACGCCTGGATATTCCTGAAACCTCACCTTACGTCTTGACCCACACAGGTGGACTCCTTTAACTGAAACTCTGCAGCTCAGGTTAAGCACCGGCCACTGTCCTTAGATTCATCCCTCCTACTGGACTCTCAGGCAATGGGCAATGGTGACGGAGCACCTGGGCTTGTTGGAGAGGCTGGAGCAACTTTTCTTAGCTAGACAATTTGCTTTAACTGTCTATACCTTGGTAACCTTATTTTTTCAAGGGCTAAATTTGATAGCTCCTTTACACTGCATAAACATTTTAGTGAATATAGAGCTCAGCCATGCAATAACACTGAGCTAATGGTAGCGTGAAAAGGGTCACCGTGAGATCTCTACTGCTACGTTACATTCTACCGTATGTGGTACTAGTCTATGAGATTCAAGGAGATCCTGTTCTGGCTACATGGAGGAGGACATTAGAAAAACATTAAAAACATTAAACATTAGAACATTAAAAAAGTTGTAAGCTATAATGTGCTAGAGAAATAAAATCCAGCATTATTAACATCATTGTCCAGAGGAGCAATGTCAAATTAAGTTTTCCTGTTTAGGTTTGTTTCAAGGGGCAAGACCAAGGCATTGTTCAAGAGAAGAAAACCTAAAATACCAGCTTCCATAGTTTTGAAATATTATGTGCTTGTGTAATTTTCCCCAGATTCTAAATTTTTCTAAAGTCTCTTTATACAGAAAATGGTTTCTACCATCTGCTTCCATTGTTGCATGCATATCGTTGAACGTGAACCCAGACCTTGGACAGTGGACTGGAGTGACCCAGGGGCCAGCTGTATCAGACTTGCCCAGTTTTCATGGACCTTAATGGGAGTTTAAGACCTTGCTGCAAAGAAAGGAGGAAGAGGAAACTGGTATGAAGGGCCAAGCTTCTCAACCTTCTTCAGTTTCTCTTCTGAAAAATCGAAGAGGATTGTGTTAGATTATCTTTACTGTAGTTACCAGATCTAAAGCTATGAGCCTCGATGGAACTTTTTAGGAAGGGGAAAGGAAACGAAGAGACATATAAAATAGGAGATAAGAGGAGGGAGGAATGAAAAGAGAGGAAGTAAGCAAACTTGTGGTTTAGAGAGCATCTCACCAGTTACCTTGGCTGTGATTCCCTGAACCTGAGCAAAGGAGTACCTTATGTTGTGTTCACAGGAATTAAATAAGTAACCAAATAAATCACAAAATAATAACTAGTTATTTTTCACAGTCAAAAGTGATTTAATATCTACTTGGCCCTTTGGTTAGTTTCATGAATTATTCATGTATCTCTTTAGGTACTACCAGTGGTTGATGGAGTTATATGGCATCACTGATATGGGCATTGTCATGCGTGGCTTGTAGAAGCCAGTAAATTGAAGGTAGTTTATAGGAGGAATACTAGAGGTGGCTGTGATAAATCTAAAAAGTTATTTCAGTATATTTAAAAAGCCTCTGAAGTATAAATAACAATTCCAGTGTGAATGGTAGGCACTTATCCCATCCAGTTTCTTTGTTTGCTAATAACTGTGAAAGTTTACTCTCACCTGCAGAGTCATAAAAGTTTACATATAATGACAGTACATGGACATTGTCTCTGCCAAAATGAAAATTCCTTGACCATGTCTTATTTTATTGATTGTACCCTCTGTATATTCTATTGGAGGATAAATGAATATGGATATTTAACAAGATTTTAGGAGAAATCAATATGCGTATTTTTACTGCATACTGTTTGATTTTTAGAAGAGAAAAAAAGTCTGCATTGAAAAGCCTAAAGATAGATTTATTTGTATGCATCGAAGAACAATTGGGAAGGAAGTGTGTTTTTAAGTTCAGTCAGTCAGACAGATCACTGGAGGGAGCTCTAACTTCACAGCAAAACCAGAACTGAAATTTTTCATCATTCTCCAATTTCACCTGTAGCGAAAGGACACCGCCCCCCCCGCCCCCTTACAAATCAATAATAAATATGAAAAGGGTCTGGAAAAGAGAAATGTGTTTAGGGGGGCATCATATGGCACTTTTACTTACAAATAGAGACAGGATCATTATTCAGAACCAGCAATATTTAAGCAAGTCAAAAATATTGGATTATATACACAGTGAGGGCCATAATATATAATTACTATGAAAAAAATACTTTGAAAAATGTGCTTTATAACTGTCAACTCCTGCTCCCCCTTCTAACAATGTAGACCCACAGCAAACACCATTCTCAAGGCCAACAAGGCAGAATCTGGCATTAGTGTTCACATTATTACAACAGGCTGTTGGGTGTTCTATCTGGGAGAAGACTTTGAATGGATGATGTCCTGGGTCCATCCTTGGCAACCTTACAACTGTGCCTACACCAGATATGTGAAGGGCATTTAGTTTTTTAAAGGTTGAGTGGTGTGTTTGACAGCATCCTACACTGGGGACCAGAATATATAGACTGCCTTCACTGCTGAACTCCTAACAATATGTGAGCCTTTGGGCTTTTTCATTTTTATGTTGCTGATGATAAAAAAATATGAAAAGATTGGTCTACATGATTTGTAAAATCACTTCTAATTTTTAAGCTATGATCATCAAGTTAAAATAGTTTATTTGCTTCTTGAGTACTGACTATGGTATATATTCATACAGAGTGATATGTAGAATTCAGGCCTGAAATTTATTTAATCTTTTAAATTTGTGTGTGTGTGTGTAACCAGTGGAGGTTTCCTTTTGCCCAAGCTTCCAGAAGGTTCTTATTCCTATGAAAGCCAGCTTGCCAGAAGATTGAGCTAGTCACTTGATTCTCAACATTATCTTATTCTCATCTCCAGTGAAGACTTCTGGTCCTCCATGTATCCATTTCTATCCCTTTGCTCTTTTTTCAATCTAGGTCCTCCCTGGGAGCCAGTCAGATCCAGTGTCTCAGAGCAATATCCTCTGTTGTCACTGGGAAGTCTGGCTCTGGCTGAGTCCTTGGGACTATAGGATAGTTTTTGCCACAGGGCCCCTCCATTTGGTTTCAAAACTATGTGGGCATCAGGAGGCCTAGGGCCTTTCTTGAAGGGGAGAATGTATGTAGACTTGACCAAAGGTTTGGGAGAGAGCTGGTCTCCTTTCTGGGACAAGGGGAAGCAAAGTAAGACATCTTCCCAGTTCATCCCATTCTCTTTTAAAATGTGGAAATTAGTTTTTCTTGTAGCCAGTCCTAGCTCCTTGCTATATTTCTAAATATAACATAGTTCACATTCAGGGGGAATGGGGCTGCCACTCACCCAGAAATTGGTGGTGCTTCCACACATGGTTCTGTACAAAGCTAGAACTATCAGTGTTGGACATCCCAAAGGAAACAAGGCCCTCCTGTCCCTGAGCACCTGGATACACAGAGGCCCAAAGTTCTTCATTGGAGATGAGAATATGATAATGTTGCAAATGAAGTGACTAGCACAATCTCCTAGCAAAATGGCTTTCTTAGGAATAAGAAACAGTTGGCAGTGGGCACCTGGGTGGCTCAGTGGGTTAAGTGTCCAACTTTGGCTTAGGTCATGATCTCATGGTTTGAAGACTTGAGCCCCACATTGAGCTCTCTTCTGTCAACGTAGAGCCTGTTTCAGATCCTTTATCTTCATCGCTCTCTGCCCCTCCCCCACTCATGCTTTCTCTCTCTCTCAAAAATGAATACAGATTGAAAAAAGATTTAAAAACGAAGGAAACACCTGGGGGATCAGGCTAAGAAAAACCTCCATTGGTTAAACCTGGGAACGGTATAGCAAGAGGCATCTATTCTTCCTTCAGAAAAGAAAGGGAAACCTCCTGGCATTGCCTCTCTGTCCTGCCCTTGTCATCAGTGGATGCAGGCAGCAATGATTAAAGGGTAGCAGGTTGGTGATCCTGGCTGGTGCTTAAGTGTTTGGAACCCAGCTTTGTGCTGTATTCTCTGAAAGGGCTCTTTCTTCTTTCTACCCAGAGCAGGTCCTGAAACATATTGCACTATACGCTGACCATCTATTCTTCTGAATGGAGGGCTCACCATCAGTAAGGGGAGGGAGGCAAGCTGGCTATCCATCGCTGGGCTTCCCATAGCTGGCCAACTACCAAGTGCTCAGGGACAGGAGGACCATGTTTCCTTTGGGATATCCAACACTGATAGTTCTAGCTTAATGTAGGCCTGCTACTTAGAAACCTCCCAAAATGCTGTGTCCTATTTAAAAAAAAAACAAACAAAAAAAACAACTCACAAAACTTTTTCTAAGATTCCTCCCTATTCACATGTCTTCATCTTCCCTCCATCATTTACCTGGTCCTTTGAAAGCTGGCTCCAGCTAAGAAGCAGGTCTGTAGTAACATTTTGAAAAATGGCTCTCTAGAACATCGAATGTCTTCAGGATCTGGCCAAACCTCATAGGAATTCTGGCTACTTAGATGGGCCCTGGAGCAGGGTCTTCTGCCTGGGATTTGTTAAACTGTTAGCTGAGGCCAGGTATATAATTTTCAGGACCCGATGCAGAAAGAAAAAGGCAGGGCCCCTGCTCAAAAGTGAGGAATTTTCTAATAGTGACAGCAGAGCCTTAAACCAAGCACAGGACACTTCTGAGCGTGGAGCCATGTTTGATGCATAGGTCTCATATGGCACGAAGCCAGTCTTGCCTGGAATGATGGGGACCTGGGATTCAATCTGATAGAGACATAGGACTGGCTTAGACTCTGAAGATATTCCCCATAGGAGAAAAAGCTAATACAAATAAAAGATAAGAAAATAAAAACCAAGCCACTCCTGCCTGTGTATTTTTTTTTAAAGGTGAGAAATTGTTTCAACAAAGAAGCTGTGATTGTGTTTGAGCCAAATCCTTAAAAGGATAATTAGTTAAATAGTTTTGGAAGAAACACTGTGGAAAGAGGAGGTGTTGAAATCATATGATCATTTTGTTTATGCCAATTAAAATTTTCAATCTGAGAAGATGCAATCGTTTCTTCCAAATAGTTTCAAGAAATTGGAAAGCCAGCTGGAGATACACTCAGTGGCACCAACACTGATGAGAAATCTCTTGCAGGGGCTGGCAAAGTGCAGGAGAGGGATGTTTACAAAAGGCTGGAGACATTTAGTTTACCTGTATGACCTACAGCCTTAAAAGGATTGAAATAAAGTATACAGCAGTTGAGCTGTATAATTTCTTTGTGTTTTGTTTTTTTTCTAACATTGTATTTTTACCCAATCTTATTATTCTAGAGGGGGTGAGGGGATTACCTTGGCAATAAACACACTGTATTATAACCTTCAGTATAATATTTTGTGGTTTCAAAACAACTTCAAAACTATTTTTTCCCTTCAACAATAACCATTATTCTGCAGTGATTGACTTTATGACAGTGTTCCTTGGCATTCATTTTGTTTGAGCTCAGACCTCCAAGTGAATATTTTAAGTAGCGTCTTGTGATTTGCATTGACTGAGCTCTGTAACAATACAGCCTCACAGCTGTGAATGTGTTTTCTCCTCTCGCACAGCGCAAGGTGCTGGCATCCTGAATGCTTCAGAGAGGCACCATCATCACCTTTGAGATGCTGTCTTATGTGGCATCCCTCCAGCCAACTGTACGCAGGTAAAGTTTGCGTTAGTGCCTCAGCTACTTCCCCCTCTACCCCAGGTCCTGAGTCTCCTGCTCCTTACCCTCCTCTCTGGACAGTAGCTTGTATTTTTGGACTCTCAAGTTCTCCCTATCCTACACTAGTTCTCATTCTCTCCTGAGTTAAAAAATAGCCAATTTGCCTGTTCTTAGTTGGTCTCATAGGGGCTGACTGTACATATGGATGCCCTTGTAAATATGTTTGTCTTTCCTTCGAGCCTGCTGCTATCAGAAAATTTAAACCAAATGAGTGTGCAAAAAGGTAAAATTTATATCACGGGGAGGCCAGAAGGAGAGTTGGCTTCGGGAAGGAGTGATATATAGTGACCTCAAAATAACAAAGTTGCTTACTTTCTAAAGTAAAGATAATCTTGTTTCTTAGATATTAGATCTCATTCCATTGAGAATAAGTGTGTTGCCTGACCAAGGATAATTTGGACAAGTTAAAATTTAGGGATCTGAAGACAGGCCATAATTATGGCCTTTGCAATCCTTTCACAGTGAAAGTAGGTGAAACTTGAACTTCCCAATAACACAGCCCACAGGGCTCATGCTCTCAGGATAAACATAGATGGAACTGCTTCATGCTGAAATCCATTAATCATTTCTTTAGCAAACCCTCTTGGGTGGGACCCCTTTAGCCCACATTTCCTGATTTCTGCTGTAGTTTTTGGTGTTATGACAAGATCCCAAAGAACACTGTGGAATGCAATGTGTAAAAGCACTTTTTACCTAGAATATTAGAAGCAAAAATGACTCTGGAGAAAAAAACATGATAATTATAGCTTACCATAATAAAGCAGACGATGCAGCTTGCAATGAGGTAGTTTCAATCATTGTCATTATTATTACAGTTTTTGGAAGTCATTAATTGCTGAATTTTTAAGCATTTCCCTTAACAAGATAAAAACTATATTTTTTACTCATGCAAATGATGACATCAAATAAGTGTTCTGAAGGTGGTGAAGAATTGTTTTTCTTATTATCACCAGATCTTCCCTTAGGCATGTTGGAAGAAATATTTTATTTATAGCTAAAAAGTACCCAATAACATAAGAAAACAAAAGACATTTCTACTCAGGATTTGTTTTACACTTTAAATTTGAAATAATTTTGGACTTACAGAAAATTACAAATACAGGATGAAGATTTCCTGCGTACCCTTCACACAGCTTCCACTAATGTTGACATATTACACAGACAAAGTACAGTGATCGAAACCAGGAAATTAGGGGCAACTGGGTGGCTCAGTGGGTTAAGCCACACACTCTTGATTTGGGCTCAGGTCACAATCTCACGATTCATGGGGTCAATCCCCGCATCAGGCTCTGTGCTGACAGCATGGAGCCTGCTTTGGATTCTCTCTCTGCCCCGCCCCTCCTTTTCTCTCAAAATAAATAAATAAACTTAAAAAAAAAACCCAGGAAATTAATATCGGTATAATGCTTTAACTACAGGTGATATTAGAATCCCCCACACTTTCCATTAATACCTTTTGTTTTTCTGTTGTAGAACCCAATCAAGAATCCCACATTGCATTCACTTCAAATCTATTTCATTTCTTCCATTGTGTGAAAGTTCCTCAGTCTTCCCTTGTCCTTCATGATCAGGGTCAGATCTTAAGCAGGATGTATTCCTTTGACTTAATTAATAATAAAAGAACAAACCATATCCCTGACATTTGGAAACTTAAAGAGGAATATTATAGGGGCATCTGGGTAGCTCAGTTGGTTAAGTGTCCAACTTCGGCTCAGTTCTCATGATTTCATAGTCCATGAGTTCGAGCCCTGTGTCAGGCTCTGTGCTGACAGCTCAAAGCCTGAAACCTGCTTTAGTTTCTATGTCTCTCTGCCCCTTCCCAGCTTGCGCTCTGTCTGTCTCTCTCAAGAATAAATAAACATTAAAAAAAATAAAGTTATAAGAGGAAAATTACCTACTTTCTTAGAAATATTTCAAATTATTAGTGTATTCTTTGCTAAGTTTGAATGTATATATTTAAGATTGTGAATCAAAATCTAGTTGTAAATAGTTTTTAATGATTTTAGAAGAAAAATTTTTTTCTGCACATTGGCCATTACTTTTGTAATGACTTGTCTCGGGCAGTTTACATCTAGAATAAAACTTCTTTATAAGTGGCTTTTGGATTTATAATTAAGAAGAATTTTTGCAAGAAGTGAAATTATAATTTCTCATGGCCTCTGAAGCTTGAATTGGAAAGAAATTCTATTCATGATGTGGCATAAATCTGACTGACCATTTTATTCCTTTAAATAACAAAATACATTTCAGAGTAGTGGGATCAAATTCTGCATGGAAACACTGGCATACATTCCATGTTCCTAACTTAAATTCCTGAAGACATTGTTTATAAACCTGATATAATTGTATATGTATATAAGCTATATGTGTGTATAATTCTCATTAAGATTGAGTATTAAAATTGAGCCACAGCAGTGGTAGAATTTATTAGCAATTATGACATAAAGAAAGGCAAACACTCTCACTTCTATATTTATAAGAGTTTAAAAATATATATACAAATGGCATAGATTATTGGATTTTCCACCCAAAACCAAGAGATTACTGCCTGTTTGATATAGGTGTAACATTGTCTTATGAGTGGTGTTAGCATCAGTCATAGCATCAGTCACACTGGTTGACCTTAGATGGATACATTGGGAGAATGTTGACATTGTTCCTTTGTCAAAATTGTATCTTCTGTTTAAACATTTTAAATGTAATTTTATTTAGTGTTCAGAATATGCAATTGTTGTAAAACCTAGCTACTCCTGAAATCAGCTGTGACACAGATGTAATTCATTTATTTGTTCTCTACTCTTAGTCCAAGGTGCCCTGTGCATAAAACAAATATTGCATGCTGTTTGAGTTTATATATGTTTATGGTAAAGACTATCTCTCTCTAGATCATGGACCATGATGCCAGCATAGGGTAGGCACTTAATAAATGCTCACTGAATGAACTCTTGCTTGTCTGGGTTAAGTGGGAAATTGTTACAGATACTCAAAAATAATGGTAACTGCACTGATAGTAGCAATATTATGAACCGAAATGTTGCATGGTGACACAGACAAACTGAGAAGATTCCTCACCTTTTTCTAGCTTTTGAAAATTTGCTCTTGTACTTGTGTAACTCTTATCTGTACACAAATTTAAATTGTTTTGCCTTTTATTCTTTTTGGCAGTAAAAGTTTTTTCCCTGAAAACTCTAGCTATCAGTAGGAGAAGTAAAACCCTAATTCTGCCTCACCCTCCAGCACCATCACTAGCTAATAGAGTTTTACGCAAAGGATATATCTCCTCATCACTGTATTGAATTTTTAGAATTACTTCCTCAGTGCAGTTGTAAGGCTTTGAAAAGTTCTGTTTGTAGAGTTGGTGATTGGGTAACATATTTTGAGTGAAGTTGTAAAGAGTCCATGAATAAAAAGAGCAGAAAAGAAGAAAAAGATATAGATTGAATCTAAGGATGTTAAAATGCAATTTTAGCTTTTTCTCTGATAACAGGCTTCTGCCTTCAGTTTCTTGCTACATTCGAATGAGGTACATGAAAGAGTGAGCTACTTTTAAGAAAAGCCTTCATTGTGATTGTTTCTTTCTCTCTTTGTTTTCTTCTTCTTCCTCTTCTTCTTCATTATTTCATTCTTTAAAAAATAATATAGCAATTCTTTTCTAAAAGTTGATGCCTTGAAGTAAATACTACATAGTACTTTTCTTCTTATGGTGGCTTGAATCAATGCTTCAGGTTGGAAAAGAAGTAATTTGTACTTCGTCTTCTTGCTTTTTTTGCAGTTTCATTTGCATAAACGTGCAATTTATGTAGGGGGTGATGTACTGTATTGAGAAATTCAGAGACAGCTGCCAGGGCCATCTTGCAGGGAAGCTATGCTCAACCTGAAATTTAATTTAAATATTTCATTTCATTATCATAGATTGCAACATTGGGAGTAAACTCTCCCTTCTTTGGAATCAGCACTAATCCAATCCATGAAAATTCAATTGCCCTGTCACTCTTAGTCTGCAAATTTTGTGGCTGAAAGCACACAACTGCAAACTTTGCAATGGAGATTGCCTGAAAGAATACTTTTGACTTCTTACTTAGAAGAACTTTTGTTCTAGGAATTCAGACAATAGAATGAAATTTAATTAACTAAAGAATTATGTTTATTGATATGCTCCTGATATGTCACCAGACATAAATGCAAGTCAAATGATGTTTTTCACTTCCCACTAGTATTTTTAAAATCAGCCAGTTTTGATACATTTAAGTTGCTGCAATTAACTGCTGATTTCATCTTAATATGGGATGGCATTAGTGGTATCAACATCATTGAAATTGATGTGTATGCTTGTGATTAATAACTACTTTGTTATTAAAAAACATTCTCTCCCTCAATAATGATTATGGAAAATAATCTAAGAAAATATTATTTCCAAAATCACATCTATTGCTATTAACTAAGATTGTAGGCACTATTGAAATCACAAGAATGTCAAGACTGCAAAAATACATTTTGATTTCCTTGGTGTGATAAAAACCTTTGTTGCAGTTATTGTTTGTGATGAATACACGGGGTTGGAGGGTGTCTTGGCCAGTACCCAGCCTCATCTTGGCTTAGATATGAATTTTAGCAGATGAGTTTTAGAAGTAGTACTTTAACTCCAAAGAATAATTCTGATCCAAGGAGAATGATTTGAAGCTGATGAAGTCATTGTATTTTTCAAACAGTGCTGATGTTAACTTATTCAATGTTTATGTCTGGCTACTTGTAGCTCAAAGACTGCATTAATGGCACATCAGATAGTCCATTAATGAAATAAATGCACAGGCACACATATACACATGCACAGATCCCTCCTCACCCTTACATATAAATGCAGTGGAAGTGATATACCTTTGGAGATATTTTTCCCCCTCCCTCCTCTAAGCTAACAAAGGGCAAAATTGTACCTTTTCTTTTTAGGAGGGTTTGAATGAGTTGCACCATCACCTCCATCTTGGACCTTGCAATTTCCATAAACCTCTTCTCATCTGGGTTTGAATAGCGGACATATTGACGGATTCAATATTCAATCCTGAAAAGACCCCAGGAGAATGAACACACTCAGAATAGACATGTAGCTCATCAGTGTGCTTGGCTTTCCTACATGATGGATCAAGGCCTTTTTGGTCACATGGGATTTTTAGCCTTGGAAAGCAAATTCCCTTACTGTCTTATTTGGGATGGACTCTGGCTGAATATTCATGACATTGGAATCCCAATGTAAGATACATCTCACCCCTTTTGAGTTTGGGTATCCTTTCTACTGACCATGTTCATATTAAGTTAGGAAAGGATTTGCCATTGGCATTGTTTTAACTTCTGTTTTTTAATTACTTTTATTGCCACATAATTTTGAAATTTATGGGCAAAGCTTAAATGAGTTATAAACGGCTGGAATTATGAAGTAATAAAAATAAATGAAAATGACTTCATATTTTAATTATTTTTAATCTGTTCTTAGAGGTGAAAGAAAATAAGGATGTACCACAGGGGTCACAGCTTGGAAGGAGGTAAATTTTCTGCCTTAGAATGCTATTTCTTTCCACATGAAAACTAGAATGTATCATTGGAAGCTCAACAGTCATAGGATTATGTCTGATTCATTTTGTCTTCACTGAGAGGGCTTCCTGTACACATCTACACTCACAAACAATATTCAGTTGAGAGTGGGTGAGAATAGATAATGGCCACTGATATCAGGGTATTTATGAACATTTGTCCCCAAATATTGAAACTATGCTTCTTGCTCTTGAAGAACTCATACTTTATCATGGAAACCAAATATACATGCCAAAAATAAGAACCCAGAGCAATATTCATGGCATTGTATTCATAAGGCCTAAAGTATTGGTTAGAATAAAATACTAAAGGATTTTAAAGAGATAGTTGTAGTCTGGGGTTATTCAGAATATGCTCTTGAGAAAGACAGTTTGTTCTGCATCTGAAAATGTTTGTTAAGGAAAAGGCGAATAGGAGAGCATGTCAGGTAGGGAATAAACTTGTAGAGATCAACTTTGGTGTATTGAAGAATGATAGGGAGGTTTCTTAATGCAAGTGGAGATAAACATATTGCACACCAGATTAGTGCCAATAAAAGTAGTACTGATAACCAATATTTATTGAATGATTTGTATGGCCCAAAATATTGTGCTAAGTGCATTATATTGATTATCTCATGTAACCCATTTTCAGTGATCACCAGTGACACATTGGGAGACTTCACATTTCATTTGCTCCCTTAAGAGTTGAGCTAATGTAAATCTTTATATATTCAGTGATTTGATTTTGGATGAACTAATATGGAATGGAAAGTAGGCAAGGAAAATGGCTGAGAGATGACTCTGAAAATCTGGGTATTAATAAATTGTGCATTCTGCATGAAAATAGTGGATTTATCTAGTGGTATGCTGGTAAATATTTAACAGTTGACTCTAGGGGAAAATGCCCTAATTTGATAAGTTGACACTTTCTGTGGTGTAAATACTTTCACAATGACTGACTTCAAGCTAGTAATGTAAGACCAGCTGATTCACCAAATTCCTGAAAACAATTGGCTTTGGCAAGCCAGTATGAGCTAGCTCCTGTACAACAACCAGCTAACCTCAGATGTAAAGAAACGAACAATGAATGAGGTTTTGGTGGCTTCGCTATGTGGAATAGAAAAAGAGACTATCTTGAAAGGGGCATCCAGTTTTATAGCTTGGGACAATGAAAGCCTGGGTATCACTGACACAGAGCAGTGCAAATCCAGCTGTGCCTCAGTTGAACATCAGTCACAGAGAGACTTGGCTCTAATCACTCTCTCAGGCAAGTATTTGCCAGATTTTATCTGTTTGGAGGAGGAAACTTTCTGCCTGGGGAACTGCGGGAGGGATATGACACTGAGGCAATGATAAGGTGGTGTGGCACAGGATCCTTGGACCAGCTCAAGGATTAAGTCTGAGCCATTAAAATAGAGGGCTAGAGACTGATTTGGGAGGACTCCTTTTCATTTAAGAGACCCATGAAACATGTTTATTTTTCTTGGTATGGTGTAGAACAGGGAAAAGGCATCCAACCTATGTGTGCACATCACTCTGGTACTGTGAGAGGTTCAGACACATGAGAAACTTCTTACGGTGATTCCTAGAAATGTTTAGAGGAATTGGAGAAACTCTCAACTGATATGAACTTCTATTTTTGTAGCTATAAAGTGAAATTTGAATTAATAATCATTTAAATGTGTTCTGAAATGCTCTGAAGCCTGGGAAATTTGAACCAGAAGAAAATAAAAAAAAAAGTGGGCAATTTAGGATGGAAGGTGAGAATAAGGCAAATGATGTGATGTGTGAAATGGTAACCAGGAAAATATGTCTTGTAGTGCAGCTGGAAATAAAAGGCTAGAAAAGTGAAAAGAACAGAAATTAAAGAGGGGCAATGGGAGTCATCAACCATAAGATGACACTTCTTGGTTGAGATCCAAATCAGGCAGTACGGATGAAAGATATCAAATTGCTTTTGATGAAGTCCTCAAGAATATCCATAGTCACAGCATTCTAAGTGAAACCAATATATTTTACCAGCCCATAATCCTGAGTGTGTATAATAAATTCATTTTCCAAGCACGTGCCTTAGAAGTTATTTCTGTGCCATTCTCATTTGATTCCTACTTTACATATCTCCCTGGGCTTCTGAATTCCTCCTGACTTACCAGTATTCTTTTTTTTTATTTAATGTTTTATTTATTTCTAGGAGAGAGAGAGAGAGAGACAGCGTGAGCATGGGAGGGTCAGAGACAGAGGGACTCACAGACTGAAATAGGCTCCAGGCTCTGAGCTGGCAGTCAGCACAGAGCCCGATGAGGGGCTCGAACCCATGAACCGCGAGATCATGACCTAAGCGAAAGTCGGACGCTTAACCGACTAAGCCACCCAGGCGCCCCCTGACTTACCAGTATTCTTACCAGTAAGCAGCGTTGGGCAGTAAGCATGCCAAGCCTGTACTGAATAGTCCATGCACTGTGATGGAATGCATCTGTCTTAACTTCCTACTGTCTGAAGATTTTACAAAGCATTGTATTTCAACTGATGTTTCAGTGGCAAGTGGCTTCTCTTATTTTTGAGCAGCAGAGGTGATTTAATTCCCTTACGCCTTTAAAGAGAGTCCCTTAGCAATTTTTTTTTCTTTGACCTTGTCCTGACTAGATCTCAAAGTCAAGAAGTTATATCTTCTTTTCCTCTCCCCTTTTAAGCAATTAGAAGTCAGTACAGAGCTCTTCCTAAATACTTCAGTCCAAAACCCTACTGGGATTCTTCCTTCACCTTTGCTTCCAACCAGCCAAACTTTCCAATGTTTGATTAGTATGTTTAGCTGAAAATGTACATTTCCCTTTCAGTCATTTGCTGTAAAGTAGAGCATAACACACACACACACACACACACACACACATGTGCGCCACATGCACACACCCAAATTCTAGCTAGACTTAGAAGTATTACTGTATAGAAACCATGCATGAAGAAAAGTAATGATTCCTTGCCCCCTGTCCACTCACATATGGAAGGACTTAGATCACATTACCTCTCTTGATCTTATCTGTGAAACACAGCCTTAGGCCACTAAATTTGATTAGAATACATAAAATTTCAATATGAAAAACCTGGCATGTAGATCCATTGTTTTATTTACCTTCACACTTCATTTCTTTACTTTCACATTTCCCTTTTTTAAGTCATAAAATTTGTGTTTGAATTTTCGTTAGACTTTATAGCTCTTCTTCAAAGGAACTATGGGTTTTTTTTTTTTTTTATATATTGATACCTCTTCCCAAAGATTTTAATTTCTGCTCAGTCTTACAGCTCCATTCCCAACCATGAGAATGATCTCAACTTTGGCTTTAGGGTTAGACATTCACTTCTTCCTTCTCTCACATTTAAGTTTCAGTTCATGATTTCTTTTCCATATTTATTTCTTCAAATTATATAGTTCACTCTCTGATTTCTAAACCTAACCCCCTTTCTTTTTTTTTTTTANCTTCAGCAGGAAAGGATATATGTGATTTGGACTCAAGTTAAGTTTACTGTACTTTTTAAACCTTAATGAGATGTAATTCACATACATTTAAAAAAAATTTTTTTTTAATTTTTTTAATTTATTTCTGAGAGAGAGGGAGACCGTGTGAGCAGGGGAGGGTCAGAGAGAGAGGGAGACACAGAATCTGAAACAGGCTCCAGGCTCTGAGCTGGCAGTCAGCACAGAGCCTGACGCGGGGCCCAAACCCACCAACCGCGAGATCATGACCTAAGCAAAAGTCGGACGCTTAACCGACTGAGCCACCCAGGCGCCCCAGCTAACCTAACCCCCTATTTCTAACCTTTTTTAGATCTGCTTTGATTTCCTTATTTTCATAGTTCCTGTCTCTCCCACTCATCTTGCTTCTTTATCCTAGAGCGTACATTCTCAGTTTCTCTCCCATCTGCAGAAATACACTTTCTCTTGATCCTGTCAACACACTTGGCATGTTTATTCATTTCTCTTTCTCATTCTTTTCAGCCAAACCCCTTGTAAGAGTAGTTTTTCTCTATTATTGCCATTTTCCTACTTTTCTTGATTTCCTACTTTAATTCAATTGTTTACAATCTTTTATGTGCTCCCATCACATTACCAAAAGAAACTATTCTCTCTTGGAGATTATAATGAGATCCTAAAAACCAGTCAATATCACTTTTTACTCCTCATTTCCCTGCTTTCTAGAGCCGTAGGATTTTACCATGTTGCTAATCCCAATTCTCTCTGAAATTCTCTCCCCACTGGATTCTGCAATTTATTCTACCTGCTCTCTTCCTACTTTTCTGATCCTGACACTTTGTCTTCCAGTCTCATGTATATTTTCAATGGGATTAGGACTTTGCCTCTTTTCTTCTGTTTCTTTCATTTAGTCCAACAGTGTTTCATTTCATTAAATGGGTGCTCACTGAGCATTTATTACCTGTAACTCATCTGAGTTACAGTAGGTCTGCCTCATAGTGCCTCTGAGGTCCTGTTGGAGAACAATGGAAAAAGCTATCTTGTTCTTTAGAGGCCTTTAGAGATTTTTAGAGGCCTCTAGAGCCTATCATTATATGTAAAATTTCCATCATTCTTTACTACTTTTGGCAGAGGAATTTATGATCCCTGTTGAAATGCAAAAAATGTTTTTCAGTAGGCTTCATACATTGCCAGCTATACCTTAAGTCAAACCAGGAAAAAAAATAGTCAAATTATCCCACAGGACACAGATTCAGAGGTGTGAAATATAGGACAGATAGATTTTAATGAGGTAAGGTAGAGGGGTGAGAGAATATTGAGTAATAGTAGGCACTCTCTGGAAAGGGCAAAAAAAAAAATGATTTGTCCCCGTGGGTTCCCTAAGCGAACTATTGCCAAGGCCTGGCCTTGGAAATGCCTTAATTTTTAAAAAAGACACAAAGTAAATATTGTAAATAAATTCCCATGGCTCAATGAGCTCAGCATTTAAAAAACAACAGTTCTTCTCAGTGTATGTATTCCCTCTGCTTGGTTGTTGTGGGTTTTTTTTTTTTTTCTTTGTTTTTGGAATACTGTCATGGTTCTCAGTAAATTAATCTGAATCACAAGAGATCATCTCCCTAGAGGTGCTTAGTCTAATTAACAACAATAATAAAAAATCTCCATTACAGCCTTTACTCTGGGAAAGCCATTAGGAAACTACAAGAGTGACAGCAGTTTTTCTTCCAGGTTCAAGTGGTTCCTTTAACTCTAGTGCAGTTCTTATGAATGAATATTCTTTGATATTAGGTAGTCCTACTGAATGTCTCTGGAATGGACCATAAACTACTTTGTAATGGTAGATAATTCACTAGGCTAATGCAGAAGCTGATTTTTGCTTATTAATGAAAAATGATATAACTTTAGCCTTCTGGTATTTCTACTAAAGTATTACTATTTTCACAATATGGCCTGGAATTTCATGGTCTTGGGAGACATATATATATATATATATATATATATATATATATATATTTATATAATTTTTTTAATTTATGAATCTTAAAAAAAATTAGGGCAACAGTAACAGAAACTCTGTATTTTATGGCATTAACTGCAAGCTGCAAGTTTCATAGGTTTTCTTCATTTTAAATTCAATGTCTGTTTTTTACTGTTTTTACCATGTATTCATGGTAACGTGGGGCTTTACTAAGTTAGAAATTCTTTGTTATGTGGGGTTCTTAAATCTGATATTAATGTGAGAATTTTGAGACTACACATCCTAGTGCCTTCCTCCTTAACTATGTGCCTATAAAATTTAGTAGACTTAGTCAATCTTTATCAAACTGACAACAATCTTATCTCCCCCTTTCTATATTTAATGAGAATAATGCATTTGGTGAACATCAATAAATAAAGAATCTTCCTGAACAATCACAAGGACATTGATTATTTAAGGACTATTTTTGTTAAGTTCTCTTAAAGAACAGATGTTTTAGCAATGCCAACAAAACCAATAAAGATTAGCTTGCATTTGATGCTCTTTATGGCACATACAACTTTCTGATGACCACAGCTCTCATTTGGAGATCCCCTTCCCTCATAGCTCCTTCACCCTGACTACTGCTCAGGTGTCCAGAATTTCTGGGTGAAAACTGGGTGGCTTCTTTGCTCCTCATTTTCTCTCTTTCAGTCTCAGAGTCACTGTTTTGTGTATGAGTCCTTTCTCTGGGAGATGGGTTTGAATTTGTGGTGCTTATATGGCGACTGATATGAGGAATCACAATTCCCATCTACTGTTTATGGTTTTAGCTTCAACTACTGAAAGGGATTTCAGGTACCATCATGGGTTAGTAGGAGGGATGTTGTTGGATTGGGATAGTTCTTATTTTTATTTCAAGTTTCTAGATCTTTAAAAAGGGACTTAGAATAACTGATTTGAAGATATAAAATTAATGGGTTTTTAAAAAAATATATAAGACATAACAGACTTGAAAGATATAAAAAGCTAAGAGGTTTTATATTTTAAACTTTATTAAGTTGTAATTGACATTTAATGAAGGGGAGGTATTTAAAGTATACAATTTGGTAGGTTCCAACATGTGGATACACACCTATGAAACCATCACCACCATCAAGATATTTAATATCCACCACCCTCAGACATTTTCTCATGCCCCTTTGTAAGCAAACTCTCTTATGCTTCCCCAACAGTCACCAATTTGAAAAGCTAAGATTTCTTTTTTTTTTTTTAAAGGTTTATTTATTTTTGAGAGAGAGAGAGAAAGAGTGAGCAGGGGGGAGGCTGAGAGAGAGTGGGACATAGAGTATGAAGCCGACTCCAGGCCCTGAGCCATCAGCACAGAGCCAGATGTGGAGCTTGGATTCACAAACCACAAGATCATGACCTGAGCCAAAGTCAGACTCTTAACCAACTGAGCCACAGAGATGCCCCAGTAAAGCTAAGACTTCTTAACACCAGACTGATTTTGTGGTCAACACACTTAATACACTCATGAGAATAGTGTAGCATTTAGAGTTCAATTACTTGTCCCTTGACAAATTAGGAAAAACTAGGTCCACGACACAACAGGAAGGCTATTCTAGAGCACCACTGGTTAATACGCAGATCTATATTATGGTGATTACTTTGACCGTTAAGTGGTGAACAGAAATTAGAAGAAACGAGTATTTTTGTTTTTGTTTTTGTTTTTAATTTTTAGAAGAAACAAGTATTATACACAAGCAGAGACCTGAAGCAACAGCTCCTAAGCCTTGTAAAATCCTCAAGCTCACATTCTGGCTTCAACAGTTGTTTGCTACTCTAGTTGCACAGAGGGACCTTTAAAAATGTTGATGTCTGGGACCCATTTCAGATTAGTTAAATGAGAATCTCTGATAAGTGCTGAGTCTCAGGGTTCATTATTATTTAAAACTTCCCAGGTGATTTTAACATGAAGTGAGCCTTGAGAATCATTGCTGATATTCTACTCATAATTAAGTGTCCTTTTGTCAAACCATTTTCAGGTTTAATCTTCCTAAGGATTTCACCCAGAACTGGTCATTGTGTATTACTCTTCTTTCCTCAAGAGATTGTTCTGTTCTGGCCAACAAGTACTTCTTCAAGGACAGGTAAATAGTTATTGCTTACAAATGATTTTGATTTATCTTCCTGCCTTACCATAATTGACGTAATCAAAATCTGCTGTTTTGTGATTGATTTTAGCTTTCATTTACCATTTTTTAACTTCAGTATGCCTGAGAGGCCATAGAAAAATCTGTGATGTTACCTAGTGAGCTACTTTCCCATCCCTTTGTGGCCCTACTCTCTTTCCAGTGTCTCCCGCTTCTCCAAGTGGCTCATGTGTTCTCCATTCTGCATCATCCCTGGATCTTCCCTCTACTCTTGGCATATCCTGAGTCTTAGACTCCAGGGAAATACCCCGGTTCTCTTTCTTATTTGTAATGTCTACTTTTTGCTGGATATCTTTTGTAATACAAGTATTTATGTCAGTGCTGCCAGTATTTGAACGTGGTGTCTTGGGAAAGCTACTACCATATTAACTTTAGTCTTTTACTGATGACGCCATGACCTGAAGGACTAACTAAAGTGGGAAATTTCTGTTTTCATTTCAAGCAAGTAGGAGTAAAATTCAAGGACAAATAAGCCAGTCCATGGCCTCCATGCCACACTATGGACTGGTTGGTGTTCCCTTGTATTTCTGCAAAGGTACAAGTCTTTTGGTAGCATCACCTTTTCAGCTTGTTAAGTGACATTGGTTTGCCAACCTCTGAGAAGAAGGAAGCATCTGAGTGATGAAACATTGGTACTTCAATGTGAATTAATGGCACGGTGTTATTTTTCAAAGTACCTTCCATGACTGTGCTGCAGCAGGAAAACATCACTGCTCAAAGACCCTTGCATGCAGACTTCTGTGTGTGAGGCTATTGAGTGTTTTAACAGATTGGACACAAAGTTAAAGATGTGGGACGTGACTTTTCCTCAAAAGAATATCAGAGTTTGGGCGTTTTTTCTCCCATCCCTATTTCATTTCAGATAGTTGTTAAAGGCAGGAGTTTGTAGAGAAAAAGACCTCTCACTACTATATATCATTTATGATGGATTATCTCAGAACGATTTTTCATTGTTTTTGCTCATATTACATATTCACTTCTGGAGGTAAAATTGCATTTAAAGTGATTCAGTGAAAGGTAACTACAATATTACTGTGTTTATGAATCACAAGTTAGTCTTTTATACTTGCTTTGTTTCTTTTAGGAGAGTTTTATTAGCACATATAAAAGTAGCTAAGAGGTAAAACACTTTTCTTTTTGTTTATATATAACTTGGGAAATATTTTTACTGCTGACTGTAAATTGAAAAACTGTAGTACCATGATTAAGTTAGTCCAACATGGAAACATTTCATGGGCAATTGCTACATACATGACACTCACTAGAGTTGGGGATATAAATACATGGTATACAATTGGTATGACCTGGGCATTTAAAATGTTTTAGGGAAAAATGTGAGCATAGCCCCGATTGGAGCAAAGCTCAACTAGAGGTATAGAGCTAATATATTTTCATATATTTAGCATTGGTAACATTTTTACTAATTCAGGTGTTTGAGGAAGCTTCCAAAATGCCTACTTTGTCGATGAGAATAAAAGGATTAAGAGTAAAATTAAGATGATTTAAAAGTTTAGACACTTAAGTGAACTGATAACTACGTAACTCACCTAGGTGAATTGATGAGAAATGCCTTGATTTTTAAGTTTCCTGACACCTAAAGGAGTCACAATTTTTATTTTCTGACAAAGGAAAAGACACAATTTATCTGCAGAGACAAATATATTTTTGTGACACTGCACTCAAACAGGAATATATCTCAAAAGTCGCAGTACAGTGAATGTCATATGGGCTAATAAAATCAACTACAGTTTTACAAACAACAGGAACTGTGAGTCCACAAAAATGACTGTTATGGCCATCTGTAGGACCAAAGGCATTGCTTAAACTACAGATAAGTTTCTATGAGGACTCGAGATAATATTACATGGAGACATATTTTTTAATTTTAATTTTTAATTTTTAGCTTATAAAATGTTACATGCATATTAAATCAATTTAAACAACAAATAACATGAAATTCAAGTGAAATTCTCCTATCCTTTCCCAATTTCCATTTGTTCATTGCATAAGTAATTTCTTTTACCCTTTTCTGTTCATACTTCAGGCAGTTATCCTCAAAACACTACATACTATTTTTATACAGCTGTTTCTTCACTCAACAATTTGAATAAAATCTAGTATCTTCTCACTCTCATAGAGGTGATATAATACCTCCTCTTTTCCTTTCCTCTTCTCCCAGTATTTTTTTTAAAGTTTATTTATTTAAGTATCTGTACACCCAATATGAGGCTTGAACTCAGGACTCTGAGATTAAGAGTCACATGCTCTTCCAACTGAGCCAAGAAGGCATCCCTCTCCCACTGTTTCTTAATCACTAATTTTTATTTCTGTTCCATAAGTAGAATAATTAACTCTTGATTTTTTAAGTCAATAGATATTGGATTGTCTCTTGAACTTCAGCATTATGAGATGGGAAATTTCGAATTTCTACTTTTGGGTCCAACTCTGCCCTAATCCCTGTTTCTACTGATATGAGATTACTTATCCACTGCCAACAAAATATTTTCCTCTGCCACTAACTTGGTGTTGCTGGAAGTGATTATTTAAAATCTCATGATAAAATCCACTCTTTTTTCTCACATTCTACTGATTGCCCAAATTATGCCATGTTTTACTTTGGTTCCTAGTCAATAGTATGAATTTAATGTATAATTTGTTTGCCTTTGAATTTCTAGTTGTCTTTATTTTTGCTTTGTCAAAGATTGTACCTAATTTCCTATTACCATTAAGATCCCTTACTTTTTTAAAGTTCATTTATTTATTTTGAGAGAGAAACAGAAAGAGAGAGAGAAAGAGAACAAGCAAGAGAGCAGGAGAGGGGCAGAGAAAGAGGGAGAGAGAGAATCCCAAGCAGGCTTCACATCAGCACTGAGCCATGAAGCCCAAAACGGAGCTCAGTCTCACAAACCATGAGATCATGACCTTAACCAAAACCAAGAGTCTAAACTCTTAACCGACTGAGCCACTCAGGTGTCCTTAATTGTTTTTAAGAGTATTCATCTATTTTAAGTGGGGGGGAGAGAGAAAATCCTTTATTTTTTTAACCATACCATCTAAGTGATCCCTGTCATAGCCACTTTTTTCTTGAAGACCATCTTCTATGATCCCTCTGACTTTCTGTTCTAACAAAGAAAACTGCTTTTTAGAATACTTGTCCCACCGTCACACTAGTATTCTGGGTAGTTGATTTGATTCCCAGTAGTTCCTTTTTCTTGGCTCCCCCTTTCATGGCACTGTCTGTGAATTGGTGGCATTCTCCTTCCCCTTCTCTTTTGGAAGTGTGCCTGGGCAACAACATTTTGTCTCTTGCTTATCTACAAACTGTAAATTTGCTTGTTTGAGCTGTATATGAATATCTAGATTTTAAATAATTTTGGCTTGAAATGTTGAAAGCATTAGTTAATTGCTTCAATTGTCCTCTAGTATTCAGTGAGCTCTGCCAAGTAAGTCTGGATTCTCTAATGCTAACTTTTCCTTTAGATCTTCCTTAAACTATTCTATATATTTTAGAAACTGATGAGAAGAAACAAATACATCTTTAGAACTTTAAGAATCAGCTTTGTATTCTCTCTTAAAGGGAAGGTCAATCAACAATTAACTTTTTCTTTTCTTTTTTGTTTTGTTTAGTTTTCAGAAAAGAGCTTAAGTTATATAATCAAGCAATTTCCAAAAGACTGTATTGAGATCTTATAGTATGTGTCACATAATATGGAAAATTACCAGTGTGTTTAAGAAATAGTTATACACCCAAAAGCTGCCAAATGACTTAAAGCATTTCCTTGTTTTATTTTATGTTTTTAATGCTTATTTTATTTATTTATTTATTTAGAGAGCATGAATAGGGGAATGGGGAGGAACAGAGATAGAGAGGAGAGAGAGAGAATCCCAAGCAGGCTCCATGCCCGATGCAGAGCCTGATGCAGGGCTCAAACTCACAAACTGTGAAATCATTACCTGAGCTGAAATCAAGTGCCAGGCGCTTAACCAACGGAGCCACCCATGCACCCCATCAAAGCATTTCCTTACTTTTAGTATGATACTTTATCACAAGGTGCTTCCTGTGGAATCACTTTGAGTTTGCTAATGTTAGCTAATTCTGAAGCTGATTCTGATAACAAAATCTCTTCAGGGTTGAGAAATACTCCATAAGAATAAAATCACCCTCATCAAAAAGTATATAAGCCTGAACTAGTAAGCAAGCACCAAAAAGTCGATTAATGTTTTATTTTGCCTTTAAAGTTGTCTATTATCTGTTTTTATAATAATTTTTTCTGGTGATTTTGTTTCACTCTTTGACAATTTCCCTAGCTAAGACAGTTTCTTTATTTTTTTTTAAAGTTTTTATTTAAATTCCAGTTGGTTGACATAGAGTGTCATATTAATTTCAGGTGTACAATATAGTGCTTCAACATTTCCATACAACACTTGGTGCTCATTAGGACACGTACACTACTCAATCCCCATCACCCATTTCACACATCCTCCTACCCACCTCCTGTCTGGTAATCATCAGTTTGTTCTTTATGGCTAGGAGTCTGTTGCTAGACTTTCTTGATTCTTACTCTTTCCCAGCTTTGGCTTTCCAGTTGGCCAAGTTCTACCATGGAAATGCTACTGCTGAAGGTGTATCTAAGCTTAGCACTGATTATTCCCAACATCATAGTATTGGAAGGGAACATGAAGCATCTTTGATGGCTTCTAAACCTTTAGAGGAGACCATTTACTATCATAAAACACATAGGGTTTGGCATTCTCTAGCTCCTTTACTGAAGAAATTGAATCAGAGAAGTTTGAAATGTCTGAGCCAAATTTAAAGGACTAATTAGGCAGAACTACTGAAAGTAGTTTTGGAGGTATGCATAGAAAATTCTAGGAGGTGTTTCTCTCATCTGGAGGCTACCAACATAGTACCCATGGTCTTGTTCAGCACCGTATTGATTTTCTCGGCACTCAAGAGTCAATGACAGAAGCTATGTGTCACTACCCTTAGCCCAATGCTCCTATTTCATCATGACACTGATATACAATGAAATACATGTGCACATACTCGAATGCGAGTTTATGATCTTTTAGGCTTTCAAAGCATGATTTTAAAAATTATAAAGACTCTTTGTGAGATTTTAAAGAGTTAAAGAATATGAATTAGCTCTCTTAAAATATTAATGTATCAAAAGATTCCAGAATGAACTGAAGGGATTTTTGCAATATAAAACCAATTTATCATTTGTGGGATATAATTTGAGCATGTTAAAGTTAATGCTAGGATGAAAAAATACATAATCATTTTATTGTATTTTCTTTTTCCTCCTTAAAATATGAAAGTGACTAAGATGTGGTGAATATCTGTCAGATTAAAATGCTATCACCCCAGTACATGCCAAATTGACAATATTGGATTTTAAAGATGATGTTGATATCAAATATTTATACTACCTCTAGGATCAATACAAAGATAGAAAATGCTTCAGATAAAACAAATATTCTATATATAATTCTTGTCCAATAAGACATATGTTGAATGATGCTTTCCTTCATTGATATGTCCCCTATGTTGCTGGCACAGAATATGCTCTGTTCTTTGTTCAGGTCTAGTATACGATTCTGACAGTGGTGGACAGAGGCTGTCAGTTTTAGGTTATTGTCGAAAAGCCTTGTGTGCACTTAGAGGCAGATCAGGAGAAGTTAGCAGGCAAGAATTGTTTTCTGACCTTAAGTTGCTTTTTCAGGTAAACTGGTTTGACTCCTTAAACAAAATAATGTTTTTTTTGAGAGAGAGCCAGAGAAAGCCAGAGAGACAGTGTGAGAGGGAGAGGAAGACACAGAATCTGAGACAGTTCCAGGCTCTGAGCTGTCAGCACAGAGCTGGACATGGAGCTCGAACTCACGAACTGTGAGATCATGACCTGAGCCAAGTCCGAAGCTCAACCAACTGAGCCACCCAGGCACCCCTACTCCTTTATCCTTTCTAGCTTCTCACTTTTTGTCTCTTTCAACTTCTCTCCCAATGCAAAAGGAAAAGAAAAGTAAAACTTTTTTCATATCCATGAATGTTCTTTTCTCTCTTCCATCCTTGTGAATTTCACAAAGCCTCCGCTGATTAGGTGGAAAAGAAGTGTGAAGTTTCTTCTTCAAACACACTGATGCTAGAAAACTAAAAATATACTCAGCAAGATACATGTGTTTGAAATTCACATGAATGTATGCTCTTGGTGACAAAAGTATCTCTCTTCCATTTTTCATATCCCAACCATATGCCGGGCTATATTAAATTATGATGGCTTGGGGTTCATTATTGTAGAGGAATAAGAATTTTATACTTCATCCAGTGAATTCATGCTAAGATCAGAGTCCTAGAGTAACATTTGGCCATTCATATAAAGAAGATGGCATTTTGGTTTTTATAAAATTTAAGAAGTAGGAGCTCTGTCTACTGTTTTAAAGCAGCGTTTTAAAATTTTGGCAACAAATTTATTTGGAACTTCTTTTGGTTCATTCTTCACAAATGAATGCGTTTTCCACCCTGTCAGAAAGTCACGCATATTGAAAAATTTTTTCATCTGCTTTTGTTTTTCCTAGAAAGAGGTAGTTTTGGTTTGCTCAAAACTCTCTTCTGTTTTCCATTTCATCCACAAGTGTCCAGATGTTTGCATTCTCAAGGAACTTGACTGATGTTAGAAGTACAAACAGTGAATTGTTTTATTTTTTAATTTTATTTTCCATGAAATTAAAAGGCTAACATGGTGGTAGTAAAAGGATATCTTTATATGTTATAAACATATCCTTATATGTTTATAATTGAACCTTAACTATACTCATAGTTTGGTGACATGATTCTTGAAGCAGAATATCTTGAAAAGAAAAGAAATAGTAAAGAACTCGTGAACTTTCAGGGCAAGATAATTTCCATTCTGAAACTTACAGGCACAAACACAAGAACTTCTGTCTTCTAGCCGAGGGCGATGCAACGTCCTCTCTTTTCAATTGAGAACAACCACTGAATTAGCCTCCTTTTATGTTCTGTAGGTTTAAAGCTCGTTTTATTTCAAAAGGCCTTTGGCACGGTACGCTGATTTTATGTTTGATTTTTATTACTTATTTTAATTGCTTGTGCAGTTGTGTATATTTTTGGTACTCTAACTATATTGTTCCTTGTAAAATACCTGGAGTAGTTTCTAAGAGGCAGAATATTTTATGAATTGTGTTTTCTTGTGTAATTAAATTATACATAATATTTATGTTACTGACTTCAACTTCCTAAAAAAATTAGAGTAAATGCAAGGTGTACCTCATAGATTTGAAGAAAAAAATATTTAAACAATAGATTTTTTACCTTAAATATGCCCTTCCAAATCCCTTCCCAATTTGATGTGAATGAAATAAAATAGAATCATGTTTCAGAAACTGCATTTATTATTTCTAGTTGTGTTTTGGGGACATCTTGATTTTTCACCTTAAAAAAAGTTTAGCTCTGTTCTTTATGACAAGTCAGACCTTACAACAACCTTTCGTATGTAGTGTATAAATGGAAACTTAAAAATCCTGGTTGAAGTATAAAATTCGGCAAAGAAACTTGAAGTGCATCCAATCAAAGGAAAATATATATCAAGTACTCATTTACAGTGAGATGTTAGAAACTCAGTTTGTGGTTGTTACAAGTCTTGCTAATAGATTTTACTACCAGTTGCAACTATGTGGATGAAACTAGAGGGTACTATGCTAAGAGAAATTAGCCAATCAGAGAAAGACAAATGTCATATGACTTTACTTATATGTGAAATTTAAGATACAAAACAGATGAACATAAGGGAAGGGAAGCACAACTAATATAAAAACAAGGAGGGGGACAAAACATGAGAGACCCCTAATTATAGAGAACAAACTGAGGGTTGCTGGAGGAGTAGGAGGTGAACTAAATGGGTAAGGGGCATTAAGGAAGACACTTGTTAGGATGAGCACTGGGTGTTATACATAGGGGATGAATCACTGGAATCTACTCCTGAAGTCATTATTACATTCTATGCTAACTAACTTGTATGTAAATTAAAGAAAAATAAATGCATAAAAACTTAAAAATTAAATAAAATAGGTTTTACCAGACATATTTTTTTCAACTATGAAAATAGGTCTATTGTCTTAAATATTTTGATGGAAATCATGTCTGGATGCAATAATGGCCAGACATGATATAATCATGAGTTTTACATCAGGTTGAGTATACTTCCTTAATATTATCTTCTAAATATTGTGGACAGGTATTCCCATTGCGCCTAGTCTAGGTGATCAATTTGTGATGAATCAAGCTGCCTGAATCTCTCAGTCCTTTTAGTTTGCTTGTATTTTATTAGAGAGTTTATTTAACATTTCAACCGTGTTCAGTTCTTAAATGTGAACGGTCTCCTGTGATCGCAAGCTCAATGCTATATAATTTTTATAGTAATATAAAATTACAATTTCTGTTTCTGTGTGGGCAAAATGTTTCTCATTCTTTGGGGTGAAGACTAAGGGTATAGGTGTAGAGGGAGAGAAAGAAAGAAGAGTAGCAAAGCGACTTGCTTGAGTGAGTTTGGGGCTTACGGAAGATTTTCTGGGATAGGAGTCTCTGAGCCTTGCCCTCACTTGGATGTTGTTGGTAATTTTGATTATACTGTATGTTTAACAATGGGTTGAGATAGGATAACATAAACAGATTATTCTACCTAAAGTAATACCCATGTATTCTGCCCGTATTACTGGGAAAGATCTTTAAAAATTGCAGAGATTATTTACATAAATGAATTTCATTTCACAGAGTTAGAAGTGCACAAAATTAAGATTATTTATGCCTCAATAAAAGCAGTATGGGGCAGCCGATCTTTGTCCTTAGAGCCTTAGGTACTACAATTAAGAATTAATTTTTCTATATTATCATTAGGAACAAATTGTAAACCTTTTCCAAATTTACAGAGTACATTTATGTAACATTACTCAGTGTATTCACTTAACACTAAAATGTAATGAGGGGAATTTGCATATTTTTCATTAGGTAAAGTTTTTGTGTTTAGACAAGACTGTCTTAATAAAATGCATGTTCTATCCACTCTCCCATTTTAAAAAATGTTGAATTAGTGGATTTGGAGGAACCTTTCTACTATCTACTTATTTGTATGATTATTTGGAATCCTGGCACTTGTAACTCTGAACAAATCTTGGAATTTTAAATTCAAAGACAATTTCCTAGAAGACATTTTTTAAAGCTTCTGCAATATTCAATTACTTACATGATAATTCCATTTTAAAATTCTCCTACTTCAAACTTTCATAAGACTGTGCCTCACTGCTGCTTCTACTTATTGGCTATCTCTCTCTCTCTCTCTCTCTCTCTTTTTTTTTTTTTTTAAGTTCTCCAGTGGCTCAACTTCCTTCTCTGACCCCGTCACTCATCCCTCAGCCATCTGATTCTCACTCAACATGCTCAGGTCAGAGTTCTCAACTCAGGGATTCAGTGAGCATCACTTCACTCTCAGATGTAATCACCTCCTAAACACAAGTTCTATTTCCAATAGTTGTTGAAATCCAACATAAGTAGTTGGATATTCCTCCTCAATACCCCAGTCAAGCTTTCCTTTCTCTGTCAATGTTATTTTTACTCTCTTAGCTCCCAGGGTTGAAATTTCAGAGTATCTTTGTTCTTCCTTCATCCTCAGCCCACACATTTAGTAACCAAGTTCACTTGACTACTCCTATGTTACATTTTTCAATCAAATTATTCCCTCTACTTTCTCCATTTCTACGTTAGTCCAAGATTTTAGTATTGCCTAAGTTACTCTGTAAGTTTCCATTTTATCTTCTTTCTTCTTTACACACTGTAAAACAAAACAATAGGAACAAACCCAACTTTGTGCATATCACTCAGAGAAAACCTTAATTGGCACTGGAAGGCTATTTGGAGATTTAACTCTTCACACCCCATTTCTCCCCCCAAGCTCCACTTGACCCTCACATACTCACATCATCATTAGAGTCCTAAATGAAATATAGAGGAAAACCTGAATTTGATCTAAAAACTTATAAGGGTACCACTAGGTACCAGGAAAATTCAAGAAATTGTTCCTTTTTAGTTAATCATAACGATGGACAAAACATAAGGAACAGGTATGCCTTTCTATACTGAGGAAATATAAAAATGTCTGGAATTCCTTTTAAGTTTAGGATGTAGGGTTGGGACAAGGACAAGAGGCAGAGTAATTAGTGACCATACTACTTGTTGTTTTGTTTACTGTGTTTAATTAGCGATAGAAAGCAGCTAAACTGGGAGATTACAAGGCTCATGAGGTAGCACACTGAGCAAAAACAAGCAGCACAATGGAGTTTTCATGATTGAGCACTAGCAAAAATTCATTTCTTCCTTCACTAATTAAAATTATGGCAATGACTCATATTTTAATATAGTAGAATTGTGAATGAAGGTGATTATAGTCAATAGAAAATTGCATAACTGAATTTTTATCTATTTGGGGACTTTGGTGCCTGCTTTAATCCATATGTATCTGGACTATTCCATTTTTATAGGTCTCATGAGGTAATAAATCTGTGTATATTCAGAAGGCTCTTTCTGGTCCCACGTATAATTGAACCAAAAATAATAAGACATCTAGGAATAAACCCAACCAAAGAGGTGAAAGACCTGTGTCTGAAAACTATAAAACACTGATGAAAGAAACTGAAGACGATACAAAGAAATGGGAAGACATTCCATGTTCCTGGAGCCTGACTGGAGTTGTAGAAAAGCATGCGACTCTTGATCTCCAGGTGGAGAGTTTCAGCTCCACGTTGGATGTAGAGATTACTTAAGTAAATAAATAACCTTAAAAATAATTCCATGTTCATGGATTGGAAGAACAAATATTATTAAAATATCTATACTACCCAAAGCAATCTACATATTTAATGCAATCTACATCAAAATACCATCAGTATTTTTCACAGAACTAGAACAAACAATCCTAAAATTTGTATGAAACACATGAAAGGATGCCCATGATCACTTATCATTAGGAAAATGCAAATAAAAATCATAATGAGATTTCACTTCACACTTTTCAGAAGAGCTAAATCAACACCACGACACTAACAGGTGTTGGTGAGGATGTGGAGAAATAGGAACCCTCTTGCCCTCATGGTAGGAATGCAAATGGGTACTGCTGCTGTGGGGCACAATACAGAGGTTCCTCAAAAAGTTAAAAATAGAACTCTTCCACAATCCAGCAGTCACACTGCTGTGTATTTACCCAGAGAATGCAAAACCATTAAATCAAAAGAATACATGCACCCCTATGTTTATAACAGCATTATTTACAATAGCCAAGATATGGAAGCAGCCCAAGTGTCCATCAAGTACACACACACACACACACACACACACACTGGAATATTCAGTCATAAAAAGAATGAATATTGAATGAATATTGCCATTTGCAATGATATGGATGGAGCTAGAGAGTATAATGGCAAGTGAAATAAGTCAGTCAGAGAAAGATAAATACCATATGATTTCACTACATGTGAAATTTAAGGAACAAATAAATGAGCAAAGGGATAAAAGAGTGAGAGACAAACCAAGAATCAAGACTCTTAAATATATAGAACAAACTGATGGTTACCTGAGGGGAGATGGGTGGAAGGATGGTTGAAATAGATGGTGGGGATTAAATAGTGCACTTGTTTTTTTTTTTTTTTTTAACATTTATTTATTTTTGAGAGACAGAGACTGAGCATGAGTGGGGAGGGGCAGAGAGAGAGGGAGATACAGAATCCAAAGCAAGCTCCAGGCTCTGAGCTGTCAGAACAGAGGCCGGTGCGGGGCTGGAACTCATGGACTGTGAGATCATGGCCTGAGCTGAGGTCAGACGCTTAACCGACTCAGCCACCCAGATGTCCCAAGAGTACACTTGTTATGACCACTAGGTGATTACAATAAAACTAGAGAAAGAAAAAAAAAATTGCTATACACACACACACACACACACACACACACACACACATACACACACATATATATTTGTGTATATGTGTGTGTGTGATATATATATATCTTTCTGAAATTCTGAAAATGACCTTCTAGAAACAGTTCAAGTTAAGACCTATGGTAGGGTAAGAAGTGGATGGACATGAGAGACAACGAGTTCAAATCTTGCCTCTGCCACTTCTCTAAAACTCCTGATCCTAAATTTGCTAAATGAGAACAAGAATTCCTACCTCTTAGGAGTGTTGTGAGTTTAAATAACTATGAAACAATTTTCTCTTATAGAGTCTTTTCATTATCTTCACCTCACATTTTCCAAAAGAATTTTTAAATGTTTTTATTTATATTTATTTTTGAGAGACAGAGAGAGATAGCAAGTATGAGTGGGGGAGGAACAGAGAGAGAGAGAGGGAGACACATAATCTAAAGCAGGCTCCAGACTCTGAGCTGTCACCACAGAGTCCATGCAGGGCTGGGACTTGTGAACTGTGAGATCATGACCTGAGCCAAAGTAGGACACTGACTAGGCACCCAGGTGCCCCTATCCTAATCAATAGGGGAACAAGGATTCACTTTACAAAATCTACCCTTAAATTATAATTTCACCTGGGACATGGAAATGCTTGTTATTTGATAAAGAAGCCAGAAGCAGAAATGTTCAAACTGCTTTTGAGTTATTGCCAATAGCAATTCAATAAAAAGGAAGACAGAGTATATCTGCATTTATAATTCAGGTCCATGAAAACTTATGCTTTAACATATAAATGTTCAGTTGATATGTAACTTTTAGGAACATATATTGACTAAAGTGAGGTAACTGTAAGGCAGGAATTTATATAAGCATGATTAACTTTCATGAGTCCTCTGAAAACTTTATTAGGATTTGCTAATTGGCCACTGTTTAAATTATGACACTTCTCATCAACTAATAATCAGTTAACATTCTTAATTCACTCTATACTGTTTGAGGCCTCAGAACATCTGGCTCTGAGATCTGCCATTATAAAATGCCTGAAAAGGTTTATGAGGCTTAGTTGTAAAGTTTTTTGGTAAAAGGAAGGAGTGGATTTCAATTTGAATGGCTTCATGAAAGAGGAAATACTGGGGATTATCATTCTTATTTTTATTAGTTAAATAAGTAAACAAATGGAATTGGTTATGTGGAAACCAGAATAAGAAATATCCCTAGAAATAAAATGCATGGCTCTGAGCAGCTTGTTCTTTATGTATCATTGGTTGAAGATGAAAACAAATAGTTCTGAAATGTCTTTTTTTTTTTTTTTTTTTTAGCACTCAGTTCATTGATGATTGTACTCATTTCATTGATGGATCAATTTGTAAAAATAAGGAGATTCTGCATTCTCATTTTTACTTCCTTTCTTCCTTCTTTCTCTAAATACTGTGCAATAAGGAAACAAAGGTATAATCGTATATATATTCAAATGAATAAGGTGGAGAGTCCTTTGACAATTGAATTTGAACACTAGATATTAGAATGTGCAAACCAAATGGTGGGGGAAAGGGAGAGAGGCTTTTGAATGCTGAACCATGAGAGACTCTTGAATGCTGACAAAAACTGAGGACTGATGGATGTGGGGGGTAGGGGAGATGGGCATGGAGGAGGACACTTGTGGGGATGAGCACTGAGTGTTATGTGGAAACTAATTTGACAATAAACTATTTGTAAAAAAAAATAATAAATATAGATAATTAAAAAAAAGAATGTGCAAACCAAGTTCGATGATAAATTTATAAGAATTGAAAAATATCCTTTCAAGGAAAAATAGGAAGGCATTTTAATGGGTGGAAGAGAGAAAAACAGCAGGGAACTAGCAAATAAAACAGAGTCCAAAACTTATCCTTTCTTAAATGATGAACTAAATTTCTAAAAAAAAAAAAAAAAAATCAGTCTTAGGCCTTGATGTTTAGTAAGGAAAAAAAAAATGTTCATTCATATGTCAATTTATTCATTCAGTAAAACCTTTTGATGCTGAATATATTATTAAATAAAACAAGCCCAGATTTATTTAAGGAGTTACATTTTTTCCTAGAGTCAAAATGATGGGTCCTTAGTAACAAGAGTCCTACATGTTAACGTTGCTAAAATATTAGAATGTACTTTTAAGTGAAAAAAAAAATTTAACCACGACAGTCAATTATGGGAATCAATAGCTTTCTGTACTTAGGGATCAAAAGAAAAAGTGAAAACATTCTTTCAGTTACTGTATTAGACTAAAATGGTAAGGGAAATCACTTTCCTTCGTCAAGTACATTTTGGATAAAAAATAAACACATACAAAAAATGTCCAGTACAAACTAGGCTTGAAATTAAAAAGAAGTAGAAGAAGGATAAAAACAATAGAAAAAGAAAAATAAGCAGGAGAGCAAGATCACCAGAGAAGAGTCAACTCAAAATCAGTGGAATTCAAAAGTAGTATATTTATGGATTCTTTTTATGGATTTAATCAGTGCATAACTTTCTGGTGTGTGTGTGTGTGTGTGTGTGTGTGTGTGTGTGTGTGTGTGTTTGACAGCTATTTTATTGAAGTTGGAAGGAAAGTTTCAGCTTTAGGCACTATGCAAATCGGGGCTTTGGAATTGAGCTTCCTTTCTAAAACAGTCATGAGTGATCAGGTTATATGTGAAATAAAGACAAGAAAGCTTCACTTCCATTCAGGCAGGCAGCAAGGAAGCTTGCCAGGTGTGGAAGTCAAGGGTGGAAAGAACTGAGAAAAGCTGCCTCTGAGGGAGAAGAATCCCAGGAGCTCTGAGCAGGATTGGATCCAGATTCTTGGTGGTTGCAGGTGGTTGCATGAGGATATCCAAGTTGGAACACTTGACACTTGTGGGTCCCAAAGCAGAAATAATCCTGAAAGCTTGCTCCACAGATACTGTCATACTCTAAGACATGTCAGAGTCCCATAAGAATAACTCCTGATAAAGATAGATTTATGGTAAAATGACAAACCTCATGAGAAAACAAACGACCATTAGAAGAGCCATCAGATATAATAGATGGGATATTGTAGAGCACATTCAAGAAATTTTAAAGTATATCAAAGAGATAAAAACACAAATAGAAATGGGAAGGATAGACTAAATTATTTGAGGAAAAAGATAGTGGCTAACCACCTAGAGGCTTAAAGAAAATTTCAATGTGAAGGTTAAAATGCAAGACGAGATACATCTGAAGAGCTAATGAATTAGTAGTGTCCAGATCTACAAAAGCACTCAGAGTGCAGTATAAATAATTTAAGATAGAAAATATAAAACAGAAGTTTGGGGTATGGGCAATGGAAAAAGAAGAACCAAGAAGAACTGTAATGGAAATTTAGGAGGAGAAGACAGAGTAGGAGAGAACTTCATATGAAGTTAAAATAGAGAAAGAATTGTCAAAATTTTGAGAAAAAATATTAATTCCTGAACAGGATTAGTAAAAACAAATTCACTTCTAGAAACATCAGAGTGAAATTGTAGTACACAAAAGACCAATTCAGATTTTTAAAAGGTTTCTATTGGGAGGATACACACACACACACACACACACACACACACACACACACACGCATAATATATATAACAGTGCTCGTAATATATATCATATATATGTATATATAAACTCTTATCTGTGTCTATTTCTTTTTTAAAAATTTTAAATGCTTATTTAGTTTTGAGAAGAGACAGAGAATGAATGAGAGAAGGGCAGAGAGAGAGGGAGACACAGAATCTGAAATAGGTGCCAGGCTCGGAGCTGTCAGCACAGAGCCTGATGTGGGGCTCAAACTCATGAACCGTGAGATCATGACCTGAGCTGAAGTTGGACACCTAATCAACTGAGCCACACAGGTGCCCCTGTGTCTATTTCTATTACAAGACAATGGAATGATATCTCTAAAAATCTGAAAATAAAACACATATCCCCCCATTTTTATATTGATACAAATGATTATACAGAGCAAGGAGAGAATAAAGACTTTTATAGAGAAACAAAGATGAAGAGTTTACAACTACGTATTTTCCAAAGAATAGCTATTTAAATGTATGTTCAACCTGGGGTTCCTGGATGGCTCAGTTGGTTGAGCATCTGACTCTTGATACCGGCTCAGGTCATGATCCTAAGGTTGTGGGAATGAGACCCATGTAAGACTCTGGAGCCTGCTTAAGATTCTCTCTCTCTCTCTCTCTCTCTCTCTCCCTCTGTCCCTTTCTCCCATTCATGCACTTGCTCTCTCTCTAAATTAAAAACTAGAAGCTAAAAAAAAAAATAAAAAAAGATATGTTCTACCAAAAGAAAACTGAACTCAGAGATATGAATGGGATGCAAAAAAAATGCTGGTAAATAAATTGGTATTATCAAGGTTAAATACATATTAGCATGTTTAAAAAAGATAATTGAGGGAAAAATTAAAGAGAATTCAGAACACCAAACTGCAATAGATTGAGAAATGACATAAGAGAGATTTAAGTGAAGCATCTTTATTTCTATTGTGATTTCAGTGTGGACAGATCAATGAATAAATTTGTTGAATCTCTATTTATAATAGTTAAATTTTTCATTAAGGAATAGGTTAAATGTTTTGTTTGTTTGTTTATTTATTTATTTATTTTGAGAGGGAGAAAGAGAGAAAGACCGGGCACACAGGCAGGGGAGGGGCAGAGAGAGAGAGATAATCCCAAGCAGGGTCTGCGCTGTCAGCACAAAACCCAATGCAGACTTCAAACTCAGGAACTGTGAGATCATGACCTAAGCTAAAACTAAGAGTGGACCCTTAACCAACTGAGTCACCCAGGTGGCCCCCCAAATTGTATTTTTACATAATTAATACTGTGCAGTCATTAAAATGAACAAAATAAGTGAGTACTGATATGGTTTATTTCAAAACCTAATGATGAATGAAAACAGCAAAGAGATACTGTGTGACAGCTCTATATACTTTTAAAACAACACCAAACTATTCTGTATATTATGTATTCTATTTATTATAATGGATATATTGTGCATTTTTATATACACATTAACAAGAGAAATATACTAACTAAATTCATGATTCTCTTCTCTGGAGAGGAGGGAGGGAATAGGTTTCAGAATTGACTCTGCTGTTATCTGCAATGCACTATCTTTTTCATGTAAAGACAAATACCTGAGTATGAGAAAGGGAGATTAAACCATATAATTAATTTAGCCTGACCTTTGTCTTTGATAAAAATGTAGTCATTGTTTAACTTTTGATTGAATTCTGAGGCTTGGCTTTGGAGTACTTACTGATACTTTTCTGTTGTTGTTCTTTTGGTTTTGTTTGTTTGGGAGAAAAAAAAAATGTAAGCAGCTTATCTAACTTGGATAGCTTGCTCCCAGAATCACCCCAAAGGAGTAACAGCACAGTGGGAAAAGGTAGAATATTCTAGATGAAGTTGATAACTTAGAGAGTTAAACCTCTGCATTTAAAGGGACCTAAATAAGATTTGATACTACACAGTGTTTACTCAGTGTGTACTAAGATTTCCAAATTTATGCTTGAAGGTAAAAATGTGATAGAAAATCATATGCAACTTGGGAAACTAATGTATTCCAAGATGCAGCATTGCTTCAAACAAATGGTGTATTTTATTAAATTTCCTCTTTAGAAGAAAATAGAGAAACTACCTAAAAGTAAATGTAATTTCATTCTTGTTGAAATTATAGACAAACTATATCTTTGAATTTATTGGTACCATAAACTTTGTTTTTATCAAGTAAACTTTGAGCACTCAAAGATTTATATATGCGTTTAGTAGTTGAAGGATAATTTATTTACACTATGTAGTATCAGAATATTAGATTTTTTTCTCTGTATTTCTTAGGTAATTTGTGCTTAATAAACAAACTAAATGAGAAGTTTACTGTGATATATGTTTAACACATGCACTTGGTCAACTAGCTATCAGAAGGAATACTTTATGTATATGTCCTGCTATTTCAGAGGATTTTGAAGAATTCACATTTGACGATCTTTTTTGGGAAAAGTGTTTCCATTATCAAATTTCATCACAATGACATCAAGTGGCTTATCATCAGTATGAGTCTGTGTAGTTAGACCTTTAATTAGGTACTGTTAAAACTGATAAGAGCCTAGGGTCACCTGGGTGACGCAGTTGGTTCAACATCAGACTTTGGCTCAGGTCATATCTCACAGTTTTTGGGTTCGAGCCCTGTGTTGGGCTTTTTGCTGACAGCTCAGAGCCTGGAGCCTGCTTCAGATTCTGTGTCTCCCTCTCTCTCTGACCCTCCCCTTCTCTCTCTCTCTCGAAAATAAATAAACATTAAAAAAAAAAAAAACTGAGGAGAGCCTGAATATAAAGATTCCATAATAAAGACTATTTTAATCAATTCTCATCATCATCAAAAATCTACCAAAGGAAGACCAACTAATAAACAGATGGCAAAATATGAGAAAGATTATGCATTCAAGGAAATAAGCAAGCAGATACAACTCTGGACCACAATCTAATAAACTGTGTTCCAAATTATGAATATTTGGGGCAAAAATAAACAGAAGTCCAAATGCTGAAACAAACTTCAGGCCCAAAGCGACTGTGCCTAAAAAGTGATGGTGTGTAGCCTGAAACTTATTTCCAGAATACCATTACTTCCACTCCCTGGGGACTCTGCAGGACTTGTTTATCCTGTCTGGAAGGCTGTTTGCCCAGACCATGTAGGGTTGGCATCTTTTCTTTATTTTTCAACCTAGACATTACCTCCTATAAGAGACCCCCCCTTACCATCCTTGATTCAGTAGGATGCCATCCAACCTCCATCATTCTGTAACCCCAAATCCTATTTTCTTCTTCTAGGTATTTGCCATTTCTAAAAGTATCTTCCATATTTATTTGAGAATTTCTTTCTTGTTTTCTACCAGGATTTAAGTCTGAAGCTGTTAGGAACTTCAGTATCCCCCAATCGTATGATTGCCTTACATATAGACAACCAATTAAATGATTTTGAATAAACAAATGAAGTCATGATTAGAAACACATAGATTAAAGCAGTAATCATCAGACCGCAACATAGAGAAGCTGAGGTTAAAGAGTTCTATCACATTGACTTCTGCCAGACATAAACTGAGGGAAGAGTTGTTTCAAAAGGGAAAGAACTGAGGAGAAAACTCTTGAGCAAACAACTGAGAAAAAGATTTAAATTATTACCGTTCTCTCCAGTATCCTTCAGTCCATATTCTTAACAAAATAGTTTAGTTAATTCAAAACCAAATAATAATAAAAGAAGAACCAGCACTTATCTAATACACTAATACACTACATAAATACACAGATAGGTGAAGGAAAATAGGGCAAACACCATTAACAATATGTGGAACAAACATCATAAGAGAAAGCATTCAAAAAAATCAGGAAATAATTCAAGTAAATGGTTTCCCATATTCCCAATGAAACTGTAGTCAACATGAGAATTTAAAGAAGAGATTCATGGCTGCATTTTTGTACACCGATAATGAAGCAACAGAAAGAGAATCAAGAAACTGATCCCATTCACAGTGGCACAGAAAAACCATAAAATACCTAGGAATAAACCTAAGCAAAGATATAAAAGATCTGAATGATGAAAACTATAGAAAACTTATGAAGGAACTTGAAGAAGACACAAATAAATGGAAAAACATTCCATGCTCATGGAATAAATATTGTTAAAATGTCATTACTACCCAAAGCAATTTACACATTCAATGCAATCCCAATCAAAATTGCACCAGCAAACTTCTCAAAACTAGAACAAACTATCCTAAAATTTGTATGGGACCACAAAAGATTCCGAATAGCCAAAGTAATATTGAAGAAAAAAACCAAAATGGGAGGCATCACCATCCCAAACTTTAGCCTCTATTACAAAGCTGTAATCATCAAGACAGTATGGTACTGGCACCAAAAAAAAAAAAAAAAAAAAAAAAAAAAAAGACACATAGACCAATAGAATAGAATAGAGAACTCAGAATTGGACCCACAAATGTATGGCCAATTAATCTTTGACAAAGCAGGAACGAGTATCCAATGGAAAAAAGACAGCCTCTTTAACGGATGGTGCTCAGAGAACTGGACAACAACATGCTGAAGAATGAAACTAGACCATTTTTTTACACCATACACAAAAATAAACTGAAAATGGATAAAGGACCTGAACGTGAAACAGGAAACCATCTAAACCCTAGATAAGAAAGCAGGAAACAACCTTCTCGGCCTCAAATGCAGCAATTTCTTACTTGACACATCCCCAAAGGCAAGGGATCCAAGAACAAAAATGAACTGTTGGGACCTCATCAAGATAAAAAAGCTTCTGCACAGCAAAGGAATCAATCAATAAAACTAATAGGCAACTGACAGAATGGGAAAAGTTAGTTGAAAGTGACATATTGGATAAAGGGCTAGTATCCAAAATCTATAAAGAACTCACCAAATTCCACACCTGAGAAACAAATAATCCAGTGAAGAAATGGGCAGAAGACATGAACAGACACTTCTCCAAAGAGGACATCCAGGTGGCCCACAGACACATGAAATGATGCTCAGCATTCCTCATCATCAGGGAAATACAGATAAAAACCACACTGAGATACCACCTCACACTGGTCAGTGACTAAAATGAACACATCAGGAGACTATAGAAGCTGGTGAGGATGTGGAGAAACGGGCACCCTCCTACACTGTTGGTAGGAATGTAAACTGGTGCAGCCCCTCTGGAAAACAGTGTGGAGGTTCCTCAAAAAATTAACAATAGAATTCCATGACCCAGCAATAGCACTGCTAGGAATTTACCCAAGGGATACAGGAGTGATGATTCATAGGGACACATGTACCCCAATGTTCATAGCAACACTCTCAACAATAGCCAAATCATGGTTAGAGCCTAAATGTCCATCAACTGACAAATGGTTCAAGGAAATGTGGTTTATCTATATAATGGAATACTACATGGCAATGAGAAAGAATGAAATCTGGCCATTTGTAGCAATGTGGATGGAACTTGAGGGTGTTATGCTGAGTGAAACAGTTAGGCAGAGAAGGACAGATACCATATGTTTTCACTTGTAAGTGGAACCAGAGAAACTTAACAGAGGACCATGGGGGAGAAGAAGGGGAAAGATAGTTGGAGAGAGGGAGGGAGGCAAATCATAAGAGACTCTTGAATACTGAGAAGAAACTGAGGGCTGATGGGGGTGGGGGAGAGGGGAAGGCGGGTGATGGGCATGGAGGAGGGCACTTGTTGGGATGAGCACTGGGTGTTACGTGAAAACCAACTTGACAATAAAATATGAAAGAAAAAAAGAAAAGATTAAAAGAGACATTAGATTGTGTGAGGAAAGAATGGAAATCAAAGAAATGAAAAGAGACAGTTAAATACATTAGTAAAAAGTCAAATCAAAAACAATAACAACAACTACAAGAAAAGAAAAATTAGGATGAAATGACTCTTAGGGATGTGGTGGACAGGCTTGAGGACAAAGCACAAGTAGAAAAAAAGAAATATATACAGTAGATTTAGAGAGAAAAGTAGATATGAGAGAGTAAAATGATATTTCATATAGACTTAACTATAGTTTCTTGAAGAACAGAAATGGGACAGAAAACATAATTCATATCTACAATACTTGCACATATTCCTTTCAAATGAAAGACTGCATTCTTAAACGTGGAAAAACTTTAAATAAAACAAAACAAAAACAAACTAAACTAATTGGCAATGTATTATAGCTCTACAAATGACAAATCAGAATAAAGTATCCAGGAATGGAAAAGCAATGTTTTATACTTCATTGATGATGAAGTATAAATGTTAAAAATAATAAGATCACATTCAGAGATCATGAAAAATGGGAAATGGAGGAAGTTTAAATGTATACATTTGCTAATTTTAAAGTCAGACAATCAATAGATACTGTAGTTTAAAACAAAATATGACTTCAAACTCCTAATGGTTTTCATAATTATGTTTCTGTTTTAGAAAGACCTTTGGGAATTTATTATCTTGTATGGAAAAGAATCATTTATCGGAAATTCAGAAATTGAATTAAATTTCATTTTTATATATTTTAACTTTAAAATTCAAGAAAATTATATTTAATATTTTTCTATAAGGTGGCACTTGTGACATAAACAATTTTTTTACATTTTAAATGTTTCTATCACTTATTACACACACAGACACACATACACACACACACAACTCAAGAGATGTAAAGAATTATAACAACAATGGCTTGATGAATGATACTTTTGTTTTATTTTCTTCTTTGATACCTTTGGTATATCTGTTTTATAAAGCAAGTCAATACTTTTACAAAAAGTTTTAAATTAATAAAATTTCACTTTTAAATAATGTTCCTATAAGCAGTCATTTTTCATAATGAGGCCAATAATACCAAGGCAGACTGGAATATCTCTTAAATTTTTGGTGAAATTATCTCTACTGTAAAAAGCATGCTATGGTTGCATGATAAATACACTTGTGATGTTATTACATATGTGGTAGTGTTGTTGAGCTGTATCCTATCTAGTTTTTATCATGATTAATTGTTATACCCATTGATGTAAAAAATACTGTCTAGAAGACCAAATTAATTTAAAATAAATATGTTCAAGAATCTAATTGAATTTGAAAAAAAAATCTAAAACATTTACTTGGAATAATCAATAACCAGTTGGGTGTATAAAGCTAATGGGATAAAAGACAGATGACTTTGCACTTTTTCCTTGTGTTCTGAGATTGATACTCCCTGAAATATGACTAAGTAACTTTTAAAAGCTTTTAAAACCATTAATGTGCTTTACTATCTTATATTTTTTTCCAATGCAGAAAGTTTATTATTTATTTATTTATTTATTTATTTATTTATTTATTGTAGATAGCAGATATGGGTTTATTACGAAATAAATGTTCCCTTTCTGCACTATTTTCTTTATTTTTAATTGAGTTAAGAAAACTTAACATGAGTCTATCCTCTTAACTTTTTAAGGAAAGACTACAATATTTTTAGCTATAGATATATTATGTAAGCAGATCTCTAGTGACATTTTTATTACTAAAAGCACATTCATCACTCACTGAAAATCTTCAAAAACATTCATTCTCTGAAGATAAAATTGATGTCTGTTACAGGATTATGGTCCAAACTCAGAGCACTGCATAAGCTCCTTACAATTTTCCTTTCGCCTCTGTGTTCCATTCATTATTTCTTCATATGAAGCCTCGCCTCCCAACAGGTTTGTTCATTTGTTGAACTGACATTCACTGGACACCTACTCTGTGCCAGGCACTGTTGTATGTTTGGGAAAAATAAAGAGATGAGCAAGATTTAGTCCCTGTCCTTGAGAATGTCACAGTCTAGTGGGAAAGGCAAACATGAAGTTCATCATAATTATAATGTGCTAAATAATAAAATAAAAATATTAATAGGGTGCTGTGGGAGATGTGGTAGCAATTGATTCTGTCTAGAGGTGGTGAGAAGAGGACATGACTAGAAATAAAATGGAAAGCTCTATAAATTTAGGGTAATAGGGATAATATTTTCGGATCTTCAGTTACAGCTAAGACGTTTTAGCCACCTTCACTCTGTCTGATAGGTAAGTGGACAAAATGAATATTAGCTTGGAATGAAGTGAAAGGAAGTTGAAAGCCTGCTCCTATCACCTTCCAGAGAGCAATAAGCAAAATAAGAGAGCAAGAAGATCAGGTGCCAGTTCAATCCACTGTAGGTTCAAAACTGATTTACAGGTCAGGGGGCTATAAAACATGCAGAAGATGTTTCATGGGCTACTTTGAAGGCATAGTCCTCAGCCTTCTGACCCTGGTAGAAGCCCAATATTTGGCTTGGGGCCACTCCCAACATTTTGTCAGGGCTGTAGAGAATCTTTGGAAGCAAGAGGTGGCAAGACAGACAGCCCTGAGAGAGATACCTAGGGTCATCATACCCTGTATAGAATGTGGAGGAATCCATAAGTTGCTAAGGCCCCTGTAAGAGGGAATGGAGGGTCTAAGAGTACCTGTGAATGGACAGAACACTGAGCACAGAGCTCAGACTCTACAACAGGCTGGGGCTATGTAGGAAAGATCTGATCACCCACATAAGGTAAAGTAGTTGAGGTCTTCTTTGGGTTGTAGTGCCTAAATCTATGAATTTACTGCATACATAATTGTGGGGCCTGGTAAAAAAAAAATAGGCTGTGTTAAAGTTATTGAACTTTCTTCGATTAAAAACGAGATGTTTTGAAAGATTTTAATTGAGGACCTAGTAAATTTTTATTTTAGAAATATCCATCTGTTGAGACAGTAGGGATAAATAGTAAAGGCAGAATGGCTAGGGGAAAGACTAAAACCGGTAGAATAAGGTAGGAGAAACCTGTAGAGATAATCCATATGAAATAAGGCCTTTAACTAGGGCAGTTAGATAATGGGAAGAAGGTGATAGAATTTTTTACTAATGAGACATCCCAAGGAAGTACATTTGTGAAAGGTGTTTATAAGAATGGGAAAGCTCTAAAAATGGTCTGAGGTTTCTACTTTGGGCGCTGGGATATATAGGGTTATAATTAATTTTTGTTAGAAATTAAAGAGGATAGGTGAAGATTGGTAGAAGAAAAATGTATTCTGTTTGAAGCATATTATGTTTAAGGTACCCATGAGGTCTTTAATTAGAAATGAATGAATGAATGAATGAATGAACAAATGACTTAAATTGATATTTGGAGAACACACACTATGTATGAAATACTTGCTCAGCACTTCTTACATAACAGTTAGAAAAACATACAAGTTTCATCTATGTACAAATTGATGAGCACAAATCATTGGAATTTAAGTTCTAATGGTGAAGACAAATATTAATCAAGTAATCACAGGTAAAAGCCTAAATTACAAACTGTGATAGGAATTATGAGAGAAAATTATAGGAAGACACCAGGAAGAACTTGTCTAGTCCAATTCACTATAATGTATACAATCATTAACCTTAGTTCAAAAGGACATATGGGTCTAAATGAGGTGTGTGTGTGTGTGTGTGCGCGTGCGCGTGCGCATGTGCATATGTGTTGGTATGGAAAGCAAGCTCTCTAAGGAGATGGAATAATAGCAACGGGTCTGAGGCCGGAAGGGCAATTTAGCAGTTTGTTTGAAAAACTAAAAGCAGCTTCTGTTTGGTTGAGTGCAGGGAAAAGTGAAGATATTCATGCAAGTTTAGTTGGAGAGATACCCCTTCAGATAATGGCAGGAGAGCTTATATCAGTTTCTCACATAGACAACTATTGTAAACTCTGGAGAAAGAAATCCCACATAATAACTTGAAGGGATTACAAAGAACCAAAGAGACACAGAAACTGGAGCAGAGTTAACCTTTGAATCAAGAGAACTGCACTGAGTAAAATTTTCACTTGAAAGCCCTCCCCAGGATGAATGGTGTTTTGGAAGCTACAGTTGAGGCAAAATAACACAGTCATTCTTTAGTGTCAAAGGACAAATATCAAGATGGCCAGAGTGACTGGATAGTGAGGAGGGAAAGGAGATATAAATTAAGGAAGACAAATATTTATAGAAATAGTGTTCACAAATTTTCCAAATTTGATGAAATAATAAATCCTTGGAGCAAGTATAACTAAGTATAATTTAAGCAGAAAAAAAGTACAAAACAAAACAAAACGAAACGAAAAACAACCCTACACCCAGGTACATCAATAAGCAAATTGATGAGCACCAAAGAGAAAGAAAAAATTCTCAGAATCAGCCAGAGAAAACAATATATTACATATAGAGGAAGAGTAATAGAAGTGATGAATGGTTTCTCTTGAGAAAGAATGAGGCAGGGGACACCAGAATGACAATTTTAAAAAGATGAAAGAAAATAAAAAACCTGTCAACCCAGAGTTCCGTATCTAGCAAAAATGTCTTCTGAAATTGAAGGTGAAATGCAAACATTAGGAGAAAAATAAACCAGACATTTTGTTGCCAGCAGACTGCATTCTAAGAAATGTTAAAGAAAGTTCAGACTAAAGTAAAATGACTCCAGATAGAAACTTGGATTCTACAGAAAGAAATGAAAAGGACTGGAAATGTTAAGGTACGATAACCTATGCAAAAATCCATTTATTTGTATTTTTTCTGGTTCTAATTTTTCTAAAAATATGTGACCATTTAACCCAAAAATTCTAGCACTATGTTATGGGGTTTATAATATATGTGGACATAATGTATATAACTATAATAGCATAAAGGATGGTGGGTTGCTAAATGGATATATTGTTGTAATATGAAATGATAAAATGTGATATAATGCAAAAACTTTAAAAGGATTGTAAGAAGTTAAGGTGCATATTTTAATTTCTAGGCCAACTCCTCTCCCAAATATTCTCAATACCCAGGATTCAATGCAATGCAGTTTTCAACAAACTTGTCTTACTATTTATAAATTGACAATGTAATACTAAAATGTACATGGAAAAACAAAATGACTGAGAAGTCTACAGTCTTTTTAAACAACAATGTTAGATTTACACTGATTTTAAGAAATCCTATAGCTACGATGTTAAAAATAGTGTGGTATTGGCATAGAGACAGAAAAATATAATAAGAGGAGAAGATAGAATGTTCTGAAACAGATCTATACTTATATGGCCATTGATTTTTATAAAGTTGGCAAAGTAATTCTGAAAAAGGTGGAAAGAAAACTATTTCCAATAAATGATATTAGAACAAGTGGATATCTATATGAATACAGAAAAATTAATTCAATGTAGATCATAGACCAAGTATAAAATCCCAAATTATAAATCTTTCAGAAAATATAGGAAAATATCTTTGCTCCCTGAGGGTAAACAAAGACTTCTTAGGACATGGAAAGAAATTATGATATGATAAATTATACTTCATAAAAATTAAAACATTCGTTCATTAAAAAACACCATTAAGAAAATGAATATCCAATGGACTGAGACAATTCTGAACAATTGTATACCAACAAAATTGACAACCAAAAATGAATAAATTTCTAGTAACATACAATGTAACAAGACTGAATTATGAAGAAATAGAAAATCTGGAAAGACCAATGACTACTAGGGAGATTGAATAAGTAATCAACAGAGAAAAGCCGAAGACCAGATGGTTTCTTAGGGGAATTTCACCAAACATTTAAATAATAAATGTCAGTTCTTCTCAAAATCTTCCAAAATATTGAAGAGGAAGGAATAGTCTCAAACTCATTTTATGAGGCCAGCATTACCCTGATGCCAAAACCAGAAAAAAGACAATACAAGAAAATTTGAGGCCAGTATTCCTAATGAACATACATATAAAAATTTTCAACAATAACAAACCAAATTCAGTGACACATTAAAAGGGTCATTTGCTATGATCAAGTGGGAATCACCCCTGGAATGTAAGGATGGTTCATCATATGCAAGTCCATAATAAAAATGCAATAAAAAGCATTTGACAAAATTCAACATCCTTTCATAATAAAAACTCAATAAATTTGGCAAAGAAGGAATTCACCTCAACATAATAATGATTATATGTGACAAAGCCACAGCTAACGTCATGTTCAACAATGAAATGGTGAAAGCCTTTCCTCTAATAGCAGAAACATGACAATGTCACCCACTCTCACCACTACTACTCATCATACTAATGTAAGTCTTGGTCAGACCAATCAGGCAAAAAGAGGAAATAAAAGGAAATTTTCCAAAGTGGAAAAGAAGAAGTAAAATTGTCTTCTTTTGAGATTAGATTAGACCTTAACAATAAGATTAGATGACCTAAACTTATATATAAAATCCCTGAAGACTGCACCAAGAAACTGTTAGAACTGGGGCACCTGAGTGGCTCAGTTGGTTGAGTGTCTGACTTCAGCTTAGGTCATGGTCTCATGGTTTATGAGTACAAATCCCATGTCAATCTCTCTGTGGTCAGTGAGGAGCCCACTTTGAATCCTCTGTCCCCCTCTCTTTGCTCCTCCCCTGCTTGCACTCTGTCTCTAAAAAAAAAAAAAAAGAACATTAAAAAAAAGAAACTGTTAGAACTAATTAATTAACAGTAAAGTTGTATGATACAAAATCAACATAAAAAAATCAGTTGCATTTATATACACTGACAACAAACTATCTGAAAATGAAATCGGAAAAAAAAATCATTTACATTAGCATCAAAAGCAATAAAATAATTAGGAATAAATTTAATGAAGGTGGCAAAAGATCTATACACTGAAAATTATAAGACATGGATGAAATAAGTTGAAGAAGACACAAGTAAAACGAAAGATAGTCCATTTTTGTAAATTGGAAGAATTAAAATCCTTATAATGTCTAACACCCCCACCAAAAGCTATGTTTGGATTCAAAGCAGTGCTTATCAAAATTCCAGTGAATTATTTTTTACATAATTAGAAAAAAAATACAAGTAAAATTTGTATAGAACCCCAAAAGACCCTGAAATGCTAAAATAATCTTGAGAACGAAGGTAAAAGTTGGAGTCTATGCATTTCCTGATTTCAAACTATATTAACAAAGCTATAGTAATCAAAAGAGTATAGTACTGGCATAAGATCAGGCACACAAAGCAATAGAACAGAATTGAAAGCCCAGAAATAAATCCATGAGTTTATGGTCAAATAATTTCCCACAAAGAAGCCAAGAATGCACAATGTAGAAAGGATAGTCTTTTCAGCCAATAGCTCTGGGAAAAGTGGATATTCACATATAAAAGAATTAAACTGAACCTCTACCTCACATTTACTTATGAAAATTAACTGAAGATGGATTAAATACCTAAATGTAAGAACAGAAATAATGAAATTCCTAGCAGATAAAAAACATAGGAGAAAGCTCTTTGATAATTGGTTTTTTGCAATGACATTTTGGATATGACACCAAGAGTACAATCAATAAAAGTAAACAAAGCAAAACAAGTGAGAACACATCAAAGTAACAAAATTCTGCACAGCAAAAGTAACAATCCACAAAACAAGGGGTAACCTATGAAATGGAAGAAGATATTTGCAAACTCTATATCTGATAAGATATTAATATCCTCAAATACATAAGTGACTGAAAAAACTCAATAGCCAACCCCAAATAATCCAGTTAAAAATGCAAAGGACATGAGCAGACTTTTTTTCCCCCAAGGAAAATATACAAATAACCAACAGGAACATTAAAAGTGCTCAACATCACTCATCATCAGGGAAATACACACCAAAACCACAGTGAGCTATCACCTCACACCTATTATAATGATTATTATAAAAAAGACAAGATATAAAAAGTTCTGGCAAGGTTATGAAAAGAACCCTTGCACGCTGTTGGGAATATAAATTGGTGCAGCCACTGTGGAAAACAGTATGGAGGTTCTTCAAAAAATTAAAAACAAAGCTACCCTACGTTCCAACAGCCACACTGCTGGGTATAGAGTATTTACCCTTATGCACTTTTTGGTTTTTCATTGTTTTGGTTACCCAGGTCCAACACAATCCAGAAACAGATGATTCTCCTTTATCTTTTACTGTGCCTAAGTTATAAATTAAACTTTGTAATGACATGCATATGTAGGAGGAAAGACATAACATATGTAGAGTTTGCTACCATCCATGGTTTCAGGCATCCACTGGAGGTCTTGGGATGTGTCTCCTGCAGATAAGGGTAGACTAATAAAACAAAATCATACATGCATAAATATATACAGTGGAATATTATTCAGCCCTGAGAAAGAAGGAAATTCTGCTATTTGTGACAACATGGATAAAACTTGAGGGCATTATGCTAAGTGAAATAAGTTAGTCAGAAAGACAAACACTGCATGATTTATATGTGTATACTATATTCCACTGTATGACATATGTGGAATCTAATAAAAATGAATTTCTAGAAACAGAGTAGATTGGTGGTTGCCAGGGGCACCTGCACTTTTTTATTTACCACCCCAATTGAACAAGAGAGATACAAGAGGTACCCAGTGGCTTCCCTGTATGGCACACTTATTCCTCCCTAAGCCCATTGCATAATAGCAGCCCTGTCACCTCCTAATGATCAAGGTCAGTAACTTCTGCCATGGTGTTAACTCTTTCCTTACTTGCTGGCCTCAGACACGAAGAGTTTAATGGACCCAGAGTGCAACACTAGGTTATTGATCAATGGGACTCTCATTATACCCTTTAGCAGAAATATGCCTCTTTTGGGGACAAAGACATCTAATTCTGCAAAACTCAAAGCTATTGCAGGGCCAGGAAGCAAAATTCCCCTGATGTTTATCACTTGGTTCCTAGACTCATGCATTCTTCCTACCAAAGGTACAGTATATATAAATGTCTTTGACTCAGTGTGTATACTGCATACAGATAAATCATCCTGTATCTTCACAGAATGTTCAGGGAGCTGTTTCAAATGTCTCTCAGGCCAGTAGCTTCTTGATAGTACAGTATGTAAACACTCAGTATACCCCTGGTCTTACACCCATTCCTATACTTCATTTTTGTAGAGTGAGTCTCCTAGTCTGATGTGAGGTCACATGGCATCCCATGCTGATGGATCAAACATCCTGTGAGCCCTCAGATAGTGGTAGTTCATGGTTTATAAGACTGGAAAAGTAGAAAAATAGAGATGATTATAATAGAAGAATAAATAGTGTATGAGTTATAGATGATCCTTTCAAAGAATTAAGATAAATCTACATGTATTGTGATAATGGTGTTACTCAGACATTCTGTTAAGTAAAAAACAGCAAGTTTCAGAATAGTCTATACTTTAGAATACCCTTGGTGTTACAAATTTGTGTGTGTGCATGTGTGTGCATGAAAAATTCTAAGATACACACCACCAAACTATTAACAGTGTTGTTTGATGGGGAAGGAAATGGAGTTGAGTTTAGAGTTTGACAGAGCTAGGGGGCAGCTGGAGACACAATGTGGGATTTTAATTTTGTACTCTGTAGATTACTGAATTGTGAAAATATATTCAAGTATTTCTTGTGTAAAAAAAATGCAGCCTTTAAAGTTGAAAATACATTAATGTACTAGGGAATGCTAATTAAAGGATTAAAGGCCTGGAGGGGCCTGGGGTTTCCAGCATTCGCTTAATAGCCTCTTTCCAAAGACCATTTTTAGCACTAATTATCTCTCCCTGTTTCTCACCATCTAATCCTATGCTTCTTTAAATTGTTATTTTGCTTTCAATTTTTTTTATGTGTCTTGATTTCCATAGTATTAAAAGCTCTTTGAGTTCAGGACCATGGTGCTTTTCATATAATTTACCCTCCCCTTTCCCTCATACACTTTCACCTTTTTTTAGGGCTCACAAAGCCATGCATGTGGGAGACATTAAATATTCATTAAACAAAAAAATTATGTTTAAAGAATTCCATGTGGGGCAGTCTCTACATTGCCCTTTAATCTTTTTCTTTAGTGTATGATTTCATACTTTAAAATTCATTCAGCACACATTACCTCATTTGATCTCATATTAACAAAGTTCTAGACAGTATAGGTGCTATTTTGCTGTTTTCTAGTTTTCAGAAGAAAATGAAGCTAAAAGTCACTTGAACAAGTATCAGCACCAAGAACGAAGCTGAGTCTTCGTCTAATAATCTTGTCACTATAGTACGTATTTACAGGGACATATTTTACACTGATCAGTCTGCTTGAAATTCAAAATAAGTTAGAAGTAATTAAAGTAATTACCTCATTTTCTGGAAAAAAACCCTCACCATATTCATAAATTTGAACACATTTTAACAATTGCTGAGAACAGACAAGTGGCATTGTGAAATATATAAAGTTTTGCCCCATAGATGAACAGAGAGAAAGAGGCTGGAATTGTATAATCTCTCACTATTGCAAAGGCAGAACCCTATCCATTAAAAGTGATGCACATGGCGCACCTGAGTAGTTCAGTTGGTTAGGCTTTTGACTTCGGCTCAGGTCATGATCTCATGGTTCATGGGTTTGAGCTCCACGTTGGGCTCTGTGCTGACGGCTCGGAGCCTGGAGGCTGCTTCAGATTCTCTGTCTCCCTCTCTCTCTGCCCTTCCTCTCTCATGCTCTGCCTCTGTCTCTCAAAAATAAACATCTAAAAATTTTTTTAAAAAGTGATGCATATGTAGAATTAAGAGACTGTGCAAGAGTTCTTTTTTCACACACAAGTCAGCAATCTTGGGTTATTTATCTGCCGCATTCCTTCTAATTCTTTATCAAGCATCATGGACACAGAGTTTAGAGGTGTTGCTGCATTTGTGTCTGCAGGTGCCTCAGGACACCTCTCCCCTGGAATCCCTTCTGATCTCTTTACCCAACTCAAGGGTTTAAACTCTCCTCTGGACTTGGAGTTTTATTCTTACTGTAACATAACTTTTTTTTCCTAATTGAGCTAGAGAGTTTGGCTTTGTTGCAGGTGGAGAGATGAGAATGCACATAATTGGACAGGAATAAAGATCAATCATTTACAAACATTCAACACATTGACTTGGATAAGTATTATCACCTCCAAGTCAATCTCCAGTAAATTATATGCTAAACATATTCTTGTCTCTTTTTTTCTGCTTCAAGTTACTTCAAAGTAAAGCTGTTTCTATGTCATGCCCCAGGGAGGAGATGTGGTAGAAAAAGAATTCTCCTATATTTGTATCCTCTATTCAATTTGATTATGTCCCCCATTCTTATAGTTAACACTAAAAAATGTACAGTACAGTATTATAAAAGTATTCAAATTTATAGATCAAAAGTGCTTGGTAATATTTAAGTTTATAATATCCTTCTATTTTGGGAAGTGTTGTTCAAATATGAATGCTTCCCATTAATTATACAATCGATTCAATATTTTGTCTTAGTCTATAATAGAACAGATAGTTAAATAGCCTAAAATAAATTAGTAATTATTTTTGTGGTTTTGAACTTGAAGAACTCACATAAAGCCCTCACATATCTGGGTTTGGATAAGTACTACCTAGTGCTTTGCCAGTGGGTACCTGAAGTTCTAGCTGGTGAGGAAGATAGGAATTATTGCATCAATGCATAGTAGAACCACCTTGCATAGCGTAAAACATTACCAAGAAAATGTTTGACATGATACTATATAATACAGATTATATTAATTTCTGGATCATTGATCCAGGAAATTTTAATGCATTTAGGTAGAATGTTTAAAATGTATATTAGTCAACATTTTTCTAGTTCTCAAGTGTCTGAAAGAGCCTGTTAATATGCTGCATTTATGTAGGACCCTCTCCTAGAGCTCTACTAAGTAGCGCCAGTATAGGAAAACACTAGGAGTCACGTGGACTTCTAGTAACATGCAATACCCTATGGTGTAAAATATAAACAAACGGCCAAGGAGTTTTCAGTAAAGGCATGTGTAAGGCCAAGGATGGTCAATAAATAAAGTGCTAGGTAAGTCAACACACCGCACAGGGCCATGCTGCCATAATCTGTCAATGAGCAGGTGAATGACATGCACTGCTTTGCCTGTCACCCTCTCTGCAAAACAAATGGCTTCATGTACAAAAATGTGTTCTGGAAGAAAAAGAGAAAAGGAAAGGGAGGAGGAATTCCTGAGAACACTGGCTGTGAAGAAAACTTGCTGCCGGCGTGTGCCCAAATCTGTTTTATGCCAAATGAAAATACCTGGTATTAGCAATATTAGATGAGCAATACCCAGATGAGCAGTAAGGGTCTGTGAATAATAAGAAAATGAGTAAGTAAGAAGATTGGAGTCATGCTAACAGATTCTGACATGTTTCTTGCGGGTTGATATAATTAAGAGGTACCATGAAGGAACTAGAACATAATTGGTTTAGAATCTAATGTTTAATTGTATGTTTGTTTTTGTTCTGTTTTATTTTTTAATTTAGTAGAGTCAAACACACAGTGTTATATTAGTTTCAGATGTATAATACAGTGATTCAACAATCCTATACATTACTCAGTGTTCATCAAGATGAGTGTACTCTCAATCCCTTTCACCTATTTTCCCTGTCTCCCGAACCGCCTCCCCTCTGGTAACCATCAGTTCATCCTCTATGGTTAAGGGTCTGTTACTTGGTTTGTTTATCTCTTTTTTTCCTTCATTATTTTGTTTTGTTTCTTCCACATATGAGTTAAATCATATGGAATTTGTCTTTCTTTGACTTATTTTGCTTAGTGTTATACCCTCTAGATCCATCTATGTTGTTGCAAATAGCAAAATTTCATTTTTTTTATGGTTGAATATTCTCTCTCCCTCTCCCTAACATATATATGTGTGTATATGTGATAGATAGATATGATACATATATACGTGGGCTGCATCCATAACTTGACTATTGTAAATAATGTTGCAATAAACATAGAGGTGCATGTATTCCTTTGAATTAGTATCTTTTGTTCGTTGGGTAAATTCCCAGTACTGCAATTACTGGACTTTAGGGTGTTTTATTTTTAAAATCAGATCATTGCCCATTTCTATGTAAATACATTGTGATCATAGGATACCATGTGAAAATGAATGATTCTATTTTTTTGAGTTGGATTAGACTCAGTTTGTGGCCTTTTATATGGTCAGTGTTTTTTCTTTAGTGAGCCTTAATACCACATGCATATAAGCCTCATTGATACAGATTAATGATATTTTGTATATATATATATACAAATACATATACATATGCATATATACATATACATATATACAAATGATATACAAAATATCATTTATATATATATATATTACTGTATAACCAACATGGTTCATTTTTATAAAATTAATTATCTAACTATTAAGTGCAGAGTTCTATATGTGGTTATTAGATCAAGATTGATGTTTCTATTTCAATCTTCTCTGATCTCATCTTTTTTCCCCCGTGGCTTTTAAAGTTTTGATTATATAAAGAGGCATGTTTGAAGCTCCCATAATGATTTGTCAATTTCTCTTTGAAATTCTTTCAGTTCTGTTAATATTGGCTTTAAATATTTTTGATGTTAATAAACAGACATGCTTGGATTTAATGAAATTTTCTTTATTAATTGAATATAATTATTATTCAGTGATCCAGTTCATCTCAAATATTGAATCTGGCTTTCAAACCTGTTTTCTCTCATAATAGTATTTTGACACCACCTATCTTTTCTTTAGGACTAGCCTGACAAATTGCTTCCTTTCTTTTCAAATTTTCTGTCACTGTTTTTTTGTTTTTGTTTTTGTTTTTAGTGTTTTATTTATTTCTAGGAGAGAGAGAGAGACAGCGTGAGCAGGGGAGGGTCAGAGAGAGAGGGAGACACAGACTGAAACAGGCTCCAGGCTCTGAGCTGGCAGTCAGCACAGAGTCCAACGTGGGGCTCGAACCCACGAACCGCGAGATCATGACCTAAGCGAAAGTCAGAGGATTAACTGACTAAGCCACCCAGGTGCTCCTTTCTGTCACTGTTTTATTTATTTATTTTTAAAATTTTAAACATTTATTTATTTCTGAAAGACAGAGAGGAACAGAGCACGAGTGGGGAAGGGGCAGAGAAGGAGGGAGACACAGAATCAGAAGCAGGTTCCAGGCTCTGAGCTCTCATCACAGAGCCCAATGTAGAGCTTGAACTCACAAACCATGAGATCATGAGCTGAGCCGAAGCGGGTCACTCACCTGACCCAAGTACCCTGTCACTGTTTTAAAGGTATGTGGAAGAAATTGCTAGCTGTTCACCAAAACCTAAATTTTCCTCTTTTTCGTCTATACATACATATAAGCTATGCACTATATATACATATATATACAGATAGACATTTCTCCCTTCTCTTATAGATATATGTAAGTAAACATGGGAGTAAGCTGTAGCCATGAGAATATAGGTAGACATGATCTGTTTTCAAGCCCATAAAAATGTTCCACCATATAGCTTCTCCCCAATCTTTTATTCCTCATGACTGTTGGGGTAGAAAAGAACTGAGAATTACCATGCGAGCCACATGATAAAGATCAGAGGACCTGGATAGTCATGACTTCCTGAATAATTGTGGAGGAAGGCTGTCTGACAAAAATCTTCACCCATCCGATAGTATTACATGAGCAAGATATCAACATTTATTGTATTTTGAGTTATTATATCTATATGTTGCAGGAGTGAGCTTACCCTAATTCGGAGATCAAGGTGAGATTCCCTAAGGTGTACAGGAAGCAGAGATTTGAAAAATGAGTAAGAGTTGTCTTAACAGGTGGTAGGGAGGTGAGGGTGTGTGGACAGGAAGAGATCTGTCCTGACCTTTCTGGATTTAACTCCCAATTATTCCATTACTTGAACTGTATGATTCAGTCCATTAGTCAATCATTGAACAAACCTTTGCTTGTGCTCGCTACATGGCTGTTTCCCTATCAACCTGCTTTGTACCTTTCCAAGTGTACTTCCAATGCCATCTTTTCTATAAAACATTTCTCCTAGGGGCGCCTGGGTGGCTTAGTTCGTTGGGCGTCCGACTTTCACTTAGGTCATGGTCTCGCGGTTCGTGGGTTCGAGCCCCGCATCGGGCTCTGTGCTGACTGCCAGCTCAGAGCCTGGAGCCTGTTTCAGTCTGTGACTCCCTCTCTCTCTGACCCTCCCCTGCTCATGCTGTCTCTCTCTCTCTCTCCTAGCAATAAATAAAAAACAAAAAACAAAAAACAATTCTCCCAGCTGAAATGGACCTCTTTTTTATTTCCTCAATTTTGGCAGTTTGAATCTTTATTAGAAAGCATGACTCGAGGAGCCTGGCTGGCCCGGTCAGTGTCTGACTTCTGCTCATGATCTCATAGTTAGTGAGTTCGAGCCCCACATTGGGCTCTGTGCTGACAGCTTGGAGCCTGAAGCCTGTTTTGGATTCTGTGTCTCCCTCTCTCTCTGCCCCTCCCCTGTTCACACTCTGTCTCTGTCTCAAAAATAATTAAGCATTAAAAAAATTAAAAAACAAACAAAGCATGACTTGAGAGATCCTTCGAAGAAACAAGGAAGTTAGCTGAGAATAATATATACAGTATTAAACATGGTAATAATAAATAAATTAACATAAAAATTGTGTCATGCATATAGTAAATTCTCAACTTTCATTTTTTGGGAAAATGAATAAAATTAAACAAAAGTCTACAATTACCTTGTAAATGAATTAACACAAAAACACCTTAAGACACAGAGCATATCAGCCATCCCACATATATTTCTTCTTAAACACATTTCCTTACCTTGGGGGGGTGCGTGGGGAAATCACCTTTATTTTCTAATAATCATTTCCTTGCTTTTTCTTATAGTTTAATCACCTATGTTACCTAAACAAGATAACTTGGTTTTGTCTATTTTTGAAATAGACCATCTAAATGAAATTATACTGTCTACATGTCCATGACTTGTTCATTCATTTGACATATTATAATTGCTATACTTAGTAGTGTATTCATTTCAATGTTGTATAGCATTCTATGATATGCCATTATTTATTTTCTGACTCTACTTTTTATGGGTGAGTTGTTTCTAGTGTGTAACTATTAACAAAGAATGCAAGAGTGAATACTTTTACATGTCTTTTGATGCATATGTGCAGAGTTTCTCCATGATTATACCTAGGAGAAGGTATAATCCTGCAAGATCATAGGCTATGCACATTTTTAAACTTATTGGTTGACATCAAATGATTTTCCAAAGGGATTGTTTCAAATGACACTCATGAGAATTTGAATAGACTTTTGGATGTATTCAATCAGACTAAATATGAAATTGATTTCATTCCCCTTTTTTCCCAATAACTTGTGAGATAAGGCATGTTTTTTAAATACATTTCCTCTTTTTGTTGTATCTATTAAGATATTTTGCATATTTTTTATTGGGTCCCTAAACAGTATGTCTATTGATTATAGACATCATACATATCTTGGATACCAGTCCATTTTCAGTTAAAAAGCATGCAAATATATTCTCCACAGTTTCACAGTTTCTCTTATTTCTCTGGATAGTGTTTTTGAAGAACAGAAATTTTAACTTCTAAATTGGTATATTTAGCTTTTTGGTCTTAAAATTCCTTCCCTGCCACAAAGTAATGAAAATATTAATTTGTATATCTTCTATAACTATTGTACCACTCCTTATTTGCATTTAGTTTTGTAATTTATCTGAAATTAATTTTTATAGATGGGGTAAGGTAGAGATTTAATCAAATTTTTCCATATGTATGCAAAAATAACCTAGTAGCATTTCCTGAAAAAAGCCTGATTTTTTCTTGCTAATCTGCAATGCTACATTTAACAAATATTTACATATGCATGGGTTTATTTCTAGACCCCCTATTCTGTTACACTGATTTATTTTTTCCTTGCTGTGCCAATAGTCACACTGTCTTAATTATTACCCCTAATAGAGCAAGCATTCCTTATTGTTCTTATTTTTCAAAGTATATTTTGGCTATTTTGATCTTTGCTTTTCCATAAAAATTTCAGAATATGTTTTTAAAGTTGACAAAATTCCCGAGGATTTTAATTAAGACTGCACTGAATCTGTAGATATATTTCAGTATATTTGGCATCTTTACCACATTGAATCATGCAATCAATTTATTTTATGTCTCCTTTAAGCATTTTTTCTTTAATGTAGGGAATTATGTCTTCAATTACTAAAGACTTCATCAGAGAATCTGCCTGTATGTTAGGAAATCTGTGTGTGTGTGTCTGTGTGAGACATGCAGTCTTTCTAGTGTGTATTTTGATTTATTTCAGAGAATAGAAAAACATCTACCGTATTGATTTTGGCCTCTCTCTTCACCCTCTTGACAGTTCTTCATTTTGGTATAGTTGTATTAAATTGTGTTTTATTCGTGGGGATAGCTGTTTCTTAAAGGCCAGTGCCCATGTGAGTCATGGTCTCCTTACCACATCCTTTGAGTATCTGATGAATCAGGTTGCTATTGTATTTCTGAGGTCAGCCCCATTTGCAAGGAGTTTATTGGATAAATGGATTCTGGGTGTCTTGCTCTACTGGCACATAGGAACAAGAAGACTCAACTGAGGCTGGGCTTAGGCCACATTCCCCAAATTACTCTTTGCTGAGCAACCTGGTACTGGTAGAGTTATAGGAACCTTGCCCAGCCATTGTTTCATCTTATACTCCCCTCCCCATTTGGATATTAGTCATATGAATATGGAAGCCAAAAAGGGCAAAAGAGTAGTAGATTCATGAACTAAACTGTTCTTAACCATCCAGTGCTGGATTTTTTTACAAAGCAAGGTATACTTTAAAAAAAAATTTTTTTTTTTAAATCTTTATTTATTCTTGAGAGAGAGACAGGGTGTGAGCCCGGAAGGAGCACAGAGAGAGGGAGACACAGAATCCAAAGCAGGCTCCAGGCTCTGAGCTGTCAGCACAAAGCCTGATGTGGGGCTCGAACTCTCGAGCCGGGAGATCGAACAATTCCTGACCTAAGCCAAAAGTTGGATGCTCAAACGATTGAGCCACCCAGGTGCCCCAAGGTGTACCTTTATAAGATTGCTATAACTAGTAACATTATTATTAAAATAATAATTTTGTTTCAATAGAATTAAAATATGGCCTTTCTTTTTTCTACTGAATATTATTATCTGATTTTATTTAAGCTTATAGGCTCATAGTTAAATATTGTCAAATGAACAGACATATGAGAGCATAGCTTTTATAGAATTGTACCACATTGAGCTTATTTGCCAAATGCTATTAGCATGAATCAGTATAAAGGAAGTAATAATAATATTATTATATATTTTGTAATATGTAACTGTTTTATAAAAATTATGTATTATGTAAAATGTATTTCTTACCACTCTACAGTTTTCAAGTCATTGAAGTATTCATTATCTCCTTTGTTCATCATAAACTATTTGCATGAGTAAGGGAAATGTTTTTTTTATTCCCATTTTACCCTTGAGGAAATTGACCAAAATTCCTAGATGAGTTTTTGAGTTACTAAATTGAAGAGCAGTGTCCATTGCGATTTACAAATGGATTAGACAAAGGATCTGGAATCTTAAGGTTAATAAGTTGTGAAATTATATTATAAATGTATTTCTGTTTAACCCAAGTAACAATGCACAGTAGTAGAAAGCATGTAGCTCTGGAGTTAGAAACAAATTAGTCATATATTAACTGTGTGATCAAGGACAGTGTACTTAACTTCCCACAGAGTTCTTTCTTCATCTATAAAATGTGTGGCAGTAACTAACCCTTAGATTTATTGCAAGATTATATGAAATAACTAGCATGGTACCTAGAACATGGAAGAGTTTAAATAGATTATTTTAATTTGTTAATAACTAAGCTTTTAAATGTAAATGTAACTAAAACAAAAATCAAGCAAGTCTATATATTCCAATACATCATATTAAAATAATATATATATTACCCTTTATACTTGGGCAAATTTTCATTTCCTTCTATAGTAGAACATCTACTTTGTGATATGTCTATTTGATAGGGTCAATGGACACTTCATGACTTGGAGAAGAAAATGATAATCAGCAACAGATGCTGTGATATGCTGTTCAGATTCCTAGCTTGTTATACTAATTGCTAAAACCCTCAGTGTTATCCTTCTCTGGAGCTAGCCCTTGGTTGGTGGAGCTGCCCCTCAAAGTCATACACCTTTCTCAGGGGTAGCCTATATCCAATGACTAGTTGATTTGAGACTATATCTATATCTATATCTATATCTATATCTATCTATATCTATCTATCTATATCTATAATCACATATATTTTAGAATGTTGGCTTTCTTACGATAAGGTGGGAAACATTTGAAGGACTGTCCTCCTTCAAAGCACTTTGTAGCATTTAGCTCTAACCATTGTTGAGACTGCATTTCATTCCAACACTTCTCTTTCCTTCCCCTGCCTTCCACACATGTTGATCCCAAGAGCACTGCTCAATAAATTTTCTGAATGCCAATCTCTACCTGAGCATGTGCTTCCTATGGATCTTAACCTGCAACACAATCTTACTCCAGTGTTCTTTGGCTTTCATAGATTTTTATGTAAGATTGTTTGTAATAGAATGATTGACAAAGTTGGAGAACACAACTTAGACAATTCTCATTAGATATTATGTTTTGCATAGGTGAGCACAAGTACTGTGTTTTGTTTCTTGGGTGGTCGGTTGCATTGATAATACTTTCATCCTAGAGCAATAAAGTTTCAAGGTCATAGATATATACCACTGAAGTAGTGAAAGTCAACGGCAGGGCGGAGAAGTGGAAAAGAAGGAAAGATGGAGACATAGAATTGAGGGTTTTAGAAAAGCTGCAGTACTTTTATGAGACAGAAAAGCTTCCATGTCATCACACAAAGTTTAAATTTTATTTTCCAAAAGTTAAGTCCTGGGAATATATTATTTTCCTTTTTCCTCCTATATATGCTCATCTACCACAGTGGAAAATGATAAAGCAAGCTACCTTGAAGAGAGCAAATCCTATTTGCTGTAGTTTTATAGAGTTCTTATGGAATAACTATATCCAGGTAGTCAGCTATGGATAGAAATGGAAAATAGACACAGAAATACACTTTTTCCATGTTAGAAAATGGAAGGTTTGGCTTTTAGTTAAATATGACTTGAATGCCTTAGGGCTACCTCTTCCATGTCCTGGATCATCTCTTTTCTATAATACTGTTCAAGTTGGAGAATATTAGCATACTGATGAGTAAAGATGTGCACAGCTGCAGAAAAGTCATATTTCTGTGCTATGAATTTTTCTCAAAGATTTGGAAAACATCACATTTTTATTCTGTTTTAATATTTTGTCACATGGTGCATTCACAAGCAAAATTGTAAGAAGATCACTTTTCCATCTTGGTGAACATCCCATTTTTGTTTCAAAAATCTGAAATGTAGAAACTTTTAATGTGTAGACAGTGATGGAAAAATATGTTTGTGTATGTATGTGTGTATTATGGGCAGACTTTGTGCAAAGACAGAGCAAAGTAAACAGGATCAGATAATACACAAAACCAAATATACTAAGTCAGCAGTCTTTAGTTGATACAGGAAAGGAAAACAGGGAAGAATGAAGGGCATGAAATACAGGAAGGATATAATACATGAATAGACTTTATGGAGAAAATGAAGTATATGAAAATGGACACAATTTGTTTATTGAAAAAATTAGCTTCCTATAGTCAGTTAAATATCTTGCTTTTTAAATATGTCCATGAAGACGTATTAATTTGCACCATGTATAATGATAAACTAAAAAAAATCTGTGAACACATTTCATCAACTAAAGTGTGATTTTTATAAATCATTATACTATTTAGGAAAAAAAAAATGTATCTAGAGAGATATAGGCACAGATGGAGCCAAATCATGACAGACAAAACATTGTGCCCTGCACAGGCACCTGCCGCTACTTCATTATCCATGACAATCCAATATGGAAATCACAAGGCAATCTCTTCATAGCAGTTTGTTTATTAAGGGGGAAAATGGTAAATAGTATTGAAATGACTTCTTTTAAAAATACTACCTTTAAAAATTTTTAATGTTCATTTGTTCATGATATAGAAAGAGAGAGAGAGAGAGAATTACCAGGGGAAGGTCAGAGAAGGAGAGGGAGACACAGAATCCAAAGCAGGCTCCAGTCTCTGAGCTGTCAGCACAGAGCCCAGTGTGGGGCTCAAACCCATAAAGGTGAGATCATGACCTGAGCCGAAGTCAGATGCTTAACTGACTGAGCCACCCAGGTGCCCCCAAAATACTACCTTTTAAACAATAGTTTTTAGTCAGTCAGGTAATCGAATAGAAAATAACTTTCTTGGATTCTCCATAGATACATACACTGAATGAAGTTGTTTATCTGTTTTTAATTTCATGTCTTAATCCTTCATTGGGGAAAAACTGCTACAATAAGGAATTAGAATTGGTCTACATCAGTTAACTTATTGTTAATATTGTTGAAAAGAGTGTATCAAAATGTTTGCTTATACAGCAATTTTTTTTCAAGGCTGAATACTTACAATCAATTAACTGCAGGCAAAAATTGAATGGTTTAACTGCATCCAACAAAATGCTGCCATAAAAATGATGTTTGAGACTTGGATGAGAAGTTAATTGTTGAGAAAATAAGTCATTTAAGATTCTTAGTTCATTTGCGTGGAATGAAAATGAGAACATTAACAGCAAAGAACATCAACAGTGATCTTTCTTCACTGAAAAAGACCTTTGTTTAAATTTTTTCCTGAGATAGTAATCGATTCTGATTGGTGAATTGGAGACATTTTCAACCAAAAACCTCACAATCATTGCCTTGACATTTCAACAAGAAGATGCATTTATTGAAATCTCCACTGACAAGACCCCCAAAACTTTGCACTGTTTCACTTCTTCAGCACTTTCTGGGAGTCTTTTCTCATGATAAGTAAGGAAGTTGATAAAGGAAAGAAAAAAGGTTAATAATTGTATTCTTCTATTAGGGAAGAATAAACTTAATAAAATGTGACCCTGAGACAAACAGGGGAAGTTGTATGGAAGATGTCACGTGACCTCTGTTGCAACTCAAGCTAATTTTCCAAAGTTTACAGTATCACTTTCATTTGCCAAGTATTGAGCTAAGAACTAATATCAGTGAGCCTAATCACTCATTCATAAAATTCCTTCATCAAATATTGTCCAGTATCTATTACTTATAAGTGAACAAAATAAACTCCTTGACCTCACAGGAGTTAGGAAGAGATTAAAAGGGTCTATCAATGGCTTAAGGAGTCATTTAGTTTATATGGATAGGTAGTATTATGATTGTAGGTTTGTTTTCCTTAAATATGGGATATATTTTTTCCAGTCAACAGAAAGGGAGAACTTTGAAAAAGACTGCATTCATTTCCTATTAATGCTATAAGATGGAACAGTTTTTCCTCCAGTATGCTTGGGCAATGCAGGAGACATACCAACCTAGGTTTTTTTCCTTTATCTTTCCTTCTTCTTTACTTCCATTTCTAGCTTGTATCTCTAGTTTCTGATGTTTAGTTTCAGTAAAGCTTCTTTCTACATTTCACACCAAAGATGACTATATCATTCATTTCTGATTTTCCAACACCAATGCCTGACAACTGTCAGTTGTATTAACTGGTATATATAAATTTATAAATATGTACTTAAAATAAGGCATATTGTTTACAAATGGGTCTTATATGGCTTGCTTTTCCAATTAGGTTAAGAACTTCTAGAATGAGAGACCCATGCTTTAGAAGTCCCTCAGTGTGTAGTGTATTTTAAGGTATTTTCATGAAGAAATTAATGCTCAGTTTGTGAAAAAGTTTACACACCCAACTTCCTCTTGGAGAAAAAATAATCCCTTTTTTTACTCTCAAATTATAGAATGAGCAATAAGTTAGACTCTGAAGTAAGCACCATTATTTTTAAAAATGAAACCAGAAAGAAAAGCTATTTTGTTGGGGGGTCATAAATCCTCACCATAGAAGATATTAGCATTCTGTAGGAAACTGCCCTGTACAATTTGCAACAGGAGTTAGCAAGATGATTGAAGTCATGGTAGCATCACTGAAATGAGTGCCTTGCTTCTGCAGGGACTGTGGTGCTAAAACACTTGGATGCAAACGATCTGTTAGATCTAAAAATATCCCATGATTCTCATTGCCTTTGTTCACACAATGAAACTGTAACTCAGTGTTCCATGAGGTGTCTAAAATGAATAAGTGCTGAAGAGGGCTTTCAAAAATGGAAGGTCTGTGTGTGAGAATGATCAGGTGAGGTTTCTTCTTGGGGAAGGTGATGCTGGTCTCAGGCCCAGGGAGGTCGCATGTTTGGAGACTGGGACACTCCATGGAAGGGGGTTCAAATGTCTTCCTTGCCCAACAGAAACATTAGAACAGGTTATGCTGAAGTAGTATAAATTCTGCTTAGACATCAGCCAATTTAAAGAGGTTTGCATACTGTCATAATACCTCAATAGACTTAAATAATGTTGACTCAATTCAGTAACGTATGAATCCAAGTGCATATACATTTTTACAATCTTAAAAATGCAGCATCGTTCAAGCTGGCATTATGAATTTATATTTAACTGTCTCTTCAGGAACTGAACTTCAAAACACGTCTATTAAAAATGTTAATTATGCTAGTACCAGGAGAGAAATTCACTTGAGAAATAAGTTATTCTTTTTAATGGAAAAAAAATCATGTTGACTCCTATTTAAAGTTAACATAAAGTAGTAAAGCAGCGAAGGAAACACTTCTTTTGCCTTCCAATGCAAATTGAATTTATTCAAGTCTATCTATGTGAACATTCTCACTTGTGTTAATGATTATAATTTAAAAACAAGCATTATGTAGTAGTTGTCGGGATGAGGAGAGAGGGAAATTGGGACTGACTGCTAACATGCACGTTTTCTTTTAAGGTGATAGAAATGTTCTAGAATTAGTTAGAGGTGATGGTGCACAGCAGTGAGTATACTAAAACCATATAAGTTTATATAAGGTTGGTAAAATTCTTTAATTCTCTCAAGACCTCATACTTTTGTACTTTATAGAATTTTGCTGCTACATAAGTGTTTTAATAGTTATAGTTCAATTCTTGCGTTTATTTATTCTTGAGTCAATTCTGTTAATGCTGTTCCTAAAAATTGTTCTTTTAATATAGTTTCCAATTTTATTAGCATAGTTTTTTTTTCCATAGTATTTTCTTTTGATGCTTTAAAAATCTCTATTTATGGTTGTGTCACCTTCAACTTGACAAAATGTAAAAATTTTCATCTCTTCTTAATACTGTTAAGCAGCCTTCCCTCATATATCTTTCATTGTTTTTAAAGCTTTTGATTTTGTTGATATTCTCTTCTTCCTGTTTAAAAAATAGCTTCTTTTTTTTAATGCTTAATTTTTGAGAGACAGAGAAACAGAGACAGAGAGAGACAGAGCCAAGTGGGGAAGGGGTAGACAAATGGAGACATAGAATATGAAGCAGACTCCAGGCTCTGAGCTGTCAGCACAGAGCTTGATGTGGGGCCCAAACTAATGAACTGCAAGATCATGACCTGAGCGTAAGTCAGGTGCTCAGTTGACTGAACCACCCAGGGGCCTCTAAAAAATAGTTTCTGATCTCACCATTAGTATCTCCTTATTCTGTGGGCTTTCTCTGTTCTGTCTCTAATTTCTTGATGTGAACACTTAGCTCATTAATTTTTGAGTTCTGATTTATGATATGTATACCAAAGGTAAACATTCTATGTACTGCTTCAGAGGCATTTATACATTTTAATCTCTATTGCTTTCATTATTTTGCATTTCTAGTTTGTAACTTTCATTATAATTTATTCTTTGGGCATTGGATTATTCCAAAGTCTATTTTTAGTATGTGTGGGGGGGGGGGCACGCGCATGCACCCTATTCTGACTCTAATGTTGTGTTGAGAGAAAATAGTTTTTATAAGATATTATTTTGGATGTAGGCCTTCTTTGATATCAAAAGGATTTATTTTCTTTCTGTTCCATGAGGGCTACCTACATGTTCATGAAATAGAGCTTGATCGTTTCATTTTTTATATTTTCAACAGTCTTATTACTGATTTGTCTGACTATGTTTGCAGATTTGTCAGTTTCTTTTTTTATGTTAGTTTTTGCCTAAAAATGTCTTTTTTTCTTTATAAATATCCCTGTCTTTTAAACCATGTCTAGTTGACTTAGTATCACAGAATAATGTAACGGGCTAAAAATATAAAAACACTATTCTCTTTCTCTTATTTACCTGTTATCTTGATCAGGTCTGTTAGATTTATCCCCTCCTATTAATCATCATTATTAATTATTTTTTAAGTTTGTAATTAAATAGATTTACCAGCATGCTTACCAGTTTCTATGTGCGTTTGGGCTTTCGCTTTGAGTGAGACAGGAAGTCATTGTGGGATTCAGCAAAACTCATATAGCTTTTAAATGATGACTCTGTCTGTTGTGTGGAGAGTTGATTGTAGGGAGCTCAGAATAGAAACAGGAAGTCTACTTAGAAAATGCCCATGGTCTAAATGTTTGTGTCTCCAAAGTCCATATGTTGAAATCCTAACACCCAATTGATAGTATTAGGAGATGGGCTCATTGAGTGCTGCTTAAGTCATGAAGGTAGAGCCTTGATAAATGGGATTAGCGCCTTATTACTGAGACCCCACAGAGGTCCCTTGCCTATCCACTATCTGAGGACACAGGGAGAAGGTGCCAGCTATGAAGCAGGAAGCAGTTCCTTACCAGAATACAGTCATGTTGTCGCTTCACTCTTGGACTCCTCAGCCTCCATAACTGTGAGAAATAAATTTCTTTTATTTCCAAGCTGCCCAGTCTGTGGCATTTTGTCACAGCAGCCCAAATGGACTAAGACAAGAAGAGTTGCCATGATCTAAGTAAGAGATGATGACTGGACCACATAGCTGCACAGAAGGTGAGTCAGTTTCTGGATAAATTTTGAAGAAAAAAAAACCCAGCAGGCTTATGTTTGCATTTCACTATGTAGGAAGAATTCCTGGTAATAACTAGCATATGATGAATAATTACGGTAATGCAAGTTTCATTTTTTAAATATTTTATTTTTAAGTAATCTCTACACCCAGCGTGAGGCTCGAACTCACAACCCAGACATCAAGAATCACATGCCCTACTGACTGAGGCAGCCAGGTACCCCAGTAATACAAGTTTTTAAAGAATAATTATGTTACCAAATATCTACCAAAATTATATTTGATATAAAACAGTTTTATGGAAACTTTTACATAAACAGACAAACTCAGAGTTGAAACTTTGTAACTCACATTTTTTACTGATTTCAGAATGACAGATTTGTTTTACTTCTTACTGTTTACCTAATTAGAAAAGACCATATGATAATATTATGTAGCAATTAAAGATGATAATAAAGGTCAAGAAATAAGTATGAAAATTAGGGTAGGATAGAGAAATAATATGAAAACTTTTTAAAATAAATTATTTTTAATTAATGTTGGGGCTTATGTTTTATGTTGTTTGTATTTGTTGACCTCACAAGAGATTGTTAAATTAAGAGAGCTTCCTATAAAATGCATAACAGGAAGAAATGAGGTTTTTAAATTTAATTGTTACATAGATCACATGAAAAGCCATGAGGATGGTTAATACTGTGTAGCAGTGTTAAAAATACAACCACAGTATGTAGGCATTAAATAAGGTTAATTGCTTTCTTGTGGCAAACAATTTGGAATGGAGAAAATGGGCATCCATCTTTTCCACAGATCATGAGAACCCAGTAATTACTATGGGCGTATTAACCTTCATTACATTAATAGTGCATTTGACTGAATGTAACTTCCAAAGAAACATTATGTACAAAGTCCAGGTCAGGTTGAGGAGGATAAGACATTATACAAGATAATTATTTCAGCAGCTTTGGTCTTCATGGTAAAAATACACGAGTGTGGTGAAGAGAGAGCTACCAGGGATGAGAAAGCCTAGTGTTGTGCTGAGGAATGTCTACTAATTTGTCTCACTGGAAAAAGAAAAGCATGGATTTGTAATTTTTGCAGATTTCCATGGTGTAAATACTCCCACTGTGGTCAATTTCAGGCTACCGGTACGATGTCACTGAAGGTGGAGTTAGGGAGAGATGCTCACAGGTAACCCTTGCAAGCTCATTCCAGTCAGTTCCAGCATGTCCCCTCCTAGGCTTACCATCAAATAGCCATGACAGTTTGAGTAACTCTTGATGTTCCTTACTTCTACAATCAAGAAGTTGAACTAGTTGTTGTCCAATGCCTTTTTAAGATATATCCGTCTTTTTAAAGGAAGGTGGCAAGATGAGTTTGACTAATTTACTAAAATAAAATATAGAATATCTCTATTTAAAAATTAAACATACAACCACAGGCAGCAGGAATGGTACATAATCCATGTTTTCCATTAATTGTTTTAACACATTTTTAAAACTCATTCAGTCTTTAAATGGAGTCACAGATTTGGGAACACCATGAAGATGAACTGGTATTAGATAAGTAAGGAGGTTATAATTAGATGAAATTTTTTAATTCCAGTTGTTTTATAGTAACATATTGGTTTGTGAGCATAGCTTGTTCTGGAAACATGCCTGTAATCCAAAGCACTTGTGTATCAAAACAAATTTTCCTATAAGAAATAATAGAAAGTCAGATGATTCATTGCACAACCCAAAAATATTTCATATAAAAATGATAATGCTGTAATATAATGCAAAATAATAGAGAAATATATGAAATATAAAGAAAAATAAACAAATTAACTTGCATTTGCATTTGAAAACCTTCATGGCTGGCATGAGGGAGACAAGAGAGGAAGGTTATTGTACAGGATGGCTTTCACTATCACTGACAGAATCACTGTTATCTACTGACTCAATGGAATCTTGTTTTTTTCCTGCAACTTTAACAAGGAGTGTATCCAATGACACTTCCTTTTAACTTCTTCTGAGGGATTGCATTGACAATCACCCACAGTCCTGTAGTGAGAAAGAGAGTGAAGAACCAACCATTGGCTCAGTGTGAACTTGTGGTGTTTGGCATCAGGTTCTGCTGGTATTGCAACACATCACTTGTTTTTCAAGTTAAAATTTATAGAAATGTTCGTTCGTCTTGAGGAATACTTGCAGAACAAGTTACTTACAATCCAAGGTTTTACTGTGTTATCAGTTCTAACAATGCAGAGAGGTACCATTTGGTAGTAGAAAGTATGTTTTCTGTTATATTCTTCAGGCAACCTAATTCTGTGCTATGCTGTGGTAAGCCTCTAAGATTCCATCCAATGATCCTCACCTCGTGATATTCCTACCCTGTGTAATTTCCTCTCTGAGTGTAGGCTGGATTTTTGTGACTGGGCTTAGTGAAAACATTAGCTGTTACTTCCCTGACTAGGTTACAGAACAATTTTTTTTTTCTTAAATAGTTTCTTGTCAAGATGGTTTCCATATAACACCCAGTGCTCATCCCCACAAGTGCCCTCCTCCATGCCCATCACCCCTTTCCCCTCCCCCCAACCCCCATCAGCCCTCAGTTTGTTCTCAGCATCCCTCCCTCTCCCCGACTATTTTTCCCCTTCTTCTCCCCCATAGTCCTCCATTAAGTTCCTCCTAATCCACCTATATGTGCAAACATATGATATCTGTCCCTCTCTGGCTGACTTATTTCACTTAACATAACACCCTCAAGTTCCATCCATGTTGCTACACATGGCCAGATTTCATTCTTTCTCATTGCCATGTAGTATTCCATTGTCTAGATAAATCACGTCTTCTTGACCCATTCTTCAGTTGATGGACACTTAGGCTCTCTCCATGTTTTGGATATTGTTGAGAGTGCTGCTAAAATGCTATGCAAAACTTTGTCATTTATGGTATCCCATACATTTATTCTGACTTGGCATCTAACTACTCATGTTTTAAATAAAAATGGAGATCTCATTAATTAATAACTACAGGCTTTGTGCAGGTAGAATATGATACTGGTATTTTTGTGTTCCCTGGCACTATGGGGGGCAAGGTGAAAAGCCAAGATGGTTTTATTGGCAGGGGAACACTGGCTGAACATTCCTCTGAAATGGAGGTTCCTTGGAACTAAAGACTCCAGTTCTGTTTCTAGGACTTGAACTCGGTAGCAATATTTACTTTGCCAAAGCATACTTAAATTATGACAAGAGCAAAGTCTTGCTTTTGCCTATGTCATATCCAGCCAGACACACTGATCCTCTCCTAAAGGAGAATTTAAAAAATCCCTTCATCTAACTTTGAGTGATATTCTGTTTCTAGGTCTTTTTAAGCATGCTCTGAGGTATGATTGGTAAAACAACATGCACCCTCAAATCAAACAGAGAAACAAATGAAGAATTCACTTTAAGACATATGTGCTGACATTCTTAAATAATTCAGATTTTATCATTCCTGACTGTAGAGTTAGCAGTGGGTAATAGAAATGAAAAATGTATTAAAATTAGATTCCAACCTTGCCACTCACTATAAACTTAAATATTTTTCTTAAATTCTATGAACCTAGGGTCCTCATATAAGGAAAAAAATGAAAGTATTAGATAGTTCTTAGGCAGATTAGCTCAGAGAAAATGTGGAAATCTCTCATAGTGACTGTATGGAACAGGAACTCAGCAGCTCTCACACATCTCATGACATCTTTCTTTCTCTTTTTGACAACAGGACATTTACCTTCTCTAGAAATTACAGACCAGGGGTGCTTGGGTGGCTCAGTCAGATAAACATACAACTTTGGCTCAGGTCATGATATTGCAGCCCAAGGGTTTGAGCCCCTCTTCAGGTTCTGTGCTGACAGCTCAGAGCCTTCTATATATCTCCCTCTCTCTCTGCTCCTCCGCCACTCATGCTCTGTCTCTCTCCCTCTCAAAAGTAAATAAACATTAAAAAAATTAGAAACAGACCAATTACAAACAATGTGATATGACATTGTGGGGGAAGGGATATGGTAATTGTGCTTAATGGGCTAAGTAATTAGACATTTCACACTCCAAAGTGTGTTCTCAGACAAGGTCATTATGTAACAGTATTGACATTACAATTACTATATTTGGCCTTAGTGGTAGTTATTGCCTAACATGCTTAATAAGAGCTTTAGTAATAAAGACAAGTGATAAGGAAGGGGGCAAGATGGCAGAGAAGTAAGGAGCTCCATACTTGCACTCGCGCCCATACATCACACACAAACGATCTGAAGCCATTGGAAACCTTACAAAACCTGAGAGATTGGGAGAAAAAGGACGCAGAATCCACTGAGAAAGCCTTCTAACGTGAGTGTGAACCGGGGAAGATAAAATCGGGCGGGGATCGGAGACTCCAGGGTGGGAGGAGATCCCCCTCTACCCTCTGCGGGGAGTGAGGGGAAAAAGAGAGAGTCCGAAACAGAAAAACCTCCGCTCGGGGGGAAAACCTCCGCTCGGTGCATAGAAAGACCGTACTTGCCAAATACCTGCACACCAGGTCCCCTCGCGCCACCTGGTCCCGGGGGGGCTGAGCGCACAGACTGCTGCTTTGTGCTGGCTCCTGGCGGCTGGACTTCAGAGCAGCAGCGCGCCTGCCGCCATTGTCCTCCCGGGCGGCTTGGGCCCCAGAAAGAGCCGCGCAGACACCGGGCGTCCGCGCTCCTGACTGGCTGGGACTCGAGAGGGAAGGCAAAGAACTAAAAACTGGGAAATTTGCCTTGATCGTGTTTCGGGTGACGAGCCATAGAGGGACCTGGTTTTCCTCACTCCAGCGGGCTCGGCGCACCCGGCAGGCAAGCCCCCGCCCGTGCTCGCCAGCCTGACCCAGAGAAGGAAGCGGCGATTCTGACGCCACCCACAGAGCTCGGCAGGGGGCCTGGAATTGCCCCGAGGGGGTTGCCTGGGAAGCTGTGTCTAAGGCAACTTCAGCGGGGCGCGCGGACTGGGATTTGGAGACTGGGACTGGCCTGGGTTGAAGAGTGCAACCAACTTCGGCTGCGCCCCCGGTACGGGGAGTTTACACGCCCAAAAAAGCGAGGTGCAGCGCTTGGTTCAAGAAGGGACTGGAGCACCCTCACTCTCCTCCCCACAACCGCCAAGGCAGAGCTCCCGCCTGAGGCAGTGGATCCCGCCACGCCCATCCCTGCCTGAGAGCTGCCCTCCTCCCTTTTTTTTTTTTTTCTTTTCTTTTTTTCTTCTTCTCTTTTCTCCC